>NC_139541.1:12199354-12763916 GCF_965153285.1 Podarcis tiliguerta
AATTAAGTACTTAACCTAAGGTACCACTGTACAACTTAAAAAACAAGATTAAAATACAACCTTAAAACATTAAAACATTAAAATGCAGCCTCATATCAATGGAAACTCAAATCAAAAACGTTTTTTGGGAGGATAAAAACGTCAAGTCTTCACCAAGGCTAACTACCCAGACTGGTTCTGCATGGGCCAGAAAAAAGCCAGGAAAGTCCCCAAATAGGAGTTCCATTACAGGAGGAGAAAGGAAAAAAGAAAGAGGGGAAGGAAATCAAATTGACTCCAAGCCAAAGGCCAGGCGGAACAACTCTGTCTTACAGGCCCTGCGGAAGGAAATCAGATCCTGCAGGGCCCTGGTCTCATGAGACAGAGCGTTCCACCAGGCCGGAGCCAGTGTTGAAAAGGCCCTGGCTCTGGTTGAGGCTAATCTGACTTCCTTAGGGCCCGGGACCTCTAGGGTGTTGCTATTTGTGGACCTTAAGGTCCTCCATGGGGCATAACGGGAGAGGCGATCCCGTAGGTACGAGGGTCCTAGGCCATGAAGTGAGCTCAGAGATAAGAACGGGAGCCCTGGAACTGGGAGCCCTGGGAAAGGGATCCATGGGAACTGTTGTCGCTGTCACGTTTGGCTAATGTGGGATGCAGGATGCTTGGGCTAAGTCCCCATCTGCACTATACACTTAAAGCAGTATCATGTCACTTTGAGCACACATAGCTTCCCCCAAAGAATCTTGGGAACTGTAGCTTTTGAAGGGTGTGGAGAGTTGTCAGAAGACTGCCCTTACCCTACTCCCCTCACCGAGCTACAATGTTTTCCAGGGACAGTCCTGGACATACGGAAACCATCCCGGTTTCTGATTTGATCCTGGTGAGTCCCACTTTTCCTGAGGAAGTCCCCATTTTCATCAGAGAAATGTCGGAGGGTATGGAATTATGCGACCCCCTAGCCAAGGAAGTCAGTAACTATACAACCTTTAGAAGACATCTGAAGGCAGCTCTTTGTGGGGAAGTTTTTGGAAGCTGCCCAGAGTGGCTGGGACTCAGTTAGACCTGTGCAAAGGATTTAGGGGGATCACAGCGGGAAGAGAGGGAGGAAAGTCCCATTGTGGTCCACTCATGCAATTATTTAATTGAGTATCACCCTATGTCTGCATGTCAAGCTTCTGTTAAAAGCACAGCTACAATGGCTGCTTGAAAACACTACTTGGGCAGAAGGTGGAATCTTTTAGAATCATAGGCCACCACAACCAGTAGCATTTGGTGGGGGGAGGCACTTAGCATATCTCCCAACACTGACATCACTGTGGCTTACAAGAAGGTAGAGGAGGAAGGAGGTGGTGTGAACACACGGGCATGAGCACGAGTTTGGCTGCACCGGTGTGTTTGCACTGTGCCAACCTTACTCAACCCTGCCAGCACCAGCAATGTCAATAGTGGGAGGTCATGTAAGTGTCAGGACCTTACCCTGCCGACAGTGCTAGCTGCAACCCAACGTGGAAACCCTACGCATAATCCTACTAAATCTAGTTGGTTTAATAGCAGTATTAGGCTAGCAAGATCTTGTGAGATCTTCCTGAAATCTCACAAGATCTCATGAGCTCTGTAAGATCTTGCAAGAGCTCAGTGAGATCTCACAAGAATCTGCCATTGTTGCTGCCAGGCACTGCTGCACAATCCAGGTAAGGGAGGCTTGGGCAGTGGTGAAATTCTCAGCATGTTGTACGCTGAAAGAAAATTATTTTAAAATGATGTACCGGTGGTATTTGACTCCTAGTTAGCTTGCAAAAATGTATAAGACAAGTGTAAATGTCTGCTGGAAATGTAAGCAAAAGGAAGGCACCTTCTATCATATGTGGTGGACCTGCAAGGTTCTAAAAGCATTCTGGGAAATGATATACCATATTTTTCGCTCCATAAGAGGCACTTTTTTCCTCCTAAAAAGTAAGGGGCAATGTCTGTGCGTCTTATGGAGCGAATGCATGGTCCCTGGAGCCGAATTGCCCAGGGGCAAAAAGCAGGTGGTGTTTTTTTTATTTTTTTAGAAAGAGGGAAGGGGGTGTTGAAACAAAGCCACTGAGCAGCTGATCAGCAAGTGATAGGAAGGGGAGATAAGGGACTCTAGCGATAAAGGAGGCTGCCTGGGAGGGGGGAGGTAAAGACAGCAAACTTGCAAGGAGAGGAGACAGGGAGATTAAAGCAATGAGGAGAGAAATTAGAAGAAAAGGAGGAGCAAAAAACTGCTCCAGCTAAGGAAAAGACACTAAGGCAAACAAGAGGGAAGGGGGTGTTGAAACAAAGCCACTGAGCAGCTGATCAGCAAGGGATTGGGAGGGAGATAAGGGACTCTAGGGCTCAGGGCTCAGATCCCATGTCCTTTCCCTGCAGCAGCTGCAAAGTCTTCCAGTTGGGCACCTCCATCTATGTGCCACTTCCTTCTGCCCTGACAGAGCAGCATAGGAGGCTTTCAGCCAAACAGCCCCATGAAGGCTGCTCTCCCCATCCCCCATGGAAGCTGGTCCCTGGGGCTCAGAACTTGGCCAGTTCTTGGAGGTCCATTCCCTTTGTAAAGCTAAGCTTCAGCAAGTGAATCCTCGAGTTGAAGCTGGCACAGAGGAGCGGAATTCTCTTGAAGGCAACCAGCGAAGGCAGACAGCAGCTACACAGGCTCCACACCCTCACAGTGAAGGCCTCCCCTTTTGGGCACAATTCAAATCCCAAGAAGGGAAATTCCAACTCAGTGTTAGAAAGAACCTTCTGGTGGTGAGAGCTGTTAGACGGTGGAACGGACTCCCTCAAAAGGTGGTGGACTCTCCTTCCTTGGAGGTTTTTAAGCAGAGGTTGGATGGCCATCTGTCAGGGATGCTTTAGTTGTGATTTCTGCAATGTGTGTGTGTAAAAGCTAAAGGACCCCTGGAAGGTTAAGTCCAGTCAAAGGCGACTATGGGGTTGCGGTGCTCATCTCACTTTCAGGCCGAGGGAGCCGGCGTTTGTCCACAGACAGCTTTCTGGGCCATGTGGCCAGCAGGACTAAACTGCTTCTGGAGTGACAGAACACTGTGATGGAAACCAGAGCTCATGGAAACATTGTTGACCTTCCCTCCGCAGTGGTACCTATTTATCTACTTGCACTGGTGTGCTAGGTTGGCAGGAGCTGGGGCAGAGCAACAGGAGCTCACCCCATCATGGGTTTTCAAACTGCTGACCTTCTAATTGGCAAGCCCCAAGAGGCACAGTGCTTTAGACCACAGCGCCACCAGTGTGTTTGCATGTGTGGGTTGGACTAGATAAGCCTTAGAGGTCCCTTCCAGCTCTACAATTCTATGATTCTACAAGCTCACTTGCGGTGCACGTCACAAGGGGACTTGAAGGTGGGAAAGATTCGTGCCTCCACCCCCCCTCCTTCATGCCAGTTGCGGGCAGTAATGAAATGCTAGTCACACGCCCGTAATGAACTGCTGTGAGAGAAACTCTCTTTTTTCCGAAGCTCCCAGCAAATTAGATCTGGATTATTGGAGCAACGAGAATTGAATGATCGGAGATCTTATCAAGAGGGAGTTGGGACTCGTTCCTGCGCTTTTTTACGGCCCTGAGCCGCGTGTGTTTAATTACCTGGTATTAAACCTTCCCTCTCTCTCTCTCTCTCTCCCCCTGCTTCCCCTTCAACAAGAAAATGAGCAAACAAACCAAGACCACTGACACAGATCAGCAGCACGGAGCGTGGCCGCAGGGTGGAAAGACCTGATGCGCCACTTTCCTCCACCTCTTTGGGAGAGCGAGGCGGGGAGAGTGGAAAGTGCGGGAGGATGAGGGCAGCCAAAGGTAGGCGACTGCAGAGGAATGCAAAGTTAGGAGCCCTCCAGAGGGAGGAGAGGAGGAGGAGGAAATCTGTCGGAGCAGATGGGCGAGATTTCTTTGCAAGCTCCTGAGCAATTTCAGCTCCCCGGGAGCTTTGCCGGGACATCAGCGCAGCTGGAACAGAGTCTCCCTGGCTGGTGACGTGGAAACCAGGTTGCACCGTGGCGCTCCCTGCTAATTGGCAAAGAGCTGCCCTCCCGGATCTGAACCCGGATTCTGTCAAGGGTGTCTTAGAACTATTATTTGAATAATAGAATTGTAGGATCGTAGAAGCCCCCGTGGGTCGTCTAGTCTGACCTCCTGCGATGCAGGAATCTCATTTGCAGAATCCCTGACAGATGGCCATCTGACCTCTGTTTAAAAACCTCAAACGAATCATGTGTGGGATGTAATCCACTGGGAGCAGTCAAATGCAACATTCCTTGTTTTCCTAGAGTGGACATGCAAAGGGATGTTGGTCCAGCCAGTCGAACTTCCTGTTACTCCTGGCCTGGAGCATCCTTCCTTGCATGTGACTAGTGGGAGACCTGGCAAAAGGCCAAGGTGTGCTGCCACTCTGTCTCTCCTCCATCTTCCTTTCGTCCTGCAAACTTCATGGACTGAACTGCTGGCTGCCAGCCAAGCAGTCCCCCAGGTCATCTCCCTTATGGGATAAACCTGTTTGTACAGGAACATACTAGAACACATTTCAATCAGGACAAGCCAGATTGAATTGCTTATTGTCGTAAGAAACTCACATGAGTTTGCAACCAGTTTTCTGCTGCGTAAGAAGTGGAATGCACTCTGCTAAGTGAACAAACTTGCTAGCGCAAGTTAGGAAGGATATTAATAATAAATACCGTATTTTTGGCTCTATAAGACTCACTTTTCCCCTCCTAAAAAGTAACGGGAAATGTGTGTGCGTCTTATGGAGTGAATGCAGGCTGCGCCGCTATCCCAGAAGCCAGAACAGCAAGAGGGATTGCTGCTTCCACTGCGCAGCGATCCCTCTTGCTGTTCTGGCTTCTGAGATTCAGAATATTTTTATTCTTGTTTTCCTCCTCCAAAAACTAGGTGCGTCTTGTGGTCTGGTGCGTCTTATAGAGCGGAAAATACGGTATATGCTCTCCTCCCACCCTCAACTTTCTCACATCATGGAATCAACATGATGTGGGAATGTTGAGGGTGGCAGGAGAGGATATATTTATTATTAATATCCTTCCTAACTTGCGCTAGCAAGTTCCTTTACTTAGTAGAGTCCAACTCCCTGCGATGCAAGAACCTCAGCTCCAGAATCCTCGACAGATGGCCATCCGACTTGTGTTTTAGAAACCTCCAAGGGAGGAGAGTCCACCACCTTCCAAGGGAGTCCATCCCACTGTCAAAACATCTTTTACTGTGTTGTAATTCTTATTAGCCTGCCCTTAACCCTAAGGTTCCAGGGTGGGTTGTAACATCAAAACACCATATTAAAAGCAGTTTTAAACATCGTACAACCAACACAAACAAGGCAGGTCCCAAAAATATACACATCAACTGCCTAAAGCCAAGCTGAAGAGGTATGTCTTCAGCATTTGGCCGAAGCTGTATAATGAAGGTGCCAGGCAGGTCTCTGTGGGGAGAGGGTTCCACAGCTTAAAGGTAAAGGTACCCCTGACCGTTAGCTCCAGTTGCGGACGACTCTGGGGTTGCAGCACTCATCTCACTCTATAGGCCGAGGGAGCCAGCGTTTGTCCGCAGACAGCTTCTGGGTCATGTGGCCAGCATGACTAAGCTGCTTCTGGTGAACAAGAGCAGTGCATGGAAACACCGTTTACCTTCCCGCTGGAGTGGTACCTATTTATCTACTTGCACTTGATGTGCTTTTGAACTGCTAGGTTGGCAGGAGCTGGGAACCCAACAACAGGAGCTCACCCAGTCGCAGGGATTCGAACCGTCAACCTTCTGATTGGCAAGCCCTAGGCGGTGGGGTTTAGACCACAGCGCCACACCATAGAGAAGTGATTTCTGTAGCGGCAGCAGCAGCCACAAGTATTTGAGGGTGGAGGAAACACCATGAGGACCCCCTTTGCTGATTTTAGCACCTGAGATGGTACATAGGAAAGGAGGCAGTCTTTCGTATATTGAAATGGTTTCACAACGGGGGCTTGTTTGTTTGGCTCTGGGGGTTTTACCTGTCCCCAGATAATCCTTCCCCTACCCCAGTTCTTGCAAAGAGACTAGATTGTGTTCTAGAACTTTGCACATGCTAAGAGACTCATAACTCAGTCTTTGGGGCTTAAAGGCCCTTGGCTATGAAACAGACCCCATATCCAGTCTTATATGGCCTGCTAATCAAGTTAAGACATAACAAAGAATTGCTTCCACGTTATGCAGCAAATTTACCCTTGAACAACCTGATTCTGTGTGGGGGTTTTTTAAAATAAAAAATATAATCTCTCTCTTTTATTGCATATTTTCCCGCCTAATGAGAACGAACTGCTTCTTTTAAGTATGTATCTCTGGAAAAAAAGGTGTATTAATTATTCGCCCCTCCGCTCCCCTTCCTTCTCTCTCTCTCCCTCCCCCCCCCCAAGCAATGTGAACTGATGTATTCATAAATTGCTGAGGAAAGTTAGATAAACAGGGAGTTTACAGGATCATTTTTCTATTTTCCAATTTGACCAAGAAGGCTTTTAATCAATTCTATGCGCTGTGCACTCTGATTAAGCCCTAGGAAGGCTGTTCATGCTGAGAGCCAAGATGGGGTCCCGGGGAGTCAGGGAAATTGGCTCCTAATCAGAGATGAATATGGGTCAGATCCCCACCCAGTGCTCCACTCCTCATTCCTCCCCAACCCTATCCATCCACCCCACTCCTGACCCCAAAGCTTCTCTTTGCACCTTCTATTTGCATCCTGGGGTTGAGAACATAAAAGTCTCCTGCTGTCTCCAGCAATGGACATTCAGAAGCTTTCCTGCCCCCAACTGTGGAGGCAGAACATAGCTATAATGACTAGTAACTATCCTGGTCAGTCTGTGTATGCAGTGGACCAATGGTCTAATAAGACATCACCCTATGTTCCTACTGTATGTACCACCCTGTGTATACACCAATTAGCCTCCAGAAAGCGGTCCTGAACCACTGGGTAACTGGCAGCAAGTCCCACTGGAGTGCACCACCCCATGGCAGATGTTGGCAGGTCAACACGTCCAAGGTCCAAAGTCCAGCCAGGCCAGGTTCCCAGCTCTGCAGCCGATCCAGAGGTCAAGGCACCAGGAGGTCCGTTCTGCACAAGCATAGTCCCAAAGAGCATCTCTGGATCACCCAAGCCATGGTCCAACCAACGTGGGAAGCTGAGCAGACCCAGCACCTCAGCTCTGGGCTTGATGAGGCAGGTGACCCTCACCTGTTCTGTGCCTACTCCAGCTGAGCAATCGCACACCTCCTTCCATAGCTAGTGAACCCCACCTGGTCAGCTAGGGAGCTGAGCTGTGGGTCCTTGCCTGCCTCAGCCTCCTAGAACATCTCTCCCACTGCTCCCTATGCCTCAGAGCCTGCCATGTTCATTGAGACAGGGCTCTGGTGATGGGTCCTGTGTGGTTCTGGTTCCTATGCACTGACCCCCATTCCCTCACCATCCTCCATCACCCCATCAGTATTTCCTACACCAACCTCTCCTTCCCCATCCCAGGCTTGCCCCGGTGTGTCCCAGTCTTGGCTACACCCCTAGCTGGAATCCTCTTCCTGCCAGTTCATGGCAAAAGCCTTGAAGACCCTCTGTGTGCTTCTGAGACAACAGCTCTCCTTGAGCAAGTTCTGGCCACCATTCGCCCCAGTGATCTGTCCGTGGTGCTGATCAACTATGCCATTTAACTATACATAGCAGGAAGTAGGCACTGAATTGCACCTTAGCAAGAGGGACACACTTTTAGGTTGCCACTGGGTTTTTTTCTTTCTTTCTCAGAATGCCTTTTGCCAAGTCAGACCCTTGCTTTATCTAGATCACTATTGCCAGCACTGATTGGCAGCAGCTGTCCGAGGTTTCAGGGAGGAAACATTCCCAACCCACCCTAGAGAAGCAAGGATTTAACTTGCTACCTTCTACATGCAAAGCCATTTCTTTATCACTGGACCTCAGCCAAAATGCAGTTAGTTACATGGTGAGCGAAGGAGGACTCTCCTGAATCCCCTGCCCATCAGTCATAAGAGCATAAGAAGATTCCTGCTGGATGAGACCACTGGCCCATCTAATCCAGTGTCCTTTTCTCACAGTGGTCAACAAGTGAGCACAAGAACACTCTTTCCTCTTGAAGTTTCCAGCAGCTGGTATTCCATCGCTTCTTCCAACTGTGGAGTCATGGCTAGTAGCCATTCATATTTTTTTAATATGATTTTTATTAAATTTTCTGTTCTGCAATTCCAGATAAACATTTTACATACTTAAGATATCAACGCCTCCCCTTCTTCTCTTTCCATGGTTTATTTTACATATCATAAATCCCTGCATATTTTACAAAAACTATACCAATCGGTGTTCCATTATTGCATCCATCAAAACTTATTCACACTGTTGAATTTATCTTAATGCTGCCAGAGTTTTCAGCCGTACACAGTTATTTCCGAAATATTCAATAAACGTTTTCCAATCTTCTTTAAACGTATGTTCTTCTTCTTCTCTTATTCTATATGTGAAGTCTGCAAGTTGTGCATATTCTGTCAACTTAACTTGCCAATCTTCTTTGGTTGGGACCACGCTCGTTTTCCATTTTTGAGCTAACAAAACATGGGCCACAGTTGTTGCACACATAAATAAGCCTTTATAACACCCGGGAATTTCAGTCTGAATTATCCCCAACAGAAAGGACTCTGGGTTTTTTGAAACACCTTTTTCAATTCATTATAGATCATTTCCCAATATTCTTTTACCCTTTTATATGTCCACCACAAATGAAAGAACGTTTTCTCCAACTCTTTACACTACCAGCACTTATCTGATTCGGACTTCTTCATTTTAGCAAGCCTACTCGGAGTTCCATACAATCTGTGAATCATTTTCAGGTAGTTCTGCTTCAAAGAATAACATGCTGTAAATTATAAGTCGCTTTCCCTGGAACTCTGGCTAGTAGCCATTCATAGCCTTATAGTTCACCATGAATGTCTCCAGGCCTCTTTTAAAGCCAGCCATGCTTGTGGCTTCCTGCAGGAGTGAGTTCCAGAACTGAACTATGCACTGCATGAAAAAATTCTTTATTTTATCTGCCCTGAATCTTCCAACATTCAGCTTTGTTGGACATCCAGGAGTTCTGAAAGACCCATGATGCTTTTCAGAAATGATAGCTCTTGCCTCTCTGTGGCCAGGAGGTCGTTTACTATCCTTGGAAGATGCAAGAGCATCTTCTAAACAAGAACACAGCCTTAAGACTACAAAACCCACAATGCAGTGTGACTGAACATAGATGCTAGTGTTGCCTCTCAGGTTCTGCCCCTCACTCGACATGTTGCTGCCAGATAAATTTGGAGGAGTAGACAATATATTGTTCTGAGATGCAACCTTTTTGGGGCTGGTGTGTGTGTTGGGGGGAAAGTCAGTGCAGTGGCGTAGCATGGGGGGTGGAGGGGGGGCCGGCCGCACCAGGCGCAACATCTGGGGGTTAGGGTTAGGGGGCGCAAATCCATGGGTTAGGGGGTGCAAATTACTTGCCTTGCCTCGGGTGCTGACAACGCACGCTACGCCACTGAGTCAGTGCATCACAGAAGTCTGGTTGCATTGCGCCATTGCAGCCACCTCCCTCCAGCAAATCCGGCAACAAGTTCCTCCTTCGCCATTACCACCATCGCCCTGTGGTGTTGCATTAATGTTTCAGCCTCCGCTTGCCCGCTGCCTCCAGCTCCTCAGCCTGCAAATTGGGTCTGGGAACTGATTGAAAATCTAGGCCCATCAGCAAAGAACAAGCAGATTTAATTAAACATAACCTTCCCCTTAGCGAGAAAATAAAATGCATTCTCCTGATAGAACTATTAGTATTTACCACCCCGCCCCCTCGTGATTTTGTTTGGACATCCCACCCTCCCCCCTCCCTGCTTTCCCTTTTTAATACCTCTTCCTTTTTATTGTCTATGACTTGGAATAAGCTTGATCTGATTTACATAAATGAGCAGGAGGATCTGTGGAGTTGGGCGGGGAGGGGATGAAAAGAAAGAGGCAGCCATCTCTTGGGGGGGCAGGCGGTTGCTTGGAGTTAAGGACAATAGGAACAAGGTATTATATGTGGTTGGCGTGTGTGCTGTGGGTGGGAGCAGGATGAAGGTTCCTAGCATCTCAGTGGAAGGGCAGTAATTTAGTGGCACAATAAGTGTGTGTACTTGGCACGCAGAAGGCCCTGGGGTCTGATTCCTAGCGCAGGAAACATAGAACTGTAAAATTGGACCACACTCCCAAGGGTGCTCTGGTCCAACCCCCTCCAATACAAGAAACACAGCTAAAGAATCCATGGCAAGTGGCAGATCCAACCTCTGTTGAAAAACTTCCAAGTCCATCACCTTCCGAGTAAGTCTGTTCACCTCTGAATGGCACTCAACGCCAGAAAGTTTTTCCTAATGTTTAGTCGGAATGTCCTTATAGTTAGTAAAGGTACCCCTGCCCGTTCGGGCCAGTCTTGACAGACTCTAGGGTTGTGTGCCCATCTCACTCAAAGAGGCCAGGGGCCAGCGCTGTCCGAAGACACTTCCGGGTCACGTGGCCAGCGTGACAAGCTGCATCTGGCGAGCCAGAGCTGCACACGGAAACGCCGTTTACCTTCCCGCTAGTAAGCGGTCCCTATTTATCTACTTGCACCCGGGAGTGCTTTCGAACTGCTAGGTTGGCAGGCGCTGGGACCGAACAACGGGAGCGCACCCCGCCGCGGAGATTCGAACCACCGACCTTTCGATCGGCAAGCCCTAGGCGCTGAGGCTTTAACCCAAAGCGCCACCCGCGTCCCTCATCCCTCATCCTTATAGTTAGAATCCATTGAATTTGATGAATTTGAATTCATTCTCCCAGTACGCCCCATGGAGGACCTGAAGGTCCATAAATAGCAACACCCTAGAGGTCCTAGGCCCTAAAGAAATTAGATTAGCCTCAACCAGAGCCAGGGCCTTTTCAACACTGGCTCCGGCCTGGTGGAACGCTCTGTCTCATGAGACCAGGGCCCTGCAGGATCTGATTTCTTTCCGCAGGGCCTGTAAGACAGAGTTGTTCCACCTGGCCTTTGGCTTGGAGTCAATTTGATTCCCTCCCCCTCTTTCTTTTTTCCTTTCTCCTCCTGTGATGAGGCTGCATTTTAATGTTTTAATGTTGTATTTAACCTTGTTTTTAAGTTGTATTTCAATCAACTTGTTTTTATTATTGGTTGTTAGCTGCCCTGAGCCCAGCCTTGGCTGGGGAGGGCGGGGTATAAATAAATTATTATTATTATTATTATTATTATTATTATTATTATTATTAGGGTCCTGCCCTCTGGAACTGGAGAAAACAAGCTTGCTCCACCAGGAAAGCCTTCAGGTATTTGAAGATGGCTCTCACATCTCCTCTCAGTCTCCTTCCCAGACGAAACATACCCAGCTCCCTCAACCGTTCCTCACAAGGCTTGATTTCCAGACCCTTGGTCGCCCTCCTCTGCACACCTTCCAGCTTGTCAATATCCTTCTTAAACTGGGGTGCCAAGGCAGAACAAAGTGGGACTCTTGCTTCCCTTGGACCCTGGACTTCTGTAACCACCCAGGGAGGGTGCAAATCAGGGCTGGTGAGGGGTGTAAAGGTAAAGGTACCCCTGCCCGTACGGGCCAGTCTTGCCAGACTCTAGGGTTGTGCGCCCATCTCACTCAAAGAGGCCGGGGGCCAGCGCTGTCCAAAGACACTTCCGGGTTACGTGGCCAGCATGACAAGCTGCATCTGGTGAGCCAGAGCCGCACACGGAACGCCGTTTACCTTCCCGCTAGTAAGCGGTCCCTATTTATCTACTTGCACCTGGGGGTGCTTTCGAACTGCTAGGTTGGCAGGCGCTGGGACCGAGCAACAGGAGCGCACCCCGCCGCGGGGATTCGAACCGCCGACCTTTCGATCAGCAAGCCCTGTGGGTAAAAGCCACCCGCAGCGCCACCCGCGTCCAGGGAGGGTGCAAATCAGGGCTGGTGAGGGGTGTAGCCTGCAGCAAAGATATATTACCGAGGAGGTGGCAAAATCTGGGGAGAGTTCCAAGGGCAGAGAGAGAAGACTGGAACCCAGGACTCTGAGCTTCACGTAAATGGGAGGAGAAGCACTTGGAGGGAGAAATGGAAAGACAAATGTTTCTTTTTGAGAAATGTAATGTGATCTTCGGATGGGAGCAACGGGAAGGAGACGAAGGGGGGGGGGGAGAGGGCTGAAGTGGGATTACGATTTCTAAAGTTCACTGGGTCCCCAGTGGCCCTTAAGAGAGAAAAGCTTTCTGTGGACCGGGCAGGGAGCCAAAGATCTCTGTTTGAACGTGAAATAAAATATGATCTACGTGGGAGCAGCTAATGCTTCTTTCGCTGCCCCCCCCCCTCCTTTATGCAGAGATGAAATGTCACCATCTCAGCTGCCAGGCACAGGGCTGCAGCTTCAGACATGGGATGGTTCACCTTCTCTAGGGAGGCCTGCTAACGGTTTGGTGCAGTGGCGTAGCGTGGGTTGTCAGCATCCGGGGCAAGGCAAGTAATTTGCGGCCCCCCCCCCGCTGCACTGTCCCTCCCCCAGATAGTCCCTCGCTCTCTCTCCGCACCGCACCGCACGCCTGGCACCCTCCCCTCCACAGTGGGCGGCGACCCGGTGGCTCGGATCGGATTCGCACAGCCAGCACTGCAGTGAGAGAGAGTGAGTGAGCCAGGTAGGGGCAGAGAGCTGCGAGTGCAAGCGCGCCTCCCCCCCAGATGTTGTGCCCGGTGCGGCCGGCCCCCCCTGCACCCCCCACGCTACGCCACTGGTTTGGTGGAAGGCTGGACTAAGACATGGGAGACCAGGGTGCAGTTCCTCACTGGGCCATAAAGCTCACTGGGCGAACCTACCTCACAAGATTGTTGTAATGTTAAAATGGGGGACGGGACAGAAGACATGTTTGCCAACGTGAGTTCCTTGGACAAAAAGGTGGGTTCTAGATAATTCACTACATCTCATGCACATAATTTATTATACACAATGCTCCCCCCCCCCCGGGCACTCAAAAGTACTCAGTACTGGCACACCCCCCCCCCCCCAATTTTAAGTGTGGCACTTACTGTACCATCTTCGTGGTGAGTACTGGCACCTTTTTTCTTTAAAAAAGCACTGATTATACATTATGTTGTTTAACAGTATTTGTGTACTGCTTCACTATAAATATATAAAGGATACAGAATCTATATATGTTAAAACCGTCAACCATATTTTCCAGCTCTTAATCAGAGTAATCAAGTGTAGAAAAGATGGCCAACTTCACGTAACTTTTTACAAGCATTTAAAAGAATAATCTGTGTCCTTTTTATTATGTGCTTTGTGTTTTTACTTTGTAGTTTTGTGCTGCGAACTGCCCTGAGATATTTGGATGAAGGGTGGCGTACACATTTAATAAATAAAAGAAAGAAATAAGAGGATGCTATGTGCTATGACTGTGAGCGGGTGGCGCTGTGGGTTAAACCACAGAGCCTAGGGCTTGCTGATCAGAAGGTCGGCAGTTCGAATCCCTGCGACGGGGTGATCTCTCGTTGCTCGGTCCCTGCTCCTGCCAACCTAGCAGTTCGAAAGCATGAAGTGCAAGTAGATAAATAGGTACCGCTCTGGCAGGAAGATAAATGGCATTTTTGTATGCTGCTCTGGTTCACCAGAAACGGCTTAGTCATGCTGCCACATGACCTGGAAGCTGTACACCGGCTCCTACAGCCAGTAAAGCAAGATGAGCGCCACAACCCCAGAGTCGTCTGCGACTGGACCTAACAATCAGGTGTCCCTTTACCTTTACATTTATGACTGTAAGAAGAACCTGCTGGATCAGTGCAGACAAGGCTCAACTAGTCCAACATTCTGTTTTGTAGCCAACCAGATGCCCCAGGGGGGAGCTTGAAAGCAGGAACTGAGCACAAGAGCACTCTGGCCTCCCACA
The DNA here is from genome assembly GCF_965153285.1 of Podarcis tiliguerta. Taxonomy (NCBI): domain Eukaryota; kingdom Metazoa; phylum Chordata; class Lepidosauria; order Squamata; family Lacertidae; genus Podarcis; species Podarcis tiliguerta. The sequence goes on from NC_139541.1 coordinate 12,213,301, forward strand.
GTTTCCAGCAATTGTCACTCAAAGGCGAAAACCATGAAGCACAGCCATTGTGGCTAGCTGCTGTTAAGTTGCAGGTGAACATATCAGACGACGCAGCGATTCTTCAGACAGCTCTTGTTTATTCACAGGCCAGAACTGAACTGAACTGAACTGAAGGGTTCAGCCAACCTGCTTATATAGAGCTCAACTACAAAGCAACAGTAACAACTTTCTGTAGCTATCCAATCACTGAACGTCACTTTCAATTCCTTATTTGCATATGTGGACCTGAGTGAAAACTATCTACAGTATCCCCCTGCTGGCCCAGGGTGAGAACTTCAGTACATAACAGTTGATTATTCTTCTCCAAGCCCAATCCCCTTTTAAAGTCACCCTCCACAAAACTGTAAGTTCAGCTACGGTGAACTAGGGCATATGTGACTGTGCTGAGCTTCCCTCTCTCTCTGATAGTGATGAGAAATCTGGGGATGAGGGTCCCAGTTCCCAATCTCCTAATCTCCCAATCTCCTAAAGCAGGAAGCCAGAAAGAGTCCTTCTCTAACATCTCCCAATTTCTCCCAAGCAGGAAGAAGCAGAGGGGGAAGAAGAGTCAGAGGGGGGAAAGTGTTCAAGTTAGAAGGTCACAGAGGAGCAATAAAGGCATACCTCCAGAAAGGTTCACTGTGCAAGGAGTTAGAACTTTTCACATGAACTCTGAAACTCAGCCTGGTGATTTGGTGCTACCATGATGCATTTATGACTGGTCAAAGCACTAAATCACTTGACTGAGTTTCACGGCGTCTGAGAGTGTTTCATCTCAAAGTGTAACTTCAATTGCTGACACTCTGCTAAATGGACGAAATCTTCTAACGAGGTGCCTACGCACGAGTATTCTCATGCAGCGAAAGTGTGATGGACTGTGACCTTTAATGCTCTCTCCCTGTATCCAGGACATTTCATTTTTCAGGAGGGTACCTCTGTTCCAGAAAAGAACAGAAAGAACAAGCCCCTCCAAACCGGAAGCAAGATATGGGAGGCTCCCCATAATTTCCTTTGCGGTGCAACCAATTTGCACTCCAAAAGCCAGGAGGTGATGGGACCAGTGGCCATGATCTTCGGTTTTTTTGATGTTGAGCTTCAAACCATATTTTGCGCTCTCCTCTTTCACCCTCATTAAAAGGTTCTTTAATTCCTCCAAGGATGTAATAGGATGTCCCTATTTTCATCAGAGAAATAGTGGCAGGTATGGAGTTCTAGTGCTATGAAAGAGAGAGAGAGAGAGAGAGAGAGAGAGAGAGAGGGAGGGAGGGAGGGAGAGAGAGAGAGAGTGTAAAAACTCCCTTCCCTCAATACACTTTTCCCTTTACAAAGAGAAGAAAAGGATGCTCTGAAATAAACTGAGATCAAAAACAAGTTTCCTTTCTCTGTTCATATATATATATACATATATATATATATATATATATATCTCACCTCAAGCTAAACAAACGCATGCGCGGCTGTGACGGGGGTAGAGTTAAGAGTACGGCATGATGGACAGGCAGGCAATGCAAAACAGCATTTTTCAATGCCGCTGCCTTTCAGATCTCCGTTTCCAGTCTGTTTTTCTCCCTGACACACACGGGGCGGGAGAAAAACCCAGCAATCACGTTATAATTATGAGTTAATTAAAGCTGAGGAGATCAAAGCCACTTTAGACAGATTAATGATACGCCGAATGCTGGAAATTTCACCAGTTTACGTATTAACGACATTGTGGCAATGAGTGCGCGCCTTATTATTTTAAAGAAACTGCCGTTGTGTTCGCCAAGGCGGCCTTTTCATTCTCCCCCCTCCCCACCTCTTTCTTTGCCTCTCTTGATGGATCAAGGATTTCTCAAGCACCAACAGCTGTGGGGATTTACGTGTGGAGGAAAAGGAAACATTCAAATGGATTATCAGACAGAGGGGAGGAGAGAAGTAAATGTGTGTGGTTTTTTTTTTTAAAAAAAATAGTAGGAAAAAAGGAAATGGAAAGGGGAAAATCACATTTATTGAAGCACTGAGCTCCTAAAATTAGACACAACGTATGCAGGAAATCAACCTTCCAGCCTGTGAACAACTCCAGTCAACTTATTTTGAGGGGTTGTGGGTGACATTTATAAGAAAGAGGCCTACATGAATTTGATGGTTTGGAGTGGAGAATGCAGAGTTAAATCTTGGACTTCCCTCGCATAGGGGACAGTGATGGTCACCAACTTGGCTGGTTTAAAAAGAAGAAGAGCACGTGTTGCGGTGGGGTGTGGCACACCACCCCCTTGTTGCTGGGTGGGATCGTTTGGATAGCAAGGATTGGGTAGTTTCCTGTTACTAGGGAAATTTTGATGTTGCCAATTAAGGGGAAGGGCTAAAAGGCTTTAAATGTAAGATATGCAGCACTGACCGTTCTCTTTGCTGAGTGCATCGGAACACCCGCCCACCCTCCCTAGGTATTGGTCTTTGCGTTGACCTTGCTATGCCTGTCATGGGGTCGTTTGCTTTTGGGGCGGGGGCCTGGTAGGAACTTTGTCCAGTTGGCTGATTGGCTGGTGCCATCTGGTTTTTGCCTATTGCGTAGCAAATCATCACAACTTGTAAGGTTGCGGTGCATTGGTTTAAAAATTGGTTGGTGGAGGGGTATGGATTGGCGATGCCTGCCCCTCCAATGCTGCTGCTGCAAGGGAATTCCATTAAAGGAATCTAGGGGCTTGCCATCCTTTCATCCAAATTCCTGGTTGGGGCTTGGGCTATGCAAGCCCCTGGGAGCATGCGGGGAGAGGTGAGGGTCTGGTGCCCGGCTCCATGCTCTCCCCAATATTGCTTTCCCCAGCTGGCTTTCACTGGAATCCAGAAGTCTGTCCTGTCCCGATGGGGGTGACAGATAGTCGGAACCAGTGCCTAAGCAACCACTCACTTTTATGTATTTTAATAAAGTTGTGGCCCAAATTATGCCAAAAACCTTAAACAAAAATTATGTGTGAATTGTGATTTATTTGGGGGTGGCTTGTGGGACCTCGACACACAAATCACTGCTCCTCTCTCCGGAGACATTGCCCTAGTCCCCCGCCTCTGCCACAAACTCTTCAGAGCCCTGCCAGTTCTTGGCATCCAGCAGTGGCTAGAGACCTGCAGGCTGTGCACCACTGGGGTTAGACAGCGGTGAGCTAGATGGACCTGTGTTCTGATTCTTTATAAAGCAGATTTGTAGGTGGCTGTGTCTTAAGGGAGAGAGCATTGCTGGAGGACATCCTTTGCTTGCAGAAGATCAGAGATCCTGGGTTTAGTCCTTGGCATTTCCTGACAGAATGATGCCAGACCAAGACCCCGTTGAAATACCGGCAGAATTGATGGATGCATCATCTGAGCTGGAATAAGAGAGCTCTATGGGTCTGATCCCTCCTCTGTGGGAGCTTCTTTTAAACCAGGGGTCAGCAAACTTTTTCAGCAGGGGGCCAGTCCACTGTCCCTCAGACCTTGTGGGGGGCCGGACTATATTTTGGGGAAAAAATATGAACGAATTCCTATGCCCCACAAAAAAAACCAGAGATGCATTGTAAATAAAAGCACACATTCTACTCATGTAAAAACACCAGGCAGGCCCCACAAATAACCCGGAGATGCATTGTAAATAAAAGGACACATTCTACTCATGTAAAAACACTCTGATTCCTGGACCATCCGCAGCCTGGATTTAGAAGGTGATTGGGCCGGATCCGGCTCACGGGTCTTAGTTTGCCTAGCCATGTTTTAAACAGTTAAGTGGGAGTGAGAAGGAAGATGGGGGAGAAAAAGGAGTGTGTGGTTGGAGGATGGCTGGCGATGAGTGCAGAGTTCCCCCAGGAGATTTCCCTGAGATTGGAATGATGCTCCATTACGCTTAGGGTGTGAAGGCACCGGGAATTCACTGTCCCCTTGTGCCTGTTAAGGGAAAGGAGTGTGGAGAAGTGTCTGCTGCCTACCTTAGTGGCTTAGTCCCCAAACTTTTATGCTGCAGCTACAGAAACAGGAGCTCCTTGAAACAGGAGAGAGGAAGGAAATGCCCAATGCTTCTGTTGCATCAAGAATGCAGTGCAATGTCGCAGGGTTTTACCTATAAAGGGGCAGAGAACCCTGATCACTTGCCTCTTGCAGTTAGAAAAGATCCCTTGTTGTTTGGATTTGTTTGGTCATTGCAAAAACTTTGAGGAAAATGAACACGCTGACTCTGAAGTGAGGTCTCCTCTGAAGTCTTTGCTGTGCAAAGCAAATGCACTTTTATAGAACTGTAGAGTTGGAAGGGGCCCAAGGAGTCATCTATATGGGAATGTTCAGGGATGCAAGAGAGGATATATTGTTTGATTATAGCCTTTCCAACTTGTGTAAACAAGTTCACAATTTAGCAGAGTAACATTCCTCCTTTTAAACTCACAGCCGGATGAATTTGCTCAGGTTGGCTAAAGCCTCTATAATAACTGTTCTGGTATTTCCCCGTTATTCCCTCATAAAAGATAAGACACAACACAGTCTTCTGTAAAAGTATAAAAAGAGTTTACTCACATTCTGTTCACAATCGGATTCCAGAAGGCAGACTTATCTTAGAAAAGTAACATACACCTGGAAACTATCTCATAAGGAGACAGTCACTTTGTCCTCTCTTGGCTAAGCAGATGTTGCTTCTTTGACGAAAGTAGTCACAGAGATGGCTGCCCTGCCCTGTGCTTTTGTCATTACCTGCACAGGTGAGGCCACGCCCACCTCTAGTCACATGCAGAGGAAGTCTTTCATAACCCAGAAGGAAACAGGAAGTTTACCTGCTGGCTGGACAAACATTCCTCCCCATGTGTAAACATGTTCACTCTAGGAATGTTGTACTTGACTGCTCTTGCGTTTCACATCCCACAATCTAGTCCAACCCTCTGCACTGCAAGAATCATAGAATCATAGAGTTGGAAGAGACCACAAGGGCCATCGAGTCCAACCGCCTGCCAAGCAGGAAACACCAGCAGAGCACTCCTGACATATGGTTGTCAAGCCTCTGCTTAAAGACCTCCAAAGAAGGAGACTCCACCACACTCCTTGGCAGCAAATTCCACTGTCGAACAGCTCTTACTGTCAGGAAGTTCTTCCTAATGTTTAGGTGGAATCTTCTTTCTTGTAGTTTGGATCCATTGCTCCGTGTCCGCTTCTCTGGAGCAGCAGAAAACAACCTTTCTCCCTCCTCTATGTGACATCCTTTTATATATTTGAACATGGCTATCATATCACCCCTTAACCTCCTCTTCTCCAGGCTAAACATGCCCAGCTCCCTTAGCCGTTCCTCATAAGGCATCGTTTCCAGGCCTTTGACCATTTTGGTTGCCCTCCTCTGGACACGTTCCAGTTTGTCAGTGTCCTTCTTGAATTGTGGTGCCCAGAACTGGACACAGTACTCCAGGTGAGGTCTGGCCAGAGCAGAATACAGTGGCACTATAACTTCCCTTGATCTAGATGCTATACTCCTATTGATGCAGCCCAGAATTGCATCAGCAATTAGCTGAGAAATCACAGCTAAGTGTTTCCTGATTAATGGCCACCCCATCTCTGTTCAAAAACCTCCAATGAAGGTGAGTTTGCCACCTTCCAAGGTGGTCCATCCCACTGTTGAACAGCTCTTGCCGTTCTTCCTAACGTTTAGTTGGAATCTTATAACTTGTCATTTGAATCCATTGGTTTGGGTCTCGCCCTCCAGAGCTGCATAAAAAGAAGCTTGCTCCTTCTTCCATGTGGCAGCCCTTCAGATATTTGAAGATGGCTATCATATCTCCTCTCAGGCTTTTTTTGGGTGGGGTGATATTGTGGAGCACAGGTGGGAAAGGAAGGGGGTGGAGTTGGCATAGCTGTCAACTTTTCCCTTTTCTTGCAAGGAATCCTATTCGGAATAAGGGAATTTCCCTTAAAAAAAGGAAAATGTTGACAGCTATGAGTTGAGGGGAACTCATCACCCTCGCTGAGAAAGCATTGTTTTCCAACCAAAATCAGTTTGGGTGAGCATCTGCAGTTGACATCAGACCTCTGAACTGGAGTCACTCTTTTTGGGATATGGGGTTGTCCCCCCCACCTTGCAATTTAACCTTGAATGTATCCAAGGACCATCTCATTCTCTTCTCCTTCATCCCAAACCTAGATTCCATAGGTCTAGGCCAGGCATAGGCAAACTCCGCCCTCCAGATGTTTTGGGACTACAATTCCCATCATCCCTGACCACTGGTCCTGTTAGCTAGGGATCATGGGAGTTGTAGTCCCAAAACATCTGGAGGGCCAAGTTTGCCTATCCCTGGCCTAGGCCAAGCTGCGTTCCTGTCCCCCTTCTGCCAGTCTAAAGAGGATTCTGCCTTCTCCCTGCATTGGCCCCCTCCCTAAACCTTCCGGCCATTTAGCTGACTTTTAGCATCTGGGACTGGTTGGAGTCTTTCAGCACACACACACACACACAGTCTGTCAGAAGAGGACAATAAAAGAGGATTTGTTTCTCTTTCCTTACAGAGGTATCCAGACAACTGCCACTGGGATCAATATGTCAGCACGAGTTATGGAGCAAGATCACCCGCTGGCTTCTGACAAGGTGTTAGACAATGAGTATATTTACCCCGGGACATCACAAGGCAGCATTGATTTATGGTGAATAATTGGGAGGGAGGAAAGGATAGGAGACAAAAGGCTCTGAAGCTGCTAACTTTCTTCAGCTGCTCAGTTTGCGCTGTCAAGAGTGGTCACCTTCCAGTTAAGTTTTTTTCTTGGAGGCCAGCCTCATAATGATGATGATGATGAGGAGGAGGATGAAGATGCTATTATTTATAAGCCACCCATCTCACTGGGTTGCCCCAGCCACTCTGGGCGGTTCCCAAAAGAATACAATTAAACATCAAACATTCAATCCTTGTAGAACAGAATGAAGATTGTCTTGTTCAGTCTCACCTGGTTTCAACCAGATGTTCTGGAAAGGCATCTCCATAATTTTAGGAAATTTTGGGACAGCTGACTTCAGCTCAAACCTGTTGCAGAGCATAAGAAGATTCCTGCTGGATCAGGCTGATGGCCCAACTAGCCCCACATCCTCTTCTCACGATAGCCATATGAACATAAGATCATGAGGAGCCTGTTGGATCGAACCAACTGGGTTCTACCTAGTCCAACATCCTAGTCAAACATCACAGCAACCAGCCAGATCCCCAATGGGGGGCCGGCAATCAGGATTCAAACCCAGCTCCAGCCCTCTCTCTGTCCTGTGGTTTCCAGCAACTGCAATGCCCACTAGCCCAATCAGCCATGGCGGAAGGCAAACTGGAGTCACTACCGACCCACTTCACCTCTCAGCAACAACCTTCTTTCATAGAATCATAGAACTGCTGAGATAAAAGGGGCCTCCTTCGGCGTAAGAAAAGTCTGTCTGAACCTCAGTACTGAAATCCACCTGCCTCTCAGAGGAATGGAAGAATAAGCCTTCTGCATCAAGCCAATGATCTGTCTCTAGTCCAACATCCCATTCTCAATGAAAATAGGGATGGATCTCTGCAGATGGCGACAGCAGTCACGAAATTAAAAGACGCCTGCTTCTTGGGAGAAAAGCAATGACAAACCTAGGCAGCATCTTAAAAAGCAGAGACATCACCTTGCCGACAAAGGTCCGTATAGTTAAAGCTATGGTTTTCCCAGTAGTGATGTGTGGAAGTGAGAGCTGGACCATAAAGAAGGCTGATCGCCGAAGAATTGATGCTCTTGAATTATGGTGCTGGAGGAGACTCTTGAGAGTCCCATGGACTGCAAGAAGATCAAACCTATCCATTCTGAAGGAAATCAGCCCTGAGTGCTCACTGAAGGACAGATCCTGAAGCTGAGGCTCCAATACTTTGGCCACCTCATGGGAAGGGAAGACTCCCTGGAAAAGACCCTGATGTTGGGAAAGATAGAGGGCACAAGGAGAAGGGGACGACAGAGGACGAGATGGTTGGACAGTGTTCTTGAAGCTACCAACATGAGTTTGACCAAACTGTGGGCGGCAGTGGAAGACAGGAGTGCCTGGCGTTCTCTGGTCCATGGGGTCATGAAGAGTTGGACACGACTAAACGACTAAACAACAGCAGCAAGGAAATTCCAGGATCAAATCAGAAAATGGGATGGCTTATATAAATCCAGGCCTGTCCTTGGAAAACAGGGACACTTGGAGGGTCTGCAGTGCTCTATACACTACTCCACACTGATAGGTTTGGTTACAAAGCAGTGTGAGGACCCAATGGGACAGTTGCAAATTTACAAAAACTCCCAGTTTCTGATTTGATCCTGGAATGTCCTGCTTTTCCTTAGGACGTCCCTAATTTCATTGGAGAAATGTTGGAGGGTTTGGAGTTCTCTGACCCTCAAGTCATCTAAAGGCAGTCCTGTATAGGGAAGTGTTGATTTTTTCAATGTTTTATTATGTTTTCTATACACATTAGAAGCCTCCCAGTGTGGCTGGGGAAACCCAGTCAGATGGGCGGGTTATAAAGAGTAAAATTAGTATTACGGAATAAAGGTAAAGGTACCCCTGCCCGTACGGGCCAGTCGTGTCCGACACTGGGGTTGCGTGCCCATCTCGCTTAAGAGGACGGGGGCCAGCGCTGTCTGAAGACACTTCTGGGTTATGTGGCCAGTTTGACAAGCTGCATCTGGTGAGCCAGCGCAGCACATGGAAACGCCGTTTACCTTCCCACTAGTAAGCAGTCCCTATTTATCTACTTGCACCCGGGGGTGCTTTCGAACTGCTAGGTTGGCAGGCGCTGGGACCGAGCAACGGGAGCGCACCCCACCGCAGGGATTCGAACCGCCGACCTGACGATTGGCAAGTCCTAGGTGCTGAGGTTTTACGGAACAGTATTACGGAATAGGACATTCCTATTTTTTAATTGGAGAAATGTTGGAGCCTATGAATGATTCACGGTCTTGTCACGGGTCAAGCACGTTGCGGTGGCCTTATATATATACTCCGGATCTGTGGATGTGAGTGCAAGTGACCCAGGGAGGCCTGAGCCGGTAAACGGTGGCTTCCCAGACACGGCAATGACCCGGCAGCTGCAGATGTGATGGAAACAGCTGTTTCGCCTGGCTGGGGAATGTGTGTGCGGCACTTTAGAAAGAGGCCAACAGCTGTCGCCAAAAGCTTTTGGAGAAGGTGGTTCTGAAAGTCGAGGGTTCAGCGCTCGCATCTACGAGGGGGAATTTGCATTAAGCTGTATTCAATTTTTCAAATGGCTGTGGGTTTTTTTGTGTTGTTTCATCTATTTTGGTTTAAAGACAGACAAGAAAAATAAGGGATTTTTTTGAGGGTTGTGTGTGTGTGTGTGTGTGTGTGTGTGTGTGTGTGTAATATGAATGGAAAGCCTATGCTTCTGAACAGGCTACTACAAGCACCCCATAGCGGACCAGGAAGGGTGCTCTGATTTTTATTTTATTTTTTGTAAGAAGAAGAAGAGTTTGAATTTGATACCCCGTTTTATCACTACCCAAAGGAGTCTCAAAGCGGCTAACATTCTCCTTTCCCTTCCTCCCCCACAACAAACACTCTGTGAGGTGAGTGGGGCTGAGAGACTTCAGAGAAGTGTGACTAGCCCAAGGTCACCCAGCAGCTGCATGTGGAGGAGCAGGGAATCGAACCCGGTTCACCAGATTACAATTCTACCGCTCTTAACCACTAGGCCACACTGGCTGCCTTATACCATACAGTTTAGTGATGTCAGCACTGACTAGTGGCAGCCTCATTTGGTTTTTTCCTGGAGACGAGAGGAATTGAACCCCCGATCTTCTGCATGCAAAGCAGCTCCTCTGCCACTGAGCTTCAGCCTTTGCCTTAAGACATAGCAACAAAGGAAGCTTCCTTGTGCAGAGTGAAACTGTTGGGTCCTCCAGCATTGTCTACAGTAGGTCTGGCAGTAGGTCTCCGGGCTTTCAAGGAGGGAGTTTCTCCCACTCCTGAATGCATCATATTTATGGGACCGCCTCTCCTGGTATGCCCTGCAGAGGACCTTAAGGTCCATGAATAATCATAGTTTAGAGGTCCCGGGCCCTAAGGAAGTCAGATCCTCCACCAGGGCCAGGGCCTTCTCAGTGATGGCTCCGGCCTGGTGGAATGCTCTGTCCCATGAGACCAGGGCCCTGCAGGATTTAACTTCCTTCCACAGGGCCTGTAAGACAGAGCGATTCCACCTGGCTTTCAATTTAAACTCAGTCTGATCTTTTATTCCCCATCCTTCCCTCCCCCTCCCCCTTTTTATGAAGATTACCCGCTCTGGGATCCCACAGCTAATTCTCCCCTGGTCTTCTCACTGGCCCAAATAGGACTATTTTAGCCAGCTAGCCCTGGTGATCATCTAATGTTTATTGGATGGCTTTCCCCCCTAAATTGATTTTTGAATTCTGAATTTATTGTTATTCACGTTTTATACTGTATTTTATGCTGCTTTTTTGTTGCATCAATTAAGTGGAAAGAAGCAGAAGTCCCATCAAAGAAAGAATGGATACAAAAACTCATGGAAGATGCAGAAATGGCGAAACTTGGCAGAAGAATAAGAAATCAAGATAGCAATTTGTTTATAAAATAATGGAAATGGTTTATTGAATATTTACATATAAAAACATTAGCAGGATTAATGTAATAACCTGCAGCTTTATAAGAGTATATATTTACAGTTCAATGAACTTGGATATGCAGAAGATATTAAAAAAAATTAATTGAAGGAACCGCAGAAAGAGGGGGGGGGAGGAAGTCAAAATTTGGAAATGTTAAATTGATTGTAAAACTAATGAAATGTATAAATTTGAAAAATATAAATAAAAAACTCTTTAAAAACTCAACTATACAAAATACATTCTGGAGGTTTATATCAATAATCAAATAATAGATCTTATTCTAATTGCCCCTGCTAATTTTTTGTTGCAGTTTTTGCTGTCACCTGATTATCTTGACATGCTAGAATAAAGAACACAGTAGCAATGATTGAGAGACCTGGTATGGATAGTAAAGGTAAAGGGACCCCTGACCATTAGGTCCAGCCATGACCAACTCTGGGGTTGCGGCGCTCATCTCACTTTATTGGCTGAGGGAGTCGGCGTACAGCTTCCGGGTCATGTAGCCAGCATGACTAAGCTGCTTCTGGTGAACCAGAGCAGCGCACGGAAACACCGTTTACCTTCCCACCGGAGCAGTACCTATTTATCTACTTGCACTTTGATGTGCTTTCGAACTGCTAGGTTGGCAGGAGCAGGGACCGAGCAACGGGAGCTCACTCCGTCGTGGGGATTCGAACCGCCAACCTTCTGATCATCAAGTCCTAGGCTCTGTGGTTTAACCCACAGCGCCACCCGCATCCTGATATGGATAGTAGTAGAGGAGTAATAACATCCTCAAATCTTTATCAATAGTGCAAGATAGAACCCCATGAGCTACTGATTCAATACTGCCAGTTCCACATGGACATTTCTTTGGGGTTTCAAGCAGGGAGTCTCTCCCAGTTCTGAAAGCATCATTCTAGTCCCTAGGCTACAGACATAGGAAGCCACTGAAGATACTGAGTCCATCCCACTGGCTACCAATTAGTTTCCTGATGCAATTCAAAGTGCTGGTTTTGACCTATAAAGCCTTAAACAGGACTGCAATACCTTAAGGACCGCCTCTCTCCGTATGAACTGACCCAGACTCTGCTTTCACCATCTGAGGCCCTTCTCGGTGTGCCTTCTCCACAAGGGATCCAGAGAGTGGCAACGCAGGAACGGGGCCTTTTCTGAAGTGGCTCCCCGTTTTGTGGAATGCTCTCCCCAGGGAAGCTCGCCAGACGCCTTCATTATACATTGGGTCAGTCCACTGGCAACAGCCAGAACTACAGAACAAGATGGAAGGTGCGTCCAAAGGGCAACCGAGGAGGCAGAAACACCCCAAGATGAAGGCAAGAACACAAAGAGAGCCTGTTAGATCAGGGCAACCGCCCACCTAGACCAGCATCCTCTTCTCACAGTGGCCATCCAGGTGCCACTGCAAGCAGGACCCGGGTGCAAGAACAACTCTCCCCTCCTCTGGTTTTCAGCAACTGGGATTCAGAAGCATCACTGCCTCCAATGGCGTGGGCGGAACAGAGCCGTCTTCCTGAGCAGAACTCATTTGGAACATCGTTCCAGCATCATTCTTGCACGCATGATGTCATCCTGCGCGATGGTCGTGCCGTGGCAGCCCTGCCGCTTAATGCTCCTGCTATTAACATACATTTCGGGTTGCGGTTTGAGCAAGTGCTTGAGCTTAAAATACCTGACCTAGTTTTCCCTCGGACTCACTTTCAGTATAAATCTGCCTTGTTTGGATTTTCTGAATCTCTGAACAGTGCAAAGAAACCTGGTTTGGGCAGAGAGAGAGAGAGAGAGAGAGAGAGAGAGAGAGAGATCTCCTTCCGGGTGCTGATGGACCGCTGTGGATTGCAGTGGTGGGCTGTGCCCTTTTGGAATGGTTGGGTGGAATGCAGGGAGCCTGACAGTAGGTGGCGCCAGAGCCAATGACGGGCAGAGCAAATTTAATCGCAGGTTTTGTTCCCAGTCTCCTCCCACCCCCCACTGAGTTCTATAAGGGCAACGCCAGGACTAAGGAGGAGGACACTGACAGCCACTGCCATCGTGCCTGGTTGTAGTAAGTAGATAGGCAGGTGAGGGCCTGGATTCAGGCAGAATGGGGATGGTGGGGCGGTGCCCCATTACCCCTAAGGGGCCAGCACATGGTGCCTTTGGCTCAGAGTCATAGAACTGTAGAGCTGGAAGAAACCCTGAGGACCATCTAGTCCAACCCTCTGCAATGCAGAAATATGCAGCTGTCCCATATGGGAATAGAACCTGCAACCTTGGCGTTATCAGTACCACACTCTAACCAACTGAGCTATCCAGGCTGCGTCTTTTGGAACCATCAACTGATTCTCAAAGCGCTGCTAAGGGGGCTTTACAAGACCCTCTGGTCGCTGGCACTTCCCAAGCTGTGTACAGTGGTACCTCGGGTTAAGAACTTAATTTGTTCCAGAGGTCCGTTCTTAACCTGAAACTGTCCTTAAGCTAGCTAATGGGACCCGTACTCAGGAAAGATGTGACCTGTAGTCCGAAAACAGCTGAAGACCCACGTTTGGGAAATCCTGATCTCCATCTATACCCCTCCTATGTATCCTCCCCAATCTATGTCCTCCCTCCTGTGGGAACGAAAACCCCGAGAGCTCCAGTCGCCCACCAAAGGTACATTGGTACCTCGTGTTAAGAACTTAATTTGTTCCGGAGGTCCATTCTTAACCTGAAACTGTTCTTAAGCTGAAGCACTACTTTAGCTAATGGGGCCTCCCACTGCTTTGCCACTGGAGCACGATTTCTGTTCTCATCCTGAAGCAAAGTTCTTAACCCGAGGTACTATTTCTGGGTTAGCGGAGTCTGTAACCTGAAGGGTCTGTAAACCAAAGCCTCTGTAACCCGAGGTAGCACTGTATTTGCGAGCAAATGGTTTGATTTTTCAATTTTGGGTTGTGTCCGTTGCTTGCCCCACTCGGAGTAGTCCCACTGATGCTAAGGAGCATGCCTAACTTAGACCCATTCATGCCAAGGAATCTGCCCTGAATAGGACTTTATTGCATACAACCCTCCCCCCCCCCCCAATATTTGTGTAAGAACATAAGAAGATCCTGCTGGATAAGTCCAATCGCACACCGAGTTTAGCATCCTTCCCCCATGTGGTACCTATCCAAACACTACAAGGGACGCAGGTGGCACTGTGGGTTAAACCACAGAGCCTAGGACTTGCCGATCAGAAGGTCGGTGGTTCAAATCCCCGTGACGGGGTGAGCTCCCGTTGCTCGGTCCCTGCTCCTGCCAACCTAGCAGTTCAAAAGCACGTCAAAGTGCAAGTAGATAAATAGGTACCGCTCTGGCAGGAAGGTAAATGGCGTTTCCGTACGCTGCTCTGGTTCACCAGAAGCAGCTTAGTCAGGCTGGCCACATGACCCGGAAGTTGTACGCCGGCTCCCTCGGCCAATAAAGCAAGATGAGTGCCACAACCCCAGAGTTGGCCACGACTGGACCTAATGGTCAGGGGTCCCTTTACCTTTACCTTTATTCCCATGCGGTACCTATTCAAAATCAAGCTTGGGACAGAGTAGAAGTCAAGGCAAGGACTCTCCTATAAACAGACAGTCCGGTGTCCAATCCTCCTCCAGATTCCCCAATGAAATACCTTTCTGACCACCTTTGATGCCTGCATGACAGGGTGTTGGACAAAATCACCCTCGGGCACCTCTCGCTTTCTGGCACCCACCTGTTTTGAGAAACAATGGAGTGCAGCACCAGGGGTGAAGCCAAACCACTGTGTTAGCAGACCTCCTTGGGGAGCAAGCCTGGGCAGTGTGTATGGAGGTCCTGGGCTTCCCCGATGACAAGACCCCCTCATTCTTACTAATGTGGTCCAAAGGAAAGGGAAGCAATACATTTGGCACCAGCTTGGCTGCAGGAGTTGACAGAAGCAGGTTTACAAGGCACCATGCAACCGTCTTAGGATTTGGAGGATGGATGGCGGCTAACAGATTGAGGTTGAATCCTGACAAGACAGAAGTACTGTTTTGGGGGGACAGGAGGCGGGTGGGTGTGGTCCTGAATGGGGTAACTGTGTTCCTGAAGGACCAGGAGGCAGCCTGGGAGTCATTTTGGACTCACAGCTGTCCATGAAGGTGCAGATCAATTCTGTGTCCAGGGCATCTGTTTACCAGCTCCATCTGGTACGCCAGCTGAGACCCTCCCTGCCTGCGGGACTGTCTTGCCAGAGTGGTGCATGCTCTAGTTATCTCCCGCTTGGATTACTGCAATGCGCTCTATGTGGGGCTACCTTTGAAGAAACTACAATTAATCCAGAATGGGGCAGCCAGACTGGTGACTGGGAGCAGCCGCCGAGACCACATAACACCGGTCTTGAAAGATCTACATTGACTCCCAGTACGTTTCCGAACACAATTCAAAGTATTGGTGCTGACCTTTAAAGCCCTAAACGGCCTCGGCCCAGTATACCTGAAGGAGCGTCTCCACCTCCATTGTTCAGCCTAGACACTGAGATCCAGCGCCGAGGGCCTTCTGGTGGTTCCCTCACTGCGAGAAGCCAAGTCACAGGGAACCAAGCAGAGGGCCTTCTCGGTAGTGGCGCCTGACCCATGGAATGCCCTCCCACCAGATGCCAAAGAGAAAAACAAGCACCAGACTTTTAGAAGACATCTGAAGGCAGCCCTGTTTAGGGAAGCTTTCAATGTTTAATAGGTTATTGCATTTTGGTGTTCTGTTGGAAGCCACCCAGAGTGGCTGGGGAAACCCAGCCAGATGGGCGGGGTATAAATATATTCTTATTCTTATTCTTATTCTTATTCTTATTCTTATTCTTATTTGTGCCAGGTTGGCTGCAAGAGTACTTTGACATGGAACTTGTGGGCTGCACACAGAATTTTCTTTTCTTTTCTTTCTTTCTTTCTTTTTGAAATAATTTTTATTTGATTTTACAAGTATGAAATCATAACAACACAACCATACATATCCATATTTAAAGATTCATCCGAATCTCTGGACTTCCCACCTTCCCCTCTATGGGTCCTATTGTCAATCTGCATATTATTGAGTAGCCCATATTTTATATCACTCCATTATCTCCATAGTATTTGCTACATTACAAGTGTTATTGCAGTCCTGCTAATGCTTTCATCTGCTTACAGTGGTCTCCCAGATAAGTTATAATTTCCCCCCATTCTTTGTTAAAGTTTTGGTCTTCTTGGTTCCTGAGCTTTCCAGTCAGTTTTGTCATTTTGGCATAGTCCAACTGTTTAATTTTCCATTTTTCTCTGGTAGGGACTTTATCTTCTTTCCAACTCTGGGCTAGTAAAATCTGTGCAGCTGTCATCGCCTACATAAAAAGGCTTTTCTTCTCCCTTGGAATATCAGCACCTACAATTCCTAATAGAAAAGCCTCTGTTTAAAAAAATAAAAGTTAGTTTAAACATTTTTTTTCAACTCATTCCATATCATTTCCCAGAATGCTTTTATTACTTTGCAGGACCACCACATATGATAAAAGGTGCCTTCTTATTCTTTACATTTCCAGCAGATATTTGTACCTGTCTTATACATTTTTGCTAATTTGCCCCTCACTTCCCTCTACAGGAAATGCCAAAACCACCTTCCTGTTGAACCCTCTATTGGTCTTTTTTTGCTTGATCCACATGCAGAAGAACTGCATCCATCTCTACAGTTCTATGAGTCTCACAAGCCACTCTCCAGTTTTAGCTGGAAAACCCCTCCCGCCTTCTCCTGGGGACTTTCTAAGTTTAGGGTTGCAAAACCGGCTCCAAATGGCTTCTCTTTCCCTGCCCTGCCTCCCCCCGCCTCCCGGCTGGAAGGTATAGGCCTTCCAAGGGCTGGATGGAAGATTCCAGGCCATCAGGAAAGCATCCAGCCCCATTAAAGGACCATTAAGGGTCTCTTGTCAAAGTCCCCAGGCTGCTCATTAGAGGCCCATTCACAGACATGAGCCAAGCTCCTGACAAGGGTCTGGAGTGAGCTTTCGCAAATTGGCACCTATTAAAAAGGTCCGAGAAATCAATAGTCTTCTGGTGCAGGATTTTGATCCTAACACGCCCTTTTGATTATGTATTTGTGGGCTTAAAATAGCTATAGGACAGCCATTGTTATTATGAAGGGGAACGGAGGCAGTGTAGAGCGTGAATGTCCCCATTTTCATCGGAGAAATGTTAGAGGCTGTGGAACATCTGCTTTGCATGCATATGATCTCCTCCATGACATCTCCAGGTAGGTATAAGTCCGCTTACTTTGCTCCTGTTTAAATCAGCCCTTTAAACAGAGCCAGTGTGGTGTAGTGGTTAAGAGCGGTAGTCTCGTAATCTGGGGAACCGGGTTCGCGTCTCCGCTCCTCCACATGCAGCTGCTGGGTGACCTTGGGCCAGTCACACTTCTTTGAAGTCTCTCAGCCCCACTCACCTAACAGAGTGTTTGTTGTGGGGGAGGAAGGGAAAGGAGAATGTGAGCCGCTTTGAGACTCCTGAAGGGGAGTGAAAGGCGGGATATCAAATCCAAACTCTTCTTCTTCTTCTTCTATCAGAAAAAAAATGAGGACTAGAATCTTATTTAATTGTGGAGGTTCCCATATGCGATCCCTGACATCCTCAGGTAGGACTGGCAGAAGGTCCCTGCCAGAAACCCCAGAGAGCTGCTAACAGTCAGTGTGGACCATAATGAGCTAGATGGACTAATGCTATAAGTCACCTTCTTCATACTCCTTCCCACAGTCCGGTTCTTCATACCCTCCAACACTTCTCTGGTGAAAATAGGGATGTCCCATTCCAGAATAACAATAATTTTATTTTCTATACCCTGCCCATCTGAGCAGCTTTCATCATGTGTAAAAACATTACAAAACATTAAACATTTTTTTTAGAAAAAACTTCCCAGCCAGGTCTGCCTTCAGATGTCTTCTAAAGGTTGCATAGTTATTTATCTCCTTGGTTCGGTGTGTGTGTGTTCACATAACTCCAACATTTCTCTGATGAAAATAGTGATGTCCTAAGGAAAAGTGGGACGTTCAGAAACTGGGATGGCTTCTGCAAATCTGGGACTGTCCCTGGAAAACAGGGACACTTGGAGGGTCTGCTTCTCTCTCTTCTTGTAGTATTTGCCTTTTCTGTCTCTCTACAATTTCTCTGGCAGCTATGGAAGTCAATCTCTGAGGAAGCAGTGATGGAAACCCACCTAGAGGTATTTAAAAGAGGATTAGACAGATTCGTGGAGGAGAAAGCTGTCAGTGGCGGCTAGCCACAGTGGCAATGCTCTCCCTACACAGCTGGAAGCAGAAATGCTTCTGAATACTGTGGGATGTAATGATAGAGAAGACATGTAGGGGAATGTTTGGTCCAGCCAGTCAAAAACTTCCTGTTTCCTCCTGGCTGGAGCATCCTTCTTTTGCATGGGACTAGAGGTGGGCGTGACCTTATCTGTCCAGGTAACAAAAAGGACGAGGCACACAGCACTGTCTCTCTTTTTGACTTCCTTCTTCGTTGGACCAGCTTTTTTTAGCTAGGACTGCTGTGCTAGCTTTCAGCAAGCATAAGCACTGGAACTATTCCCCCATATGGGGTAGATCCACATGTACATATTTATAGCTAAGTCTGCCTTCAGGAATCCAACTGTGAACTGATGTGAGTAAACTTCTTTTATTGACTTTAAATAAGATTGTCGTGTCTTTATTCTTTTAAGAGGGATTAAAGGGAACTTACCAGGAATATGCAATTCAATCTGCAGACAGACTGAATTGTATAATAGTGAGAGGCTTACACAAGCCTGCAACCAGCAATCTGCTGTGTGTGAAAAGGGGAATGCAAACTCTGCTAAGTAAAGAAACTTGCAAGCACAAGTTGGAAGGATATCAATAAGCAATATATCCTCTCCTGCCACCCTGAACCTTCCAACAAATACAGCTTGCAGGAAGGTACAGGAAAGAGAGAGTCCTGCCTTTGTGCTTAGCCTTAGCTTACCTGAGGGCTTTTCCTAAGAGATGCATCTGCTTGGCCACTGTGATAATGGGACACACACCCTCCATGTGTCCCTCTTTCCCAGAAGCCGTCCTGGTTTCCAATTTGATCCTGGAATGTCCCGCTTTTCCATTAGGATGTCCCTATTTTCAGAGGACATCACCTTGCCAACAAAGGTCCGTATAGTTAAAAGCTATGGTTTTCCCAGTAGTGATGTATGGAAGTGAGAGCTGGACCATAAAGAAGGCTGATCACCGAAGAATTGATGCTTTTGAATTATGGTGCTGGAGGAGACTCTTGAGAGTCCCATGGACTGCAAGAAGATCAAACCTATCCATTCTGAAGGAAATCAGCCCTGAGTGCTCACTGGAAGGACAGATTGTGAAGCTGAGGCTCCAATACTTTGGCCACCTCATGAGAAGAGAAGACTCCCTGGAAAAGACCCTGATGCTGGGAAAGATTGAGGGCAGAAGGAGAAGGGGACGGCAGTGGACGACGAGAATGATTGGACAGTGTTCTTGAAGCTACTAACATGAGTTTGACTAAACTGTGTTAGGCAGTGGAAGACAGGAGTGCCTGGCGTGCTCTGGTCCATGGGGTCACAAAGAGTCGGACACGACTAAACGACTAAACAACATTTTCAGAGGAGAATTGATGAAGGGTATGGAATGGGACTCCTCTCTTTATTTATTCCTTTAATTCCAAAGTTCACAAGTTGAGCCTGCCATTCCCGTTTCAGAAAGCATCGTGTGCCCGCTTCCGAGATCTGTCTGGGCACTTAACAAGCTGGTGCCCATATGCTGCCCGTCGGCTCTGCTCATTCCGTGGGCGCCTGCCACAGCCAAGCGCCTGGCACGCTGTGGCTCGGAAGAGGCCGTAACGAGGACCTGCTTCTCTGGCTCTCTGCCGCTGGAAATGCAGAGGGCATTTTGGCAGCAGCCAAGGCAATCAGGGAGGCTGCCTTTGCAAGCTGGGAAGCAAAGTGGCCCAGATTCCCCCGCCTCACCACACCTGGGAGGCAGCCAGGAGCTCTCCAAACGCACACCTGCCCACTCCAGGCTCCCTGCTCTGCCTGGGAGGAAGGAAGGAATGGAAGACTTGCTGAATCAGGAAACGAAGAACCAGATAATCATAGAATTGTGGAGTTGGAATGGACCCCCAAAGGTGATCCAGTCCAACCCTCTGCTATGCAGGAATCCCTGCTAAAGAATCCCTGACAGATGACCATATATGTGTGTGCATGTGTGTGAACATTTTCAACAGTAATTAAACATACTTTTACATCTTATACAATTTTTTTTGTCTTCCATCAATCCTATTACCTTTAAGTCTCTTAACTGATATCTCTATTTTTTATCTACTTTGTAACGTTTCATATATTTCTCCTTACAAAACTTCTTGTAGTCCTACTAGCGTAATTTGTTGATTACAATTGCTCTTCAGGTAGTTCATATACTTCTTCCAATCTTCTGTAAATCTCTGGTCCTGCAGGTTTCGAATCCTTCCTGTCATTTTGTCCAATTCTGCATAGTCCATTAATATTGTCTGCCATTTTTCTTTCGTCGTAATCTCTTCAACAGATGACCATCCTAAAGGTAAAGGACCCCTGACAGTTAAATCCAGTCTCAAACGACTCTGGGATTGCAGTGCTCATCTCCCTTTACTGGCCGAGGGAGCTGGCAATTATCTGCAGACAGTTTTTCTGAGTCATGTGGCCAGCATGACTAAGCCGCTTCTGTGAAACCAGTGCAGCACATGGAAACGCCGTTTACCTTCCTGCCAAAGCAGTACCTATTTATCTACTTGCACTTTGACGTGCTTTCGAACTGCTAGGTGGGCAGGATCTGGGACTGAACAATGGGAGCTCACCCCGTTGCAGGGATTCGAACCTCCAACCTTCCGATTGGCAAGCCCAAGGCTCAGTGGTTTACACCACAGCACCACCCACGTCCCATTATGACCACCCTACCTCTGCTTTAAAACTTCCAAGGAAGGATAGTCCACCTTGCGAGGGAGTCGATTCCACTGTCAAACAGGTCGTTATTCTTAACATTTAGTTAGAATCTCCTTTCTTGTAGTTTAACAACAACAACAACAATTTATTATTTATACCTTGCCCACCTGGCTGGGTTTCCCCAACCACTCTGGGCGGCTCCCAACAGAATATTAAAAACACAATAAAACATCAAACATTAAAAACTTCCCTAAACAGGGTTGCCTTCAGATGTCTTCTAAAAGTCAGATAGTTGCTTATCTCCTTGACATCTGGTGGGAGGGCGTTCCACAGGGTGGGCGACACTACTGAGAAGACCCTCTGCCTGGTTCCCTGTAACTTGGCTTCTCGCAGCGAGGGAACCGCCAGAAGACCCTTGGAGCTGGACCTCCGTGTCTGGGCTGAATGATGGGGGTGGTTGAATGCATTGGATCAGGGCCTACCCTCAAGGAGCAGGAGAAAGCAAGATGGCTCCATCTTCCATGTGAATATCAACTTTTCCACACAACCCTCAGACCAAATCTGACAGATGGATGCGGTCACCCACGTGCCAATCACCTGGCACCACCAGGATGCTGTGAACAATTTCTGCCTTTAAAAATTACCCTCTCATAATGCCCTCGGACATACAGTATGTCCAGCTTTGGAGAACATCCTACAGTGCTGGTGGCCTTGCCTCAAAAAGGATATTGCCAAGTCAGGAAAGGTTCGGAAAAGGGCAACCAAAATCACCAAAGGGATGGTGTGAGGAAAGGTTGCAGTATTTGGGGACGTGGGTGGTGCTGTGGTCTAAGCCACTGTGCCTCTTGGGCTTGCCAATCGGAAGGTCGGCAGTTTGAATCCCCATGACAAAGTGAGCTCCAGTTGCTCTGTCCCAGCTCCTGACAACCTAGCAGTTCAAGAACACACCAGTGCATGTAGATAAATGTGGCAGGAAGGTAAATGGTGTTTCCGTGCATTCTGGTTTCCATTACGGTGTTCCATTGTGCCAGAAGCGGTTTAGTCCTGCTGGCCACATGACCTGGAAAGCTGTCTGTGGACGAACACCGGCTCCCTTGGTCTGAAAGCAGGATGAGTGCTGCAACCCCATAGCTGCCTTTGACTGGACTAAACCGTCCAGGGGTCCTTTAACAACTTCTTCTTCTTCTTCTTCTTCTTCTTCTTCTTCTTCTTCTTCTTCTTCTTCTTCTTCTTCTTTTTACTAATTTGGGGCATTTTAGATTACAGGAAAGCTGAGTAAGTGGTGACACAATCAAACTTTGTACGAGGGTGTGTGACATGGAGACACTGGATAGAGAAACATTTTCCTCCCTCTCTCATAAAGCTAGAACTTGTGAACATCCTGTGAGAAGGAAAAGGGGAGGGATTTAAAGATGAAAATAATAACACCAGCAATGCTATCCAAGTGGATAGGCCAGTCGGTTGGAGTGTGGTGCTAATAATCCCAAGGTTGCAGGTTTGATTCCCACATGGGACAACTGCATATTCCTGCATTGCAGGGGGTTTGCCTAGATGATCCTCAAGTTCCCTTCCAGCTCTACAATTCTATGATCTATGAATGTGTGCTAAGTCCCTACCTGTATTCATCGTATACATACGATTGTGTATCATCTGACCCGTCTACTGCAATTATTAAGTTTGCAGTTGACACCGCCATAATGGGTTTAATAACAGGTGGGGACGAATCAGCATATAGAGGGGAGGTCCAAAAAATATCTACATGGTGCCTAGGGAACAACTTGCACCTTAATATCAGCAAGACAAAGGAGATGGTGTTGGACTTTCAGAAGAAGAGAGGAGAACTAGCCCCGCTGTACATTGGGGAGGGCTGTGTGGAGAGAGTCTCTTCCTTTAAATTTCCCAGGAGTTTATCTCAGTGAAGACCTTACTTGGAAAATCAATACAACCCAGGTGGTTAACAAAGCCCAACAGAGACTCTATCTCCTCAGAGTATTGCGGAAAAACGATGTCAGTCAACATTTGATGATCTCCTTCTACTGGTTCACAATAGAAAGTGTCCTTTCATACTGCATCACGGTGTGGTACGCTGGTTTGACATCAACTGATAGGAAGTGCCTACAGAGGGTGGTGAATACAGCACAATATATTATGGGCTGTCCCGTGAATCCGCTGGATGACATCGTGGAAGAATGTTGCCTCAGGAGAGTGAGGGAAATTCTCAGGGATGATTCACACCCTGGCCGGCACTTTCTTGATCTCCTGCCCTCGGGTAGAAGATATAGAAGCATGATTAGTTGCACCAACAGGGTAAAGAACAGCTTGTGGGGGTGCTCGTGTAATCTCACTGTATACAAGTTGTACAAGTGACAATAAATTATTTCAATTTCAATTTCAATTTCAATTATTTCAATTTCAATTATTTCAATTTCAATTATTTCAATTTCAATTATTTCAATTTCAATTATTTCAATTTCAATTTCAATTTCAATGTGCCGGAGGGCGGCAGGTTAGCTTAGCAGGAATAAAGCTGGCTAACACTGAGTAACAGAATTGTAGAGTTGGAAGGGATCCAATGGGGTCTTCCAATCGAACCCCTTGCAATGCAGAAATCACACCTGGCTTGGGGAACAAATGAAGATCTAGCTGCCCGAAGCAGCTGAAGGCAGATCTTCCAGTGAGCATTTCTGAATCCTTAAGACTTTTCTCTATGCCCCTTATTAATCAAGCGACATGAGACTTGAAGGCAGGGATGGATGCTCGTCTCCAGTTGAAGCTTCCTGGAACAATCAAGAGCCGCCTGCAATCTGTGGTGGCGAGATCGGTAAAGACCACCCCTCTCCATCTCTCTTGAATGGAGCGTCACCTATAATCACCGCATCTTCTCCGTCTTGGTTTTGTTCCATGGTGCGTATTTAATTTTGAAAGCAGGAGGGAGAAAAACGTGAGTGAGACAAAGAGAGACACGAGGAGAGAGAAATCAATGAACAAGAATCTGAAACGAAACAGGGGTTGTGGATAAAAAGGGCATAACTGGTGGGTCTCGTATTTAAGGTTTTTGATGCTAGGGGCAAGCCAAAGGGGTGGTATCCCTGCTCCCCAAATCAGTATGCTCACTGGAGGATGAATCAGAAGAGAAATCCATGACTGTAGGGATGTGTAGGGGTATATTTATAAGATATTATTCTTCCTTCCCCACGTTTGTGAGTTCAGCAGAGTGCATCCCTTTGCAGCTTAAAAGGAAGCTTAGATGGGCTAGCTTAAGCAGAAGCTGGACGGCCATCTGTCGTGGATGCTTTAGCCGAGGACTCAAAACAATGGCTTCAAATGACAAGAGAGGAGATTCCAACTAAACATTAGGAATAACTTTCTGATGGCAAGAGCCAGCGTGGTGTAGTGGCTAAAAGTGGTGGACTCGTAATCTGGTGAACTGGGTTCGATTCCCCGCTCCTCCACATGCAGCTGCTGGGTGACCTTGGGCTAGTCACACTTCTCTGAAGTCTCTCAGTCCCACTCACCTCACAGAGTGTTTGTTGTGGGGGGAGGAAGGGAAAGGAGAATGTCAGCCGCTTTGAGACTCCTTCGGGTAGTGATAAAGCGGGATATCCAGCGGAATGGACTCCCTGGAAATTTGCTGGACTCTCCTTTGTTGGAGGTTTTGTGAAGAGGCTGGATGGCCTTCTGTCAGGGATTATTTAGCTGTGATCCCTGCGTGGCAGGGGGTTGGACTAAATGGCCTTTGGGGTCCCTTCTGACTCTTCAGTTCTACAAAATGTGCTCCCCGTTATTTACAAGAGGCAGAGATAGTGGCCTGTTTAGACTCAGAGAAGAGCGTCTGAGATGTCTATAAGGAGGAGGATATTGAAAGCCTCTAAAGTTAAACCTAAACTCTCAGTGACAGGCCTTCTGTCTGGGCTCCTGATTAATAGATGTTCCTTGAAATAAACCAAAGGCATAAACTGCCAAGGAACAACTTTGTATCACGCAGACGAGCTGTGTGAGCCCGTTGGTGGAGGTGTCTCTTGAAGTGAAATGATCCGTGTTGAGAATCTTTATCAACTTTTTTTTTCCTTTTTTCAAAGTGATGATAAACATAGCCTGGTTCATTAATAACTCATCAGTGTGTGCCTTCTGATGCGGCACCGTAATACATTTTTAACCAATGGTTCTAAAACGAGCTATCATTGAACCCATTAGATTACATGGCAATGTATTGATTGCAGCGGCTATGCACATTATTTAAACGTTCCCGCTGAGGGAGGACTTGCAGATCATAAGCCAACACATGTCTCTTTCTGCTAGTAGCCGAGTGCTGGAGGCAGCCCCAATATCTTCCTACCCTGGCCTCTGCAGGTGGGAAGCAATGCCAGAGAAAGGAGAGGCCTCTGTAAGAACATAACCAGAGTCCTGCAGGATCAGGGCCCATCTAGTCCAGCATCCTGTTCTCGCAGTGAAAACCCCCAGACAGGATCAGAAGAGCAACTCTCCTCTCCTGTGGTTTCCAGCAACTGGTATTCGGAAGCATTGCTTGTTCCTACTGCAGAAGCCAAGCTGAGCCACAGTGGCTACTAGCCTTGTCCACAAATTTGCCCAATCCTTTTCTAAAGCCATCCAAGTTGGTGGTTTCTGCAGGAGCGAGTTCCATCATTCAACAATGAAGAAGTCCTCTCTTTTCTCACCCAACGCTCAACTTCATCGGATGGACATGAGTTCTAGGACTCATCCACACAGCTGCAAATAAAACGCTTTAAATGTGTTGTAAAGTGCAATATACAAATGTGGCACCAGGGGGCAAGTGTGAGCTATGCAAAATTCAATGTAATTTTCAAAACGTTTTTTTAAAAAAGCATTTTCCCAATGTTTTTTATATGTGTTTAGATCCCACCCTAGTAATCAAAGGAGACTGCGTTCAATGGTATAAAAAACCATTGAGAGGTTGATGAGAATGAACAAGGACACATTTCGCCTGTCTCTCTCTCTCTCTCTCTCAACAGTGGGGTTGCCATATTTCAAAAAGTGAAAATCCAGACACAAAAGTTGTTGAGCTTCTTTTTGGAAAATTCCTTCCCAAAAAGAGTTTTTTAAAAAACTTTTTTAAAAAAATAGGAAAAAAAATCAACACTTCAGATATGGGCTGGCATATGCCTGGTTTTTCCGAAAATTTCAGATGTATGGCAGTTTCTGTGCCCAAACTGGACATATTTAGAAAATCAGTTTCTTCCCAGAGTGCCTTTTTGAAAGGAAACCAGAACTGTATTCCAAAGGGCAAGCATACCATAGATTTGTATAATGTCATTCTGGTATGTGCAGTTTTAGCTTCAGATCCTTTCCTAATGATCCCTAGCATGGAATTTGTCTTTTTCATGGCCACCGCACACCGGGTCGACATCTTCATCGAGCGAGCTGTCAATCCATGCATCTTCCAAGATACGCTTTCTACCTGGTACATATGGCTTGTTGTGGTTGCTCATATTGGTGCAGCACAGGACTGAGTCAAAAGGAGGGTGCGCATAGGTGGGGGGAGGATGGTTTGCACACATGCTCTGCCCCCTTGAACAATAGTTCATGTATGTAAATATACTTGCCCATGAAGAATGGGACAAGATGTTTTGCCCCGCCTCTGACTTGGCTTTGTGACATTGTCATCTATAGGCAACTCCCCATTTGCGTGGGGATTGCGCTCTGAGTCATTGCCCACTTGAAAAAGCCTGCAAACACCCTATTCCGCCCCTGCCCCACCTCTTTTTGTGATGCTTTTGTGACTTTTTCAGGTCGCTTCTGAGTTTGCTGCAATGCATGTGTGTGCTGTTGTGCACATAATGGATGCACCTAGAATAGTTACTGTCTGTAGTCAACTCTGGATTGCTACATATTGCCACACTCACATGATCTCTGATTGGTTGGATCCAGGGCTCCCCCGCCCCAAGCCGGCGCTCGGTTCTGGCACCTCTCGGGTGGGCGTCATTGCCATTACAGTGGTAAAATAAAGGTAAAGGGAGTCCTAACCATTAGGTCCGGTTGTGACCTACTCTGGGGTTGCAGCACTCATCTCGCTTTATTGGCTGAGGGAGCCAGCATACAGCTTCCGGGTCATGTGGCCAGCATGACTAATCCGCTTCTGGCGAACCAGAGCAGTGCACGGAAACGCCGTTTACCTTGCCGCAGGAGCGGTACCTATTTATACACTTGCACTTTGATGTGCTTTCGAACTGCTAGGTTGGCAGGAGCAGGGACCGAGCAACGGGAGCTCACCCCGTCACGGGGATTCGAACTGCCGACCTTCTGATCGGCAAGCCCTACAATCAGTGGTTTAACCCACAGCGCCACCCGCGTCCCAATCATTACAGTGGTACCTCGGGTTAAGTACTTAATTCATTCCGGAGGTCCGTTCTTAACCTGAAAGTGTTCTTAACCTGAAGCACCACTTTAGCTAATGGGGTCTGCTGCTGCTGCTGCCGCGCCACCGGAGCACGATTTCTGTTCTCATCCTGAAGAAAAGTTCTTAACCCGAGATACTATTTCTGGGTTAGCGGAGTCTGTAACCTGAAGCGAATGTAACCCGAGGTACCACAGTAAAAGAGAACAAGGGAGAAGTTCATAGTGACTTCCAGTACCCCATTCTCTAGACAAATATAATTGGATAAAGCTGAACTGGTGTCAGGATGATGTCAGTGGCTCCCGGCTGGTTGCCCAGGAAAGCATAAAGACAAGGAAAAGTTTCTTACGGTCCTTTTTTATTTCAAACTTTACAGAGAGAGGCTATAGAACCCAGCCTCTTGTCACGAGTGAATCTCCACTCCTTCTCTCCCACTTCCTCAGTCGTCGTCATCATCACCTCCTCTATGGGTGCTGCTAAGCGCCCTCTGTCTTCAAGCTCTTTGCTCTCCTACTTTTAAGGCCTGCCAGGTTCTGTGAGATGGTGAGTCTGAAATGTCTAATAAATAATAATAATAATAATAATAATAATAATAATAATAATAATTTATTATTTATACAGGACTGGGAATCCCTGCCCATCTGGCTGGGTTTCCCCAGCCACTCTGCCCGCGGACTGTCTAGCCAGAGTGGTGCATGCTCTAGTTAACTCCTGCTTGGACTACTGCAATGCACTCTACGTGGGGCTACCTTTGAAGGTGACCTGGAAACTGCAATTAATCCAGAATGTGGCAGCTAGACTGATGACTGGGACTGGCCTCCGGGACCATATAACACTGGTCCTGAGAGATCTGCATTGGCTCCCAGTACGTTTCCGAGCACAATTCAAAGTGTTGGTGCTGACCTTTAAAGCCCTAAACGGCCTCGGTCCTGTATAGCTGAAGCAGCGTCTCCACTCCCATCGTTCAGCCCGGACACTGAGATCCAGCGCCGAGGGCCTTCTGGCAGTTCCCTCACTGTGAGAAGTGAGGTTACAGGGAACCAGACAGAGGGCCTTCTTGGTAGTGGTGCCCACCATGTGGAACACCCTCCCTTCAGATGTGAAGGAAATAAGCAGCTATCCTATCTTTAAAAGACATCTGAAGGCAGCCCTGTTCAGGGAAGTTTTTAATATTTAATGCTGTACTGTTTTTAACATTTGATTGGGAGCTGCCTAGAGTGGCTGGGGAAACTCAGCCAGATGGGCGGGGTATAAATTAATAATAATAATAATAATTCCAATATTCCTACGTCTTAAGGGACAGGCCGTAACTCAGTGGTAGAGTCCCTGCCTTGAATTCCACAGATTCTGTTGCCTGCAGCATATCTCCAGTCAGGACTGGGAATGTTCCCTACCTGAAACTCTGGAGTCAGTATGTAGATGGACCAGTGGTCTGATGTGGCACAAAGCTGCTTCCTATGTTCCTACATCTTAAGGTAAGGACTGCAACTCCCTGGTAGACCCTGCTTTGCATGCAGAAGGTCGCAGGTTCAATCCCCAGCACCTCCAATTTCAAGGGTCACATAGCAGGTAAAAGCAAAGATCTGCCTCTGCCTGAGACCTTGAATAATCAGTTGCCAGTCCGAGCGGATAAACACCAGGCTACAGGGACATGTTGTCTGATCTGCTATAAGCCACCTTTTTATGTTCCTCAGGTCTGCAGGGGGTACAGTCCCTCTTAGCCCCTATTAATTAATTTCTTCCCCTCTGCAAAGGTGTCCGTTGCTGCAGAGCCTGTGTTCACAGATGTTCGACATCCCAGGAGTTGATCGATTTGCCTGCTAAGCATGTCAGATTATTAGCGGGGAAATTCATCTTGCAATGGCCAATGGGAGGGGGGAGAGTTCTCTGCTGGCCCTCTGAGCCTTATTCCAAACCTCAGGGCAAGTATTTTCTTTTGCAATTTTTAATTTTGATCTTCCTTGCCTAATGATCTAAGTCTCGGGTCCACTGTGCTGAGCCATTTTTCTGCCAGAGGCAAAGGATAATATGGCACCTTCACTGCCACCACCATTCCAGGCACAGAAGCTAGCCAGACTGGCAGTTAGAAGAAGAAGAGTTTGGATTTGATATCCCGCCTTTCACTCCCCTTCAGGAGTCTCAAAGCGGCTAACATTCTCCTTTCCCTTCCTCCCCCACAACAAACACTCTGTGAGGTGAGTGGGGCTGAGAGACTTCAAAGAAGTGTGACTGGCCCAAGGTCACCCAGCAGCTGCATGTGGAGGAGCGGAGACGCGAACCCGGTTCCCCAGATTACGAGACTACCGCTCTTAACCACTACACCACACATAAGAACGTAAGAAGATCCAGTGGTCAACCAGTTGTGCTGGTGGGGGAATTCACATTAAGAGGGTCTGAGCACAAGAGCCTCACCCCCTCCTGCAGTTTCTGTGGGAATGTTGAGGAAAGTAGGAGAGGATATATTGATGAAATATTATCCCTCTTCACTCACGCTAGTGAGCAAGCAGCAGAGCACATTTCCTTGCAGGTTGCTGGAAGCATGTTGATGGATTCGTTAGAAGCATTTACACTGAGCAATCCATTCTGGCTTGTCCCATCTGGATTGTTCCTGGTAAGTTTCCGCTTTTATTTTCCTCTTAAAATAAGAATAAGGCGACAGTCTCGTTTAAAAGGAAGAGCAAAGTTTACTTACATTCAGTTCACAGTAGTACAGTGGATGCTCGGGTGTGAACGTGATCCGTGCGGGATGCACGTTCGCAACCCGCAGTGCCACGTCTGCACACGCACAGGTTGCGATTCAGCGCTTCTGCGCATGTGCAAAGCGCAATTTAGCGCTTCTGTGCATGTGTGACTGCTGAAACCCAGAAGAAACTTGTTCTGGTACTTCCGAGTTTTGGCAGTCTGTAACCCGGAAGAATGCAACCTGAAGCGGCTGTAACCCAAGGTGTGACTGTATTCTGAAGGCAGGCTTTGTCTTGTGGTTAAAGTTACCGTATTTTTTGCTGTATAAGACTTACTTTTTCCCTCCTAAAAAGTAAGGGGAAATGTGTGTGCATCTTATGGAGTGAATGCAGGCTGCGCAGCTATCCCAGAAGCCAGAACAACAAGAGGGATCGCTGCTTTCACTGCGCAGCAATCCCTCTTGCTGCTCCGGCTTCTGAGATTCAGAATATTTTTTTTCTTGTTTTCCTCCTCCAAAAACTAGGTGCGTCTTGTGATCTGGTGTGTCTTATAGAGCGAAAAATATGGTACATTTGTAGAGAAAAGAAGTCTGAGCTAGGTCTCGGACTTTCTGCCTTGTGGCTTCCATCCTCTGTAAGTATGAGCTATGTGCTGCTGGCTAAGAGCCAGCAGAGAGGAAGATGGCAAAAGAGCAGCAAAAAGAGGAAAATGGCTATGTGACTAGCCCTTTTATAGCGTCTGCTAGGGTCACACCCATTTCCTGGTCACACACTGGGGGAGGATACTCCAGAGAAGGTATGACAGGAAGTCCTCCTTATCTGGGGCAACACTCCCCTGTGTGTTCAATCTAGGCAACAGGAAATGTTGTATTTCACTGCTTCAGTGCAGCACCCCTGCCTCTGAGCATATTCTCTGTGAATAGTGAAGAAAAGCAGATGGTAAGAACTTTCCCTTGCCTTGCCTGTTCTTGGCAGCCAGCTGTGGGGGTTGGTTCCTCTGCTGCCTGACCCAGAGGGGAGAAGGCTCTTGTGCAGGTTTCCCTTTGAGACATCTGGTTGGCGACTGGTTGGTTATTGTGTTCTGTCAACATTCTAAGGTCCATGGTGAGGCTAACACATTGTCCCAACACTTGAGATGCAACCTGAGCTCAGCTTTTGAATCGCGGGTGAGCACAGTCATTTGTGAGGATTCCCCCCTGAACCATTGACCTGGACAAGCAAGTGGGTGCGCCAGTGAGGAAGCACTCCTTCATGCCTGAAGGCACTGAAAGCACCTCCAGATGTGGATGGCAAGCAGGTTTCAACTTTAGTTGAAACAGTTCGGAAGGCAGTAGCCTTGTGGGTTACCACCCAACCCAACTCAACAAACTGACCTTCACTCCGAGTTGGAGCCAGCGGTATAAATTCTGGGCCTCTTACTCGGAGCTGTTGCTCCATCATATTGTAAATCTTGATGCAAGCCATTAAGGGACCTTGCAGTTTTGAGACAATTTAAGGGGGTTGGGTGGAGAAAGAGAGAGATCAATGTTATTTTTTAACTATGCCAAAATCATAACTTTTTTTAAATGGCAAAATCAATGCAAAACTTTGGGGATAAAATTATGTCAGATGTACATTGCAGTGGGAAATAAATAAGGTTGCTTTCTAAGGTATAGATGACTCTTGGGGTCCCTTCCAATTCTACAATTCTATTATTTTATGATTCTATGAAAGCAGCAAAGGAAGCAGCAGCACTCTATGCCTATTTAAGGATTACTTTTGGGGGGGCTGAGTCAGGTGGGGTCCATTTAGCCCCAGTCTCATGAGTCTAGACAAGCCCACAAGAAAGTCTTTAAGGCATCCCTGATTTGGGCATTCAGAGGTAGACTATGGCCGAAGAAGGAGGTTCCATCATAACTTCATTGCTAATAAGAAATTAAGAATCAGACTTGGTCAGACTAAAATGGAGCCAATTACTCCAGCATAAGGGCTACTTAGATATCTGCAAGTAGGATATGAAGACAAGAATTGTCCTGTGCTTGATCTCAATATCTTGTACTTGGAGGCATATTGGTTCTAGTTATCAATAGCCTCTCTAAATAGGGTAAGGCCCAATACGAAGAGCCCTGCCAGATCAGCATCCTGGTCTCAAAGTTTATTATGAGAAGTTCAAAAGAAGGACCTGCTCTCAACAGTAGCCTCTCTCCCTACTTGTGATTCCAAGCCACTGGTGTTCAAAGGGAACCAGGGAGCTTCATTTGGCATCTGAGAAGGAGACTGAAGGAAGAGCCTTGGCTAACAGCCCTTTTGGTTTGGCATCCTGTTCTCAGGGTTACCATGCAGACAGCTCTTCTGGGAAGTCTGCAAGCAGGACCTGAGAAAGCAGTAGCAAACCCCCCACTTGTGCTTCCCAGCAGTGGAGTTAGAACATAGCCAACAATAGCCTACCCTCCATGAATTTGCCTAATACTAGTTGGTGGTCAAGGGATGTGGGTGGTGCTGTGGTCTAATCCACAGAGCCTAGGGATTGCTGACCAGAAGGTCGGCGGTTCGAATCCCCGCGACGGGGTGAGCTCCCATTGTTAGGTCCAAGCTCCTGCCAACCTAGCAGTTTGAAAGCACGTCAAAGTGTAAGTAGATAAATAGGTACCACTCTGGCGGGAAGGTAAATGGTGTTTCTGTGTGCTGCTCTGGTTAGTCATGCTGGCCACATGACCCGGAAGCTGTATGCCGGCTCCCTCGGCCAGTAAAGCAAGATGAGCGCCGCAACCCCAGAGTCGTCCGCTACTGGGCTTAAGGGTCAGGGGTCCCTTTACCTTTAGTTGGTAGTCACTACTGCATCATATAAGAACATTATCCAGTCCAGAACATACCCATCCAGTCCAGCACCCTCTTCTCACACTGGCCACCATGGTGGGAAGAAGGCCACAAGCAGAGCTCAAGCATGAGAGCATTCTCCCCTCCCACAATTTCCAAAAACTGGTATTCAGAAGCATCACGGCTTCCAACAGTGAAGGCCAAAGCCATTCTGGCTAGTTGTGCTGGTCCCGTGGGTTATCCATGAGGCATGGTCCAAGTCAAGTCCAAGGTCAAGGGTGCAGTATGGAGGCAGTCCGTCAAAGCTGAAGCTGGGTCCAAGGCAAGGAGTTTGGGGAAGGTCAGGAGCTCTGGCAGGAGAGAGTGCAGGCAAGAACTGGCTACCAACAATGTTGCTCCTGAAACTTGGGACTGGGGCTGGCTGACTTTTATCTGCCCCGAGGCATAGGGCAGCCCCAGTCCACAGGTGACTCGCCTCTCCTGGCCTGGAGGCGAGCACTCCTCCTGCAAGAACTTAGTTCCCTCCGCCTCTCTGCCCTGAGCCTCTGCAGCTCAGGAGAGGCTGGAGGGTTATCGGACCCAGAGGCAACCTCAGCCTCTCCTGACAGGGCTGAGAGTGGAGCACCTGCAGGCAATGGGTCCTCGGTCACCTCAGGAGCTAGAGCAGACTCAGCTGGTGCCTGCACCTGAGGATCCAGCACAGGTGAGGACCCTTCAGGCTCATGCCCCAGCCCCAGCTCAGTTGGTTCTGGAGGCGGGGACTCCTGTGCAGGCTGGGATTCCTCAGGTTCAGCCTCTGAGTCCAAATCCCAGGCCATCATACTAGTAGTCCCTGATAGCCTTATTCTCCTCCATAAATTTGCCTAATCCTGTAAGACCAGGTGCCAGGTGATCCATCAGTAAGAATGCAAGAGGAACTTCACCCCATCTCACCCTGAGAATTTCCTCCCCCAAATTTGCACCCGAGAGATTTCTTGGACGGCAACTGGCTCTTCGCTCTGCATCCTCCCAGTATACTCGGAGGTGAGTCGATAACGGTTATAACCTAATAATTATTTTCCTCGCATCTCTTTCTCTTTTTTCAATTTTATTTTTTAATTAGATATTGATAATGGATGCAGGTGGGAAACGACTCAGGCAGGTGGGTGACACGGACCAGCAGGGAGGGATGGGAAGAAGTGAGCTGGGAAATGATGCATAGAAAATGTCCGGAATGCAAGATCAACAAGGTTCTGGAATGGATGGGGAAGCGGGAGAGAAGGGAATGCCAGTCCTTCTCAGAGTCATTTTGAGCCTGGGGGTCATTTTGGACTCACAGCTATCCATGGAGATGCAGTGGAACGCCCTTCCATCAGACGTCAAGGAGATAAAGAACGACACACCTTTTAGAAGGCATCTGAAGGCAGCCCTGTGTCAGGAAGTTTTTAACATTTGATTTTTTAAAATTATGTTTATGTATGTGCTGGAAGCCACCCAAAGTGTCTGCGGCAACCTAATCAGATGGGCAGAGTAATACTAATATTAATAATATTAATACTAATATTAATACTAATACTAATACATCACCTTGCCAACAAAGGTCCGTATGGTTAAAGCTATGGTTTCCCCAGTAGTGATGTATGGAAGTGAGAGCTGGACCATAAAGAAGGCTGATCACCGAAGAATTGATGCTTTTGAATTCTGGTGCTGAAGAAGACTCTTGAGAGTCCCATGGACTGCAAGAAGATCAAACCTTTCCATTCTGAAGGAAATCAGCCCTGAGTGCTCACTGGAAGGACAGATCCTGAAGCTGAGGCTCCAATACTTTGGCCACCTCATGAGAAGAGAAGACTCCCTGGAAAAGACCCTGATGTTGGGAAAGATGGAGGACACAAGGAGAAGGGGACGACAGAGGACGAGATGGCTGGACAGTGTTCTCGAAGCTACCAGCATGAGTTTGACCAAACTGCGGGAGGCAGTGGAAGACAGGAGAGCCTGGCGTGCTCTGGTCCAGGAGGTCATGAAGAGTCGGACATGACTAAACGACTAAACAACAACAATACTAACACTAATACTAATACTAATACTAATACTAATACTACTATTGCAGTCGTACCTTGGTTGTCAAATGGAATCCGTTCCGGAAGTCCGTTCGACTTCCAAAAACATTTGACAACCAAGGCGCAGCTTTTGATTGGTTGCAGGAGTTTCCTGCACACAATCAGAAGCCGCAGAAGCCGTGTCAGACGTTCAGGTTCCAAAGAACATTTCCAACCGGAACACTCACTTCTGGGTTTGTAGCGTTGGGGAACCAAAATGTTCAAGTCGCAAGGCGTTCGGGATCCAAGGTATGACTGTAATACTGATCCTAATAATCATTATACTGTACACCACCTGGATGCCTGTGTGAATGGCAGTATACACTGTTGTTGTTGTTTTTATAAAAATATATTTTAAAACACATCATTTCTCTTTCTCTCTCCGTGGCAATGCCCTCTCAGGGCCAAACTGTTGACCTCCTTCTCTCCACCCCCAGTCCTTCTTTCAAACATTAAATCCTTGACATGGGCAGGTTGCTGAACACCTGAATACTTTGAGCCTCGAAAAATCCCAGCCTTAATAACCACTTTCCCCCTCTTACAGCTCTGCTTGTGTCATAATAAACCCAGGGAGTTTAAGAAATTCTCACTGCTACTGATTCCTCAGTGAGTTCGATTTATTTTACTTTATTTCTTTAAAAAAAAGAAGAAGAGGAGGGGGGGAGAAGAACAGGTCTAGGCAGGAGCCAAAAGGGACTCAATAAATCTCATTTGAGGACCAAGGAACAGGGAAATAAAAACAGGATGAAAAGGCATTTTGCTTATTTCCACACATGCCCAGCCATCCTGGTTCTTTGTGGTGTGTGTCATTGCCCCCCGCCCTAGCTAAATGAATAAACTCGAAGCAAATTTAAAGAGAAGATTCCCAAGGAAAGCTGAACAAAATGCATTTCGGTGGACCTAAATGAAGACAGAAGTGCTGCTACGATATTAAATCCGTTCCCAGAAGAGATGGTTTCATTTCAGCTCTGAATTGGTGCAAAATCGGGTTTTGAAGTGTAACCGGTTCCTCCACGCGTCTCCATTGAAGCCTTCCCGCTCCACTCCTCCCTTTACGTCCTCAATGAGAAGCTCTGTTTTGGAGAATTAATTTTCGCAGGAGGTCCCCAGTCCGTGAACTCCAAGTGTTTTGGAACAAAGGTGGTTAGAAACAGCATGGAAATGAAAGACAAGTTCCTTCTTGCAGGTTTTGTAATGATCAAGGTCCTGGCCAACTCTGCAATTCTGCAAAGCAAGCATTTGCCTGCTTATAGACATAACCCTCTTGTAATGGTTCTAGGGGTTGCACGTGCGTAAGCTTGTCCCAACGTCTGGCTGGGTTGCCTGAGTGAACCTTTCCTGTCCGGGCAGCCACTCGCCCGTGACCGTCTCAATCGCTGGCAGAATCTGTCAGTGGGCATTTCTTAAACTTCTTCCAGCAAAGAAGTTCTTTGACGCCCAGTCTCCACCTACTTTCCCTGCGCGGAAGCCTTCTGTGCAAGGAGGGCGTGGGCAGCGGAGGACCCCTTCTCTCCCCACTGGTCCCCGGCAAGGAGTCATGGGATCGCCTCGCCGATTCCCCCATCTCCCCCCTTTCTCCACTGGAGCTACGCTGATTCTCTCCCCCAGAAGATGGGCTGCCCCTCCCACTCCCGGGACACTCTCTGGGATCCCTTCGGAACTTGCTCTCTCCCTCGGACACTGATGGCAGTTCTCGCCTTTTTTCTGCCTTCACTTGCCCTCAATGATCTTATCACACTGCCATCCCTGATTGGCTACCCTGTCCTGTTTGCTGACTGATCCCTGATTGAGTGGGATTGTCTTCTGCATGACTATCAAGCAATTGGCAGATTTCGGGTGGGGTGGGGAGAACTGGAGATGAAGAAGCATTAGAAGCTCTGGGAAACGATGTCACAAACTGCATCGGATAGTGGAGGCAATGCATAGATTGCCACGTCAAACTTTGATCCCCGATCTTCTCCTGTCTGCTTGAATGCTTTGCTTTTCATCCCTTAATCAAAGCAAAGCATATTATCCCTCGACAGATGGGAATGCTATGGGTTTGGATGGAGAGCGGTTGATTTCATTTCATTTTTTTTGCCCTCTCATTCCTTATGTACACAGCTGATAGGCGCCAACGAAAATATCATAATAATATCTTACAATTATAGAGCGGCCTCGCGCACCAGAGCACTTTATTATAAGCCGTGTGTATCAGGGAATGGCTCCAGCCACCAGTGAAAATACAATCATCGCTGGGCTGGAAAACTAATCCACAGCGACAGGTGACGATTCCGGCGTGATGGGATTTGGACACCAAGGAACGGGGCCTATGCTTTTGAGCTGGAGCAAGGCCCAAGCTGGGACTAGGGGTGGTTGTTCTGGAATCCAGAAGTGGAGGTCATTTCTAACTGGGCGTTCTGGAAGTCCATCACAAGAGGCAATGATGCTTCTGAATACCAGGTGCTGGAAACTTCAGGAGGGGAGATCATTGCTTTGCCTTTTGGGTCCTACTTGCGTGGGGATCTGGTTGACCACTGTGAAAACAGGATGCTGGACTAGATGGGCCAATGGTCTGATCCAGCAGGTTCTTCTTATGTCACGGAGCAAAAGGCTATTCCCAGTGGAGAAAGCTATCACTAGCTACTAGCTGCCATGGTAAATGGTGTTTCCATGCACTCTGGCTTCTGTCATGGTGTCCCATTGCGCCAGAAGTGGCCACAAGACCCAGAAAGCTGGAAACCACAAGAGATGAGTGTTGCTCTGGTCCTGCTTTCATGGGCATCTGGTTGTCCACTGTGAGAACAGGAGGTTGAACTAGATGGGTCATTGGCCTGATCCAGCTGAAGGTTCTTCTTGTGTTCTTATGAAGAGTTCTGCTTGATCTGATCAAAGGCCCATCTAGCCCAGTAGAGTGGTACCTAGGTTCTTGAACGGCTTAGTTGTCGAACAAATCGTCTCCCTAACCTGGAAGTACGTGTTCTGGTTTGTGACGGACTCCCAGAACAGATTAAGTTCGGAAACCAAGGTACCACTGTACCATGTTTCCAACCATGACCAATGTCAAGGAGCCAAGTCAACTACGGGTCAGGGACACATGGAAGGCAACCAGCTTTTTATTAACAGAGCCGTTGCTGAAACTGACCATTAACTCTGCCCTTCTTCCCCCTCTAGCCTCTCACTCTGGATCCGTCCCAAGAAGATGAAGATTGTGTCGAGGGGGTGGGCTCCTCCTCTGGGCGGGGTGTCAGAGGGTGAGGTGAGCCAGCAGGACTGAGACTGTCCTGCCACTGTCTGAGTCTGTACTCACATTGTGACTCTCAGCCTCTGTCCTGGAAGGTCCTCCTCCTCCTGTCCCTCCTTGATCGCTCAAATCCCCTGCTTCTAGCACCTCCTATCTCATCCCTTCTGTAGACTGCTCTTCAGTGTCCCACCACCAGGATCTGGGATCTAAGTCATCAACTTCTGGGCCTTCCCTAGAGGGTCTTGTGCTTGTACCACTCTTCCTCTTCCAGCCAGTCCCTGACAACTAGTAACACCACAAGACAGGAAAGTGTGTTTGTGCTTAGGGCCTACTTATGGGTTTCCCACATGCATCTGGTTGGCCGCTGTGAGAAGTAGATCCACTGGCCAGATCCAACAGATTCTTCCCATGTTCTTAGGAGCGAGGAGCCCAAGTCACAGCAGGCAGAGGGTCTATTGACCAGGCGAAGGTGAGTTCCTGGTATTTATGCAAAGCCTGCCCAATCAGCACCAAACCAGCACCCAAATGCTGAAGAATTTCCTTCTGAAAGAAAATTATATGAAAATGATGTATAGATGGTATATAACACCAGTACAGACAGCAAAAAAGTATAAAACCAGCTCTAACATTTGTTGGAAATGTAAAGAAAAAGAAGGGACTTCTTATCATATGTGGTGAGAATGTAAAAAGGTAAAGGTAAAGGTACCCCTGCCCATACGGGCCAGTCTTGACAGACTCTAGGGTTGTGCGCTCATCTCACTCTATAGGCCGGGAGCCAGCGCTGTCCGCAGACACTTCCGGATCACGTGGCCAGCGTGACAAGCTGCATCTGGTGAGCCAGCACAGCACACGGAAACGCTGTTTACCTTCCCGCTGGTAAGCGGTCCCTATTTATCTACTTGCACCCAAGGGTGCTTTTGAACTGCTAGGTTGGCAGGCGCTGGGACCGAACGACGGGAGCGCACCCCGCCGCGGGGATTCGAACCGCCGACCATGTGATCGGCAAGTCCTAGGCGCTGAGGTTTTACCCACAGTGCCACCCGCGTAGAGAAGTTTTAAAAAAATTGGGAAATGATATATAATGAATTGAAGAAAATGTTTAAAATGACATTTGCAAAAAAACCCAACCAGAAGCATTTTTCTTAGGGATTGTAGTACAAGACCTGCCAAGGAAAATAAGGAACTTATTTATATATGCTACAAGAGCGGCAAGAGTCTTGATAGCACAAGGATGGAAGAATGAGGAAACCCTGACAAAAGAACATGGCAAGAGCAATTGATGAACTATGCAGAACTGGCTAAATTGACGTACAAATTGCGAGACAAGGACAACTGTGACTTCAAGGAGGAATGGGAACTTTTCACAAATTATTTAAAGAAACAACACAATGAACTGGACTCCTTGGCAGGTGTTGAATAAACATACACAAATTTATTGTTGATAACATGATGGACAGATATGTAAGGATATATACAATTTTATAATATGCGGAGAAAATATGTGCAGCAAAATCAGGGAGAGGGAGCTGAGGGATGTCTTGGGTGGGGGGGAAACTAGGGAGGAAATTATGTCGGTGATTATATGGTTTGAGGGACGCGGGTGGCGCTGTGGGTAAAACCCCAGCGCCTAGGACTTGCCGATCGCATGGTCGGCGGTTCAAATCCCTGCGTCGAGGTGAGCTCCCGTTGTTTGGTCCCAGCTCCTGCCCACCTAGCAGTTCGAAAGCACCCTTAAGTGCAAGTAGATAAATAGGTACTGCTTTATAGTGGGAAGGTAAACGGCATTTCCGTGTGCTGCGCTGGTGCCGGTTCGCCGGAGCAGCTTCGTCACGCTGGCCACGTGACCTGGAAGTGTCTGCGGACAGCGCTGGCTCCCGGCCCCTAGAGTGAGATGAGCGCACAACCCTAGAGTCTGTCAAGACTGGCCCGTACGGGCAGGGGTACCTTTACCTTTACCTTATATGGTTTGATAATTTGTTATGTGGAAATTGAGCAATAAATAAAAAAAAAAATGCTGAAGAATTTCCACAAGGACTTTCCAACATAGATTGTGGAGAGAGGGGGATAAGAAACAGAAACAGACAGTTCTGCACATCCCTAATCATGCCATCTAAATGGAGCAAGCTTGTTTTCTGCGGCTCCAGAGGGCAGGACCCAAATGAATGATTTCAAATGGCAAGAAAGGAGATTCCAACTAAAGATCAGCATGAACTTTCTGGTGGTAAGAGCTGTTTGACAGTGGAACATTCCCTTGGAAGGTGGTGGACTCTCCTTCCTTGGAGGTTTTTCAGCAGAAGTCCGATGGCCATCTGTTAGGGCCTCTTTTATCTGTGATGCCGGCATTGCAGGGGGTTGGACTAGATGACCCTTGGGGTTCCTTTACATTTCGATGATTTGAACAAAGTGGGGACTCATTACCGGAGCATAACGCACAGTGAATTGTTAACTGAAGGGGAATCAGCGGGAAGCCCTCAGAGGATGGCAGAACACTCTGAGCGACTTCCAAGAAACTTCATTAGCCAATCACGTCGTTGCCGTTTTAATTTATACAAGGAGATGAAAGATGCATGGGCTCTGATCCTGAGCGGTCCTTTTAATGCATTAGCAGCAGCTCCTCCCTCGAAGTCCAGTGTGAACAGACGGCTGCCTAATGACATTTATTTCCTGATGGGCTGCTGGTGCCATGCCAGCGGTAGAGAGCTCTTAAATTATCAGCTGCCCTTTTGGGGGGATGGACCGCCTCACTGAACCACTGGTGAAGGACTTTTAGTTATTTGTTTGCAGGGGAGGGTGAGTCTTGCAGCCCCATGGGAGACTGCCATCAGTACAATCCGGCGTCTGCAAGAGATCTGCAAGGAACAGGGCTTGGGCTCCAGGTTTGAAGGAACCCTGGTGGGAGCATCAAATGGCAGTGGTTCCCCATGTCAAGGACTGGGCAGAGGAGGAATGGTGGAGACTGCCCCCCTCTTCCTGACACTTCCAAGGAGGAGGAAGAGGAAGCCAGTGTAGATATACAACAGGGGTTTGAGGGAGGTCACAGCTCAGAGGGGGAAAGTTGGGAAATCATGAGAGAGGAGGAAGAGGGGGCAGACACAATGTCTTTAGAAAGCATTCCAGGCCATGCTTCTCCCAGAACCTGGTGAGCCTTAAAAGTAGGAGAGCAAAGAGCTCAAAGGCGGAGGGCGCTTAGGGGCACCCGTAGAGGAGATGATGAGAATGATGAATGAGGAAGTGGGAGAGACAGTGCGTGGAGATTCACTCAGGACACTGCCATTATCCAGGAGGCTGGGTTCTATAGCCTCTCTCTGTAATACTGAAATTAAAATGCATGGTAAAAAACTTTCCCTTGTCTTTATACTTTCCTGGGCAACCAGCCTGGAGCCACTGACAGCATCCTGACACCCCTCCCTCTTGGGCTTAACCTAGCAATGGAAGATGGAGGAACAAGGGGGTTGCTAGGAACTTAAAGGATTCGGCACATAAGGTGTGTGTGAGAGAGAGAGACAGGCAGAGAGTTTGAAAAAGGACAAATCCATCGAAGAGGGAAAGGTTATCAGGAGGTACCAGCCATGATGTTCATGTTTTTCCTCCACTGCTATACATAAGATGCTTCTGAATATCAGTTGTTAGGAATTGCAGGAGGGGAGATGACTCTTCTGCCTGGGGTTGCCTTCAGATGTCTTCTAAAGGTTGTATAGTAACTTATCTCTTTGGCTTGGGGGAGTCACATAACTCCACACCCTCCAACATTTCTCCATCGATGGAATCTTTTGAGGAATTTTAGATGGCATTTATAAGTGGTCCATGTTTCACAAGCATACAGTAACGTTGGTAATACAAGAGCTTTGTAAACAAGCATTTTGGTTTCCCTGCAAATGTCCCAGTCCTCAAACACTCTGCACTTCAATCGGGAGAAAGCTGCACTCGCAGAGCTCAGGCTATGCTGGATTTTGGCATCAATGTATAAAAACATAATAACTCCATACCCTCCAACATTTCTCCATTGGAAATAGGGATGTCCTAAGGAAAAGTGATAGGGATGCAGGTGGCGCTGTGGGTTAAACCACAGAGCCTAGGACTTGCTGATCAGAAAGTTGACGGTTCGAATCCCTGCGACGGAGTGAGCTTCCATTGCTTGGTCCCTGCTCCTGCCAACCTAGCAGTTCGAAAGCATGTCAAAGTGCAAGTAGATAAATAGGTACCACTCCAGTGGGAAGGTAAATGGCATTTCCGTGTGCTGCTTTGGTTCACCAGAAGCGGCTTAGTCATGCTGGCCACATGACCCGGAAGCTCCCTCGGCCAATAAAGCGAGATGAGCGCCGCAACCCCAGAGTTGTCCGCGATTGGACCTAATGGAAAAGTGGGACATTTTAGGATCAAATCAGAAATTGGGATGGCTTCTGTGAATCTGGGACTGTCCCTGGAACATAGGGACACTTGGAGGGTCTGGATTTGTCCGATCCATCAGGCTCTTCTTATGTTCTTAGCCAAAGACCTGATTCTGACATTGCGCAGAAGTCTTGATCATATGCCATCTATAGGATACTCTTTCCTCTGGGATGCATAAGAACATAAGACCTCTTGTGCTTGTGGGGCTTCCCAGGAGCACCACATGAGAACAGGTTGTTGGACTAAGAGTTTTTGTGGCCTGATTCAGCATGCTCTTCTCATTTTCAGATGGTTGGAGGGTTGTGTGGATATCCCCCTTTCCAAATTCAGTTCCCTGTAGCTCAATGCAGGAGAGTCAGCAAGCATGAAGTCATCTGCAATGAAAGAGAATTTTAAAGAAACGTCCTTATGGGAAGGTTGGAGGAGGGAAGGCCGGATCCAGCAGGTGACTCCATGGGGTATCCAGACCGGGGAGGGGAAAGATTTTTCCTTTGCCATTGGATACATCTCTCTGTCCTCCCCCCAGCCCCTCCCCCTAAGTTACTCTCCCATTTCCCACACAGATCCCTCCCCCCCCCCTTCTTTTCTCTCTTGCTTTTCTCAATCCGTGCACCATAAGAGAGCAAGTTCATTATTCCAACAGCGGCTGCCCCTCCCAGTGTTAATTTCTAGGAAAATGCATTGTCTCCCTCTGGCGTGAGCAATGCTGTGTGTGTGAATCGCACAGCCGACGTGCGAAATGCGTCGCGTTTCCTCCCCACCCCGCCCCCGCCCCCGCTCTTAACACGCACACTCGATATCAGAAACAATATCTTGCAAGGGAGTTAATTTGCTAAGCATTTTCGCTCGCATGCGGCCGTCCTCTCCTCCCGCCCCTTTCCAGCCACCGCTGCATCAAAAGCAGAGTGAATAGGACTTCCAAGTCATGTTGCGTTAATCAATCTCTTTCTCAATGTACAAGAGCACAAAGGACATCCAAGTCTGGGGTAACGCTGGCTAAGGAAGGGAAGAATTCCTACCTGATCATTATTATCAGCATTTTCAGTTGCCTTCGCTGTGAAGGAACGGGTGATGGATTGGTGGCGTTTTCCTCTGCTGAGCTCAAGGTGGACTCCCCCTCCTCATTTAACCCCTGCAACAACCCTGTGAGGTAGGCTAGGCTGAGAGGCATTGATTCAATGTGGTCTGAAGGTGTTTAGCCTGGACAAGAGCTGATTTAAAAGGCATGGTGATTGCCGTCTTTGGGGCTGTTACATAGGCTGTTTGTACGTTGAAAGCAACTCCCCTACCTGCAAAATCCCAAGAGGAGCTCGCTGGTTCAGGCCTATGGCCACTTCAGCGCATTGCCTTCTTCTGTATTGCTTTTCATAAAAGGGCTGGTGCCATGCTGTGTAAAAACCCTGTAATTAATCTGTATTGTTACAAAAGTTGGGTGCCCAACTCCCCACTCTGGTAGCAAGAGTCCAGGGGGCTCCAGACCATCTATGTTCCTTTGGAGGACTGAAACACAGCAGAGACTGTCGTAGCTATAAGAAATGTGGTTGATTCACCGATTTGCACCTTCAGTCTGCATGGAGGAAGTCCAGATCTTACAGCATGGTCATTTCAAGAGGGGCTTGTCCCTCACAGCAGTGCCTTTCTCCCAGCCAGCCTTCAGCCAGCCTTCAGCTAACCTGCCCAAGATGGATCCCAGTCTTTTCTTCTTCCTTCTTCCTCCCAGTAAAAGGTAAAGGGACCCCTGATCATTAGGTCCAGTCGTGGCCGACCCTGGGGCTGCGGCGCTCATCTCGCTTTATTGGTCGAGGGAGCAGGCATACAGCTTCTGGGTCATGTGGCCAGCATGACTAAGCCGCTTCTGGTGAACCAGAGCAGCGCATGGAAATGCCGTTTACCTTCCCACTGGAGCGGTAACTATTTATCTACTTGCACTTTGACATGCTTTCAGACTGCTAGGTTGGCAGGAACAGGGACCTAGCAACAGGAGCTCACCCCATCGCAGGGATTCGAACCACCGACCTTCAGATTGGCAAGTCCTAGGCTCAGTGGTTTAACCTCCCAGTACACCCTGCTAAAAACTCTTTTCCTGTCACCTCACACCCAGTTACCCCAGCAAACGTCAAAAACCCCAGTCTCTGTCCACACCTCAGGGCTAGTGGGAAGGACAGTTCTCTTGCATTGGCAATGGCTGTCAGTGGCCCTGTATTGTTTTTTAACGGTCCTAGTTTGTCTAGGTCATTTTTGCATTGGCTAGTCAAGGAATTTCTCTGCACATTGTATTTCTCCCTTCACATCCTGAATAACCAAAATCCTACCATTTATTATTTTCTAGGGTTTAGGGGGTCCCCAACCTGAAAATCTATAACAGGATGTTTTAAATAGAAAGAG
This sequence comes from Podarcis tiliguerta, assembly GCF_965153285.1. Classification (NCBI taxonomy): domain Eukaryota; kingdom Metazoa; phylum Chordata; class Lepidosauria; order Squamata; family Lacertidae; genus Podarcis; species Podarcis tiliguerta. Next base: position 12,257,746 of record NC_139541.1, read on the forward strand.
AGAGAGAGAGAGCACACAATCTTTAATTTTTTTTGTGATTGGTCCCCCCTATATTTCTAGCTGTTTTTATTTTTATCTGTAAGTCACCTTGAGTCCCTGTCAGGGAAGGTGGGTCAAAATCAATCGATCAGTCTTCCTACGTTCAGCTTCATTGGTTCTAGCGTTATGAGAGAGGGATGAAAACTTCGCTCCGTTTACTCATGTGGGCGGGAGTTCCATAGTTTATATGAAGTGGGTAGACCAGCTCAGAAGGGCAACCTCTCAGGATTCACAACTAGTTTGACCCACCTGATCACAGGGGGGCAAAGTTGTGCACCACTAGCGCCTCCTGGGCCTGAAGAGGGTGCTGAGGCTCAGACACACACAATACCAGGCCTCCAGCTCAGCCGGGTCCTATCGTCAGGTTACACGATTGCCCTTGCAAAGCGCACGAGTTTGCAGCGATCTGGCTTTCTGTAGGCCATTGTGACGGTGCCACTGGGACGATCGGTCTTGTATTCAGAAACCTTCCCCTCTCATCCATTTCCTGGCATGCGAGAGACAGGCTGCAAGCAACGTGTGACTTCTGAAAGCTGCCTGAAAGAAATAAAAACTTTTTTCCCCCTTCTACAGGACAGTCCTCCCTTTACTGTGCTTCCTCCAGGCTGCCAAAGGATTTGCCAATTAAATGGCTGTTTAGATGTCTTCAGAGTCACTAATCAAATCTGCCAAAACCCTTAATGAGGGCTTTTTATTTCCACTTTCCATTTTTTTAAAAGCACGTTTAAAGGTTCATTAAAGATCCACAAAGGAACGCAAAGTGCTTCTCAAAGCCTCTCGCTCTCTCTCCTCTCGCTAAATCATTTGGAAGGTTGCAAGCTCACCTCTTGTCTTCCCATTGTTGTGCATAAATGCCTGACTTTCCTCATAAACCTTTGGGACTCTGGGCAGTGAGACTTAAATCAGGAGCATGACTTCTGGCCAACTCATGAATCCCCTCCCATGCAGCAGGGCTTCCATTGGCTGTTCTTGGTTTAGCACAGCTGCTTTTGGACTACAATTCCCATCATCCTTGACCACTGGTCTTGCTAGCTAGGGATGATGGGAGTTGTAGTCCAAAAACAGCTGGAGAACCAACTTTGGGAAACACTGAACTGGATTGACCAGTGGTCTGGCTTTGTATAAGGCACCATCCTTTAAAAAAATGGTGATGTTCCACAGACTGAAGCTGAATCCAGAGAAACCAAATACAATGCCTATGGGGCCTCAATTCCTTCAGCAGATTATTATTATTGTTTATTAAATTTGGATACTACCCTTCTTCTTTCTTCTTTGGCGATCACTCCTAGCCAAGTAAGATTGTCTTCCATGAACATGGGTTTAACAGTGAGTCCGTAAGTGAATGGAAGAAATGAATGGAAGCATTCACTTCCGGGTTTTCAGCGTTCAGGTTCCAAAATGTTCGGCTTCCAAGACGCTTGAAAACTGAGGTACCACTGTAGTTGCTTATCTGTTCAACGTCTCATGGGAGGGCGTTCCACAGGGTGGGTGCCACTACTGAGAAGGCCCTCTGCCTGGTTCCCTGTAACTTCGCTTCTCACAGGGAGGGAACTGCCAGAAGGCCCTCGGAGCTGGACCTCAGTGTCCGGGCAGAACGATGGGGGTGGAGATGCTCCTTCAGGTATACGGGGCTGAGGCCGTTCCTGGCAAGCTGCCATGGGGGTTGGTTCCTCTGCTGCCTGGCACGGAGTGGCTGGGGCAACCCAGTCAGATGGGCAGGGTATAAATAGTATCTCCTCCTCCTCCTTCTTCTTCTGGGCACCCCTATTTTCAACAGAAAAATGTTAGAGGGTATGTAAGAACCTAAGAAGATCCCTGCTGGATTGGGCCCACCTAGACCAGCATCCTGTACTCACAGTGACCAACCCAGGTACCCAAATGGGAAGCCTGCAAGCAGGACCCAAGCCCAAGGGCCTTCTCCCCCTCCTGTGGTTTGCAGGAACTGGGATTAAGAATCATTGCTACCTCCAATTGTGGTCACAGAGCATCACCTTCCTGGCTAATAGCCATCGATGGTCGTCCTCCTCCAACTCTAGAAGTCTATTTAAAGGTAAAGGGACCCCTGACCATTAGGTCCAGTCATGGCCGACTCTGGGGTTGTGGCGCTCATCTCGCTTTATTGGCCAAGGGAGCCGACGTACAGCTTCCAGGCCATGTGGCCAGCATGACTAAGCTACCTCTGGCAAACCAGAGCAGCTCACGGAAATGCCATTTACCTTCCCGCCGGATTGGTACCTATTTATCTACTTGCACTTTGACGTGCTTTCGAACTGCTAGGTTGGCAGGAGCAGGAATAGAGCAACGGGAGCTCACCCCGTGGCGGGGATTCGAACCGCCGACCTTCTGATTGGCAAGTCCTAGGCTCTGTGGTTTAAGCCACAGCGCTACCCACGTCCCTTAGAAGTTTATGTAGATTGACAATATTTAAAGAGCGGCAGCCACACATGTGGTGGCGGTGGATGAGGGGACATCTGAGCAGCTGAAAAGCTTTTCTGCAGAGACCCGCCGCTCATGGCTGAGAGAGCAGTTCTGGAAAAAAATATGGAAATTCTACCTCTGGCTTTTGCACATGCCCGAGTGCAATTGGACCGCTGCAAGAACCCAGGAGCCCCATCCGTGAGCATCTGCGTGCCCATCTTTTGCCTGCAAAGGTTCTGTTCGGAAATAAAAGCATGCCGCTCTGCTGACAATAACGACGCCAAAACATTTCACGCAAATTGCTCCTCGGAAGCAGAGCATATTGCTTCCGAAATCTGTTGTTGCCTGTATTTTTTTTCCGAGACGCCTCTTTGGAGCTTTGAGCTTTTGCCTACTGTTTACATTCGCTAAAAGCAAATAAACTTTTTGTATGGCACGCGCGCGCGCGCACACACACACACACAAACACACACACACAGAGCTCCCCCCTCCCCGCGCGCGCAACAACCTCTCCAGCTTGTAACATTGCAGAACGATAAATGCGTCGCATCTATGGGAGGCTTGCGGGGGCTGGAGCGAGTCTTCTGTGGCCAGTCGTTGTCTGAAAGTGCCAGATTTGCAGATTTAATCTCTCTCTTTCCAAAATAAATAAATAACATCCCTTTAAAGTGTTTTCCCGACTTCAGCACATGACCTTATTCTGTAAAAGATTTCATATACTCAAATAAATCCGCCGCAGCCAACCTCGTTTCTGCCCTCTGTTTATTAAATGTGAAGAGGGCTAGCAAACATTTTAACTGGGATTTCCTGGAGAATGTTTTGCCCCACACAGAGACTGGGGGTGGGGTGCTGGAGAAGAAGAAGGAATATTTTTTTTCAATTATATTATATTTTATTTTTTAAAAAAACAAACAAAAACACACACATATACACTCTGATGCATAATACATTTTTCTTTCGTTTTATCGACTTCCCACTCTGTTTTCAATGGTGTTTTTTTTTTATTTCTCCCCCTTCCTGCACCCTATCCATGGGTGTAGCCAAGGGAGGGGGCAGGGAGGGGCAGCTGCCCCCCATCAATAAAAATCAATAAAAATATACAGTGATACCTCGGGTTACATATGCTTCAGATTACAGACTCTGCTAACCCAGAAATAGTACCTCGGGTTAAGAACTTTGCTTCAGGATGAGAACAGAAATCATGCTGCGGCGGCGCGGCAGCAGTGGGAGGCCCCATTAGCAAAAGTGGTGCTTCAGGTTAAGAACAGTTTCAGGTTAAGTACGGACCTCTGGAACGAATTAAGTACTTAACCTGAGGTACCACTGTATAGCAAACTGAGGTTCTGCCCCCTCTAACAAAAACCCTGGCTATGCCCATGAGCCTATTTTCCGACTTTTATACCATAATGACAATACAATAATCTCTCATTCCGTCTGTTGCTCAGAGTTCAAATCCTGCTTGTGAATTCCCCATACTATAAAGGTAAAGGAACCCCTGACCATTAGGTCCAGTCGTGACTGACTCTGTGGTTGCGGCGATCATCTCACTTTACTGACCGAGGGAGCCGGCGTACAGCTTCTGGGTCATGTGGCCAGCATGACTAAGCCGCTTCTGGGGAACCAGAGCAGCACACAGAAATGCCATTTACCTTCCCACCGGAGTGGTACTGATTTATCTACTTGCACTTCGTGCTTTTGAACTGCTAGGTTGGCAGGAGCAGGGACCAAGCAACGGGAGCTCACCCTGTCACGCTCTTCTTTTAGCTGTTAGCTTTGCCAATTTCACATAGTCCGACTCTTGACTTATCCATTCATCTTTGGTGGGAACTTCCTCTTCCTTCCATTTTTGTGCATACCAAACCCTAGCTGCTGTCGTTACATACATAAACAGCTCAATCGTCTTTTGGGGGAAGGGGGTGGGAGGAGGAAAGTAAGAATATAAGAGGAGCCGAATCGGGCCAATGGCCCACCTAGCTCAGTATCCTGTTTTCACAGTGGCCTATGGGAAACCCAGGGATGCAGGTGGCACTGTGGGTTAAACCACAGAGCCTAGGACTTGCCAATCAGAAGGTCGATGGTTCGAATCCCCATGACGGGATGAGCTGCCATTGTTCGGTCCCTGCTCCTGCCAACCTAGCGGTTCGAAAGCATGTCAAAGTGCCTCCCGCTCCGGCAGGAAGGAAAACGGCATTTCCGTGCGCTGCTCTGGTTCGCCAGAAGCGGCTTAGTCATGCTGGCCACATGACCCAGAAGCTGTACGCCGGCTCCCTCAGCCAATAAAGCGAGATGAGTGCCGCAATCCCAGAGTCGCCCACGACTGGACCTAATGGTCAGGGGTCCCTTTACCTTTACCTATGGGGAACCCAAAAGCAGACCCTGAGTGCAACAGCACATTCAGAAGCATCATCACCTCCAACTGTGGAGGCATAGCATGGCCATCATTATTCATCTTATCCTTCATAATTTTTTCTTATCCTTGTTTAAAGCCACAAACTGGTATTTGGAAAGAGGTAGACTCCATTGGGGAAGCAGGGCTGGGGCAGGAGAATGCCAGAGCTCTGTCTAGTCACGTTGTGTGGGATCAATTGCAACCTGTTCCCAGCGAGGATGTGGACAGGCTGCTTGGACGAGTGAATCCGACCACCTGTGTCCTTGATCTTTGCCCATCCTGGCTCATGAAAGCGAGCCAGGCAGGGCTCTGCAATGGGCTCTGCAAGGTGGTGAATGCTTCCCTCTGTGAGGGAGTCTTCCCAGGCCCTCTTAAAGAAGCCATCATCAAACCGCTTCTTAAAAAAAAAACATATTTGGACCTGGCTACTATGGCAATTATTGCCTAGCCTCAAATATTCCACTCCTGGGCAAGGTGATTGAGTGGCTGGGGGAACACAGTCAGATGGGCAGCAAATAAACAGATACAGTCATACCAGATAGTAATTTGAAGGAGTTAATTTTATTAGAAAGAGGATTTTGGAAAACTGTTACAAGGTGATGCAATGAAATTCAGTTAGGGGGCATTTGAGGAAGTCAGACAACAATGAAAGTTAAAATGGGTTCAAGAAGTAATAAGTGTTTATATTTTTATTTTCTTTTAGCATTGTAATGTGTTTCCTTTTGTGTGTATTATATGTTATATTTGTCATAAATGTGGAAAATCAATAAAAAAACTGGAAGAAAGAAAGAAAGAAAGAAAGAAAGAAAGGGAGGAAGGAAGGAAGGAAGACAGTCATACCTTGGGTTACAGATGCTTCAGGTTGCATTTTTTCGGGTTACGGATGCGCCGAAACCCGGAAGTACCGGAACGGGTCACTTCCAGGTTTCAGCAGTCGCACATGCGCAGAAGCGCCAAATCACAGCCCGCTCATGCGCAGACGCGGCGCTGTGTGTTGCGAAAGCTGCGGGTTGCGAACGTGCCTCCCGCATGGATCATGTTCGCAACCGGGCATTCAATGTATTCAGAAGCATTACTGCCCCCGACTGTGGAGCCATTGTGGATAGCAGCTGCCCTTTGGAACTCCCTGCCACTGCATATCAGAGACATGCAGTCCCTGGTGCCCCATTTGGCACATGTTGGAGACTTTCCTCTTTCCGCATGCCTTCTAAGTGAAGAATTTTTAATCCCATTCTGCGTCTGTGCTGGATTTGAAAGGGTTTGTATATATGCAGTCACATTACATATGCTTCCATTGCGTTGTCAAATCGCTTTGATATGCTTCACAGGAAGGGATTCATAAATTAATGAAACAATAGTGCCAGTGGGAGAACAACAGGCAGGGAAGTGATGTGAGGGAGGCTAGCTTAGAGCTGAGCTGAAATGTCTCCGAAGATATTTCGGAAGACACCGGCTGCCACTTAGTACTTGGCTAAGCTTAGTGGGCTGATTCTGGTGCATAAAGGCCTATACAGTTTGAGACCAAGTTATTTGAAGGACCATCTCAACATACCCTTACATACCCAGTAATCACTTTGCAGGTGAGCTCCTTCTAATCTATGTTCTTAGTGTGCTACCACACATAATAATAATAATAATAATAATAATAATAATAATAATAATAATATTTATATGGCTCCCATCTGACTGAGTTGCCTCAGCCACTCTGGGCAGCTCCCAACAAAATATTAAAAACACAATACAATATTGCACGCTAAAACTTCCCTGAACAGGACGGCCTTCAGATGTCTTCTTAAAGTCAAATACAGTGGTCCTTCGGTTGTCAAACATAATCCATTCCGGAAGAACATTCAACTTCTGAAACATTTGACAACCGAGGCTCAATGGGTGGTGGGCAAATTCCATTGAGATAATTGAGAAACACGCCTCAGAAGCCCTTCAACTTCTGAGGTGTGTTCGGAAATGGAAGCATTCACTTCCTGGTTCAGGTTCCGAAATGTTCGGCTTCCAAGACGCTCGAAAACAGAGGTACCACTGTAGTCGCTTAATTGTTCAACATCTGAGGGGAGGGCGTTCCACAGGGCGGGTGCCACTACCGAGAAGGCCCTCTTCCTGGTTCCCTGTAACCTTGCTTCTCGCAATGAGGGAACCCCCAGAAGGTCCTTGGAGCTGGACCTCAGTGTCTGGGCTGAATGATAGGGGTGGAGATGCTCCTTCAGGTATACTGGGCTGAGGTCATTCCTGGTAAGTTGTCGGGATGTGTGTGTGGTTCCTCTGCTGCCTGGCACAGAGTGGCTGGGCAACCCAGTCAGATGGGCAGGGTATAAATAGTAGCTCCTCTTCCTCCTCTTTCTCCTTCTGGGCACCCCTATTTTCAACAGAAAAATGTTGGAGGGTATGTAAGAACCTAAAAAGATCCCTGCTGGATTGGGCCCATCTAGACCAGCATTCTGCTCTCACAGTGACCAACCCAGGTACCCCAATGGAAAGCCTTAAGCAGGACCCAAGTCCGAGCCCTCTCCCCTTCCTGTGTTTTCTAGCAACCGGAATCATTGCTGCCTCCAATTGTGGTCGCAGAGCATCACCTTCCTGGCTAATAGCCATCGATGGCCGTCCTCCTCCAGCTCTAGAAGTCTATGTAGATTAACAATATTTAAATACCGGCAGCCACCCAAGTGGTGGGGGTGGAGGGACATCTGAGCAGCTGAAAAGGTTTTCTGCAGAGATCCAATGCTCATGGCTGCTCTGGTTCGTCAGAAGTGGCTTAGTCATGCTGGCCACATGACCCGGAAGCTGTACGCCGCCTCCCTCGGCCAATAAAGCGAGATGAGCGCCGCAACCCCAGAGTCATCTGAGACTGGACCTAATGGTCAGGGGTCCCTTTACCTTTATCTACCTTATCCTCCTTAAAGACCCTTCTCCAGACTTTCCTCCCCCAACCTAAGCATACAGATAGCTCAGCTGATAGAGCCGAGACCCCTTAATCTCAAGTTCTTGGATTTGAGCCCTACGTTGGGGGGGTTGGACTAGATGACCCTTGTGGATCATCTTCCGACTCTGCAATTCTATGATTCTGTGCCTCTTCCTCTTCCTGAGCCTGACCAATCCCCATTCGTCCCAACTCCGCCTGCATTCATCTGCCTCCACTGTAATGAATGTGGAATAAGCAGCCCCCTTCTTCGCCCAAGGGTGATGTCATTCACGGCACTCTGCACGCTAATTTTCACAGGAGAGGAAGCTAATAAACAGCCGCGCTCAACATGACACTGTGTTAGCAGCCGGCGGTACCCTCCTGTGGCAAAACAACTGCTTTTGCTTGTTGTGCGGACATCGAAGCATGCCAGGAATGAGCCTGAGTGCAATGCAGCGCAACCGAGCTGCATGCTGGCGTTGTGCTTCTGCATCCTGACAGTGACTCACTGGAATAGTGTTTTGTCATGTTAGCTTGGCCTCCCCAAGGTGTTGAGACAATCTACAAGTGTTCTGTCTGCCAGGCAGTAGTGTAATGGCAAATTCAGAAACACAGGGTCCCATCGTGATGGTCATAGTCACACCTTCTTCTAAAAGGATTAGACCCTTCTAAGATTATACAGTAACCTTTTAGTTGTAAAGTAATTGTAACAATCAATGCAGATCTCCACGCATTGCCTTTCAGCAAGATCTTTTATCTCCCAAGCATGTACAGTGAGTGAAACCTCGACTTACGTATGGCTCTACTTACGTACGATTCCAGTTACGACCTTCAGTAGGTGCTTCGACTTATGAACTTTCCTCTATATATGAACAGAGGCCTTGCTGGCAGCCTGGAACTCGCCTGGCTGGCTGCAGGGCAGTGCTGGGGCCTTTGCCGCTGGAGAGAGGGCCCCCATCCCACCCCCAAAGCTTTGGAAGAGGTGCCACCCGCAAGAGGCACAGCAGGGCGCACTGCAGCCCCAAACCCCACCGAGGAACTAACCTGAGGAACTCCAGAGAAGAACCTGGCCTGGCAAGAAAAAAAAGTGACCCTGGCCAAAGTGAATCAGCTCTTTACTGACCCTTGCCCCACCCCCAGCTTGTAGCCAGGTAAGCCCACCCACCCTCAGTGCACGTAAGAAGAAAAAAATGTTAACTTTTTTCATCTACAATACTGTCTTATTTATTTTATAGTACAGTACATTGATTATTGACAGGGACACAGGTGGCCCTGTGGTCTAAACCCCAGAGCCTAGGGCTTGCCAATCAGAAGGTTGGTGGTTTGAATCCCCGCGATGGGGTGAGCTCCCGTTGTTCGGTCCCAGCTCCTGCCAGCCTAGCAGTTTGAAAGCACATCAAAGTGCAGATTGATAAATAGATACTGCTCCTGTGGGAAGGCAAACGGCATTTCTGTGTGCTGCTCTGGTTCTCCAGTCACGCTGGAGTCACGCTGGCCACATGACCCAGAAGCTGTCTGCAAACAAACAGGGCTCCCTCGGCCTATAGAGTGAGATGAGCGCCACAACCCCAGAGGCATCCGCTCCTGGACCTGACAGCCAGGGGTACCTTTACCTTTTATATTGATTATTGCCTTCATTTTATGGATCTATGGTCTCATTAGACAGTAAAATCCATGCTAAATTGCTGTTTTAGGGGGTGTTTTTCATCGTCTAGAATGGATCAATTCACTTTTTCATTACGTTCTATGGAAAAGTGCGCCTCTACTTACGTACGTTTCTAGTTATGACGGGACCTGTGGAATGGATTATGGTTGTAAGTAGAGGTTCCACTGTATTATTTATTTCTACTCTATTCACAATTTCCTGAAGGCAGAGTTGTGATGGAGGTTGTTGTTGTTGTTTAGTCACTTAGTCGTGTCCGACTCTTCGTGACCCCATGGACCAGAGCACGCCAGGCACTTCTGTCTTCCACTGCCTCCTGCAGTTTGGTCAAACTCATGCTGGTAGCTTCGAGAACACTATCCAACCATCTTGTCCTCTGTCGTCCCCTTCTCCTTGTGCCCCCCATCTTTCCCAACATCAGGGTCTTTTCCAGGGAGTCTTCTCTTCTCATGAGGTGGCCAAAGTATTGGAGCCTCAGCTTCAGGATCTGTCCTTCCAGTGATCACTCAGGGCTGATTTCCTTCAGAATGGATAGGTTTGATCTTCTTGCAGTCCATGGGACTCTCACAAGTCTCCTCCAGCACTATAATTCAAAAGCATCAATTCTTCGGTGATCAGCCTTCTTTGTGGTCCAGCTCTCACTTCCATACATCACTACTGGGAAAACCATAGCATTAACTATACGGACCTTTGTCGGCAAGGTGATGCTTCTGCTTTTTAAGATGCTGTGATGGAGGTAGCCAGGGGCAATAGAGGCAAGTGATGGTCTAGTTCAGGGATAGGGAATATGTGGCCCATCAAATGTTTTTGGACTCCAACTCCCATCAGCCCCAACTGACATGGTCAATGGTAAGGGATGATGGGAGCTGGAGTGCAACAGCATTGAAAGTTCGCAGTACATCTGTGAATGTTAAGTTCTCCTTGCGTCTCACAGGCCTTTAGCTCCTCGCTCTCATTGTTCCCTGTTGCTCATTCCTATGCCTCACCTTTTCATTTGACGATCAACATAATTAGATCTCTCTCTCTCGACCCCCTTGCTTTGTTGCAAAAAAGAAGAGAGGATAAAATAAAGGGAATGAACAAAAAAAGAAATTTCCCGGCAAGCCACGAGAAATAATTAGCCGCACATTGTGTCATTAAACACTAGACTTTAATTAAATTGCGTAGAGATAACTACCTCTAACGACTGGAAGTCTGGGTGCCCGTGGAAAGCAAAGCACTCAGCATAATGGAGTAATAGACCCCGTAAATAGAGAGAAGTCAAGGTTCCTGGTTTGATTAAGCACCTGACTCAATTGGGTTGTCACCTCCTCTTCTCCAACCTACTCCGGAAGACTTTCACCATTATCTTGCCCAGTGTTTGATCTCTCTAGGAGGTGACGCCTTTGTGTAAGAGTGGCTTTCACTCCTAGCATCCTATCCATTTCCTTCTTCCTTGGCTGAGTCATTTCCTTCTCCCTCTCCTTCTCTCCCTCTCCCTCCTTCTCTCAATTTAATGAATAATGTTACACACCACCCTTGGGATGAAGGTCGGTGGAGAGCTTTATTCATGCATATATACAACATGAGGAGCTCATGGCACTGGCATGCCAACAGATCCTGCATCTCCATTGGTCACAAGACAAGCAGGTCTCTGGGTATCCAGCTTCCAGCTCAGTTCATACCCAAAACTCTGGCTATTGTTCTCCTACCTAGCAGCTGGTTGAGTAGGGTGGGGTGAGCCTGGAGGGCATCCTCACTTAGGTGTAGCTCTTGCAGCCAGGCTCATTCTTTTGGGATGCTGATGAGGACACTTAAATGGCCAGCCATGGTCATTGTCTTACCAAAAGAAACCCTTGTCTAATTAGTTCAGCAACCTCATCTTTTAAGATTTTATCACTCACTGGGTACAGAACCTCAAGAATAGGAAGGGACTCTGGGCATCATCCAGAATGATCCCCCAAACAATATCGAAATGTTTCTAGGTAGATCTTAAGATTTCTTTCTCCTGAAAACCTTTGCAGGCTGAAGTCTAGTTCTGGGACGGAGAACCTGGAACCAGAACGTGGGCTCTAAACTCACACCAGTTTGCCTGGTTATGGCCAAGGATGGAAGCACTATCAAGATAATTTATGTGAAGCACTAGAAAAGAAAGCTACCCTCTAAAGTGCTGCACAGATGCATCGCTAGGGGTTATTTTATGTCATAATTCTGGGTTATTCACATATTCTAGTACCTGGGTTTCTCCCTGAGAAGAAGGTTTCTGTCAGGTTCTAAAATTCCAAGCTTAGTGCAAAGAGAAGGAACTGTTTGGGATCAAACTGAGCTTGTTGATTTGCTCCGGAAGGCCCCAAACAGGTTGAAACTTAGATGCATTTTGACTAATACTATCACAATCTCTGCATAGGAATGCAAAACGAGATTGGTAGTGTATAAAGAGCAGTTGGGATACAATTCAGCTTCACTGGTGAGACAGCAGTTCAATCCTCAAGTCTGGGACGTTATTTGTAATGGGTTCGAAAGAAATCATAGAGATTGATTTCACCCACACCCTTTTAATAGATCCCATTTAATAAAGATTATTTTACCTCCCCATTCCCTGACACACACACAAACATACATACACACATACAAACATACACACACACTCATTCTCTTGCATGCAGAAGCTTTATAGCAGGTCTCCAATTGACTAATGATGTTGTGGGTTGTGGGGGTCAATTTGGATGATGCCCCGAGATCCTTCCAATTCTTTGGATCCTGTACCCATTATGGGTTGAAATCAAGTAGACTAGTTTGCTGAACCAGCCAGACACGTTTCTTTGTAAGACATTCCTTGAACACTTAAGTATCTTCATCAACATCCCAAAAGGATGAGCTAGCTTGCAAGAGCTGCAACTAAGTGATGGTGTTTTCCAGACTAAGGGGTGGACCTTTCCTTCACCTTCCTCACCTAGCTCCTAGGTAACAACCTTGGCATTATCAGCACCATGCTTTAACCAACAGATTTATCCAGGCTCACCAAGGGTCTGGTTCTAGCTATGTGGCACACCATGTCTAATTTAGCTTTCCCAATGGCTAAAAGGGAGGTGATTTAGTTGGGTGGGACAAAAGAGCTTGAGGGCTCAGCTTCAGAGGATTCGAAAGCTTTGGGGCAGGGGCACCAATAACCCCTTTTCCCACTGCACCTGAGGATGCAGCGCTCCTATCATCTCCCGGCCTTGACACAGACTCACCTATTGCTTTTCCTCCACCATGCTTCAGAATTAAATATCGATCTTTTAAGGATAGCAGCAAAAAAATGGGGGTGGGGTGGCGGTGCATGGAGCAGGCAGTAGCCCACAGAAGTGAAAAACCCTGCCAGCCTTCTTAAGGGGAAGCCCAGCCAGAAGGGCCGGGTATAAATAATAAAATCATGATGATGATGAACATCTTCAAAAGTTCAGCTAGCAGGTGCCACTAGGAGCTCTCCAGGGTGCTGAACTGAATTGCCTCAAGAGTCTCCTAATAGCTGCTAGGACTTCCCCAATGAACACACCAGTTCCCAGCATGAAAGATGGGAGGATGGGGAAGAAGCTGGATTCTTCTCTGGCTCAGGTTGAAATCTGAGCCAGAGAAGAACCAAGAAGATTCACAGGATTTGCTTTGTATTTGTGGTGATCATTATAGAATTATAGAATAAGATAATTTTCCAAGCTGGGAAATGCGAGTCCTACAACGAACAATTTCCTCCTCCCTGCTTTTTCGCTTGCTCTCTATGCTCATAACTTTCAATAGCAACATTTCACACCCCAGAAAATCGAACTACTGCTGTTCTGTGACTCTGACCTGAGTCAGGAATTGAACTCCCCCACTCTCTTTCTCTGGGTTCAGACCTGCGTTTAATCCCCTGAACCCCTTCCATCTTATCGGCCAGATCTTTTTCTGCTCTGATTTTCTTGATCTGCCCTCTCTCGCCTCTTTGCCGCTAACCTTGTGGGCTTTGTCAGTCAATAATCCCTTCTCCATCCTTCTTATCCCTGCTGCTTGCATTATACCTGGGTGGTTGCAATTAAGTGCCCAGCAAAAAGGTTTATGGCTTTTTTGTTTTGCGCCTAGCATGGGAGCTGGCAATCTTTGGTTGGCACTGTCTAGGCCAAGCGGAACACAGCTTCACCAGGGCATCAGCCGAGCCCACTGAAATCGACTCTCGCCAAGGGAGCGAGGCAGCTAAATGGATTAGCGTGATCCTGTTATTGCTGGACACTTCTTCCTTCTCTTGAAAAAAGAAAAGAAAAGAAAGCAAGTTCCTGCTTAGAAGAATCGTCAATTAAAGATGAAAATGAGAACCCAGTGCCTACACAGAAAACAGGTGTCCTTCTAAATCTTGGATTATCATTTTGTTGCACCATAATAACCTACAAAGAGTCATAATTCCACCAAATCACATGGGAGGGGAATCATAACCACCCCCAACCGACGTGTGGGGAAAGAGGGGAGGGATGTGAACTACGGCCAACTCAGTCCTCTTGAGGATTTCTGACATCGTTTTTGACTGCTGTTGAAAAACGCAGCCCTAAACGGCTTAGGCTAAAGCTATGTGAAGGACTGTATTCTCCCATAGAAAGCTGCCTGGACTCCGAAATCTTCAGTGAAGGCCATTCTCTCCCCCCGTCCCCCATTTGGTGGGGTTGCGGAAGAGTGAAGACTTCACTAGCAGGTGAAGACTGTTTTAAAGAGGCCTGTTTTCAAAGAGGCCTTTGGTGTACAGTTTTTTATTTTTTTTCTTTTATTTAAGGAATGGGCTTTGCAGTTTTTACCACCTTCCTTTTAATAGATTTGTTTTTCCATCATTTCGATTCGATTGCAGTTTCATTACTTTTTAACAAGTGAGTGTTTGTATGACAGGAATATAGGAAGCTGCTGTAAATTGAACCAGACCATTGGCCCAGCTCAGTGTTGTTTCCACTGACCGACCGCAGCTCTCCAGGGTTTCAAGCAGGGGACATTCCTTGCCCTACCTAGATATGCCAAGGATTGAATCTGTTGCCTTCTGCATGCAGTGCAGCTGCTCTGCCACTGAGCTACTGCCCTTCCCTGATGCATGCTCTTAAAAATAAATAAATCCAAATGCAGAAATCTAGCAAGACAGGGAGAAGTGTAATTTTGATCCCTGACGCACTAGCTTTCTAGATGCAAGGATAACAGATGCATCGGTGAATTTGTCAGCACATGGGCCCTCTTTCTGCTATCCAAAGTGGTTCAGTCCATAGACAAAGGATTAGGCCCAAATTTCATATCTTTTCAGGCTTTCTCTCTTCCCTCCCCTTCCCTGCTCACTGCACGGTCGCTAGTGTGAAAGCCGATATCTTGAAACATCCCTTTCCCGTGTCTTCTTCTTTCTCATCACCTTTCCCCCCCTGCTTCACCGCCAGCAGGTCTGCACACTGTGAGCAAGATGTAGCAATGCGGTTTGTGTATCCTACTAAAAGATATTTAATAAATATGCAAATCGCTCTCCGTGTCTCCTCAGGCAGGTGTGGAGTGTGTGAGAGAGAGAAAGAGAGGGAGGGAGGACTGTAGTTAAGTATTAAATCTATTTGCTGGCAAAGAGCCTGGGAAAGAAAACAGAATAAAGCAAGGGGGGGGGGAGAGAGAGAAGGTGGTGGATTATGGAGCAAGGTCATAGAATCATAGAATTGAAAAGGTCTCAAAGAGTCATCTAGTGGAACCTCGTACATTTCTTTGTGTCTGGGTGATAACACTGCGGTCACTTACACAATCAAGAATCTGAGGCTGCTGTATTTAAAACAACAACAGCACACCACGAATTTTATTGTGTTTATATCCCAACTTTCCATCCCTCCCCATTTCATTCTCACAACAACCCTGCGAAGTAGGTTAAGAAAGTAACGATAGCCCCACAGCAGGATCAAAACAAAAGTGCATCTGGTCCATCATCCTTATCTCACGATGGCCCAACAGTGAGGACCCCACAAGCAGGACCTGAGCATGACAACAGCCCCACATGTGATTCCCAACAAATGGTATTGAGCAGTCTCAAAGCAATTTAAACTGTTTTGCCTCCCCCCCCCCCCAGGATCTTGGGAAGTGTAGTTTGTTGGCCCCTGCTGAGAGCCCTTAAAGGGACCCATGACCATTAGGTCCAGTCGTGGCCAACTCTGGGGTTGCGGCGCTCATTTCGCTTTATTGGCCGAGGGAGCCGGCGTACAGCTTCAGGGTCATGTGGCCAGCATGACCAAGCCGCTTCTGGCGAACCAGAGCAGCGCATGGAAACGCCGTTTACCTTCCTGCCGGAGTGTTATCTATTTATCTACTTGCACTTTGACATGCTTTCGAACTGCTAGGTGGGCAGGAGCTGGGACCGAACAACGGAAGCTCACCCCATCACAGGGATTCGAACCGCCAACCTTCTGACCGGCAAGTCCTAGGCTCTGTGGTTTAACCCACAGCACCACCCACGTTAAGAACAGTTTCAGGTTAAGAACGGACATCCGGAACGATCACCTCAACCTTCCCCATGGATTGGCCTAATCCATTTTTTTACAGCCATCCAAGCTGATGGCAATCTCTGCCTGCCTCCTGTGGCAAGTAGTTCCATAGTTTAACTATGCTCTGCATAGTTCCTTCTGCCTTGAGCATCTTGAGTTCTTCCGTGTGTTCCTGAGTCTTTGATCATGCTCCAGTCCAGGTTTTTAGCTTGCTCCTTGCTCTGGTAAGTCCCATAGCTGTGACTTGCCCTTTAGCCTCGACCTCATTCCATGATCCTTCCTCCAACTCTTGTCCTGTTGTCCGGACTTGCCCTTTGCTCCTGACTTCTGGCTTGATAGGTGATCCTGCCTCCTGGCTTGCCCTTCAGCCCTCGCTTGGCTTGCCTCACAACCTTCTAGTTCAGGACTCCAGAGTCATTCTGGCCTGCAGAGGGTCCCTCCCACAACACACCACAAGAAAACATTAAACATTACAAAGAACTTTCTGAGAGTAAGAGCTGTTTGACAGCGGAACAGACTCCCTAGGAAGCTGGTGGGCTCAGTTTTTAAGCAAGGGTTGAATGGCGTTCTTTAGCTTTAACCCCTGTATTGAAGGGGGCTGGACTCACTGACCCTATGATCCTATTGAAATTCTGCTGTCCTTTAACAAATCCCTTAAGGGTGCCACTAATCTGTCGTAGCCGCCCACACCAGAGTTGTGTCAGCTACGAACCTCAGAATTTGGGCGCCTCCAAACCTGTGCCAAAGCTTTGACATCATTTTGCAGTGTCCTGGATTTGAGCGCTGTTAAGGCCTCTGCTGCACAGCATAGTTCATAGCTTCTCTGAGTTATTGAAGTCCCTTCTCCATGGCAAGGGGGAAGGACAGATCGTGAAGGGGGAAGGACAGATCGTGAAGCTGAGGCTCCAATACTTTGGCCACCTCGTGAGAAGAGAAGACTCCCTGGAAAAGACCCTGATGTTGGGAAAGATGGGGGGCACAAGGAGAAGGGGACGACAGAGGACAAGATGGTTGGATAGTGGTCTCGAAGCTACGAGCATGGCTACCTCCATCACAGCATCTTAAAAAGCAGAGACATCACCTTGCCGACAAAGGTCCGTATAGTTAAAGCTATGGTTTTCCCAGTAGTGATGTATGGAAGTGAGAGCTGGACCATCAAGAAGGCTGATCACCGAAGAATTGATGCTTTTGAATTATGGTGCTGGAGGAGACTCTTGAGAGTCCCATGGACTGCAAGAAGATAAAACCTCTCCATTCTTAAGGAAATCAGCCCTGAGGACAGATCCTGAAGGACAGATTCTGAAGCTGAGGCTCCAATATTTTGGCCACCTCATGAGAAGAGAAGACTCCCTGGAAAAGACCCTGATGGTGAGAAAGATGGAGGGCACAAGGAGAAGGGGATGACAGAGGACAATATAGTTGGACAGTGTTCTCGTAGTTACCAGCATGAGTTTGACCAAACTGCGGGAGGCAGTGGAAGACAGGAGTGCCTGGCGTGCTCTGGTCCATGGGGTCACGAAGAGTCGGACACGACTAAATGACTAAACAACAACAAGGCCTCTCCTCCTCCCAGAGGGGAGGGGTTGTGAGCGGGAGCAGTTTCCCGCTGGGGCAGGGGGGCGTACTCAGCTCCCTGCACCTGATTGCTTCTGCTGCCACTGCCAAGCCTTCCAGCTGACCAATAGGGCCCGCTGGTGGGCGGGGCTAGCCGCATTTAAACAGCCGCGGCAGTGCTCAGCTCCCAGTCTGTTCCTGCTTTCTTCAGATCTTGTCAGACCAAGCCTCCTCGGATCAAGACCCTCTTCAATCAAGACCATCTTCGGATCAAGACCACAGCAGAGTGCCTAATTCTTGCCTGCATGGTTGGGCATTGGAATATGTGTGCTGTGTCGGAGGATTGGGTATGCGCCATCATCTACCCCTCCTCTTTTGGGTATTCCACTAAAGGAATCTGGCAGTTGTGGATCCTGTCCGATGCCTTGCTGGTGGCTACGGCCATGGCACAATCCCCAGTGATGTCATGGGGTTGCTTCCAGTTGTATTTGCATCAACAAGTTCCTCCCATTGGTTGTTAACCCTGATATGACTCCCAGCTGTGCTGGATGGAGTCTGGTATTGCTGTTTCATCCAGTGCCTAAGCCAGTACTACTCGCATGCTGTAACCAATAAAAATTGTAGCCTAATTTTGCCCATTAACCTAAAATAATGTGTCCTTGTGTCTTATTATACTCCTATGCGGGTGGTGGGTCCTCGACTCACAAGTAGGAACCCCAGTGTGTTGTATGACTTGCAAAGGCAGGGTTTATATTGCAGAACAACTGCAAAAAACAACTGCAAAATTTTGACATGGGTACAAGGGATCCCACATCTGGGGGTTGCTTCAAGAGCCAATGAAGAGGAATATCTGCTTGTCCCTGCTTTCGGATGGCAGTTCTCCGCTTTGTGTATGTGAGAGAGACTGTTGCTGTGTTCCCAGGTTTAAGTTGGCAGCATTAAGCACTCTTCAGAAGAAACTGCTATTTTCCTGACGCCCGCCCACTCCTTCTCCTTGTGATGGTGCTTACAGATTGCCATCGTGACACCCCTCTTTAACCTCTCTCGCAGTGAAAACACTCCATGCTTCCCTTCCCTGCCTAAGAATCTTGCAAAACAGGCAGCTTCTCTTGCATGGAGGACTCTCCTGCAAACAACACCGAGTGGCTTTCCTCCCCCTGCTGTTAGCCAAAATAGACACTCTTAAGAGGTTCCCCTGGTGCTCTTCCAACAGCTGAGCAATAGTTTCAAGAACACCTTGCATGTCACTGCCACACCCTCCCCCCTCGCTGTGAACCTCTGGTCCAGGTGTCCTGTTTCCATTCTTCTTTCCTTGCCCACAGTTCAGGGCCAGACCACCTGCTTTGCATGCAGAAGGTCCCAGGGTCCATCCCCAATGACATCTCCAGGTAGGTCTCGGAAACTGCTGGAGTGAGACTGCAAGTCAGGGTAGGCAATACTGGACCACCAGCCTGACTCAGGATAAGGCAGCTACAGTACTTACCGTATTTTTTGCTCTATAAGACTAACTTTTTCCCTCCTAAAAAGTAAGGGGAAATGTGTGTGCATCTTATGGAGCGAATGCAAGCTGCGCAGCTATCCCAGAAGCCAGAACAGCAAGAGGGATTGCTGCTTTCACTGTGCAGCGATCCCTCTTGCTGTTCTGGCTTTTGAGATTCAGAATATTTTTTTTCTTCTTTTCCTCCTTCAAAAACTAGGTGCGTCTTGTGGTCTGGTGCGTCTTATAGAGCGAAAAATACGGTAAGTCAGAATTATGAGGACTAGAAGCTTGAGAGCCAGTGTGGTGTAGTGGTTAAGAGTGGTAGACTTGTAATCTGGGGAACCGGGTTCGCGTTTCCGCTCCTCCACATACAGCTGCTGGGTGACCTTGGGCTAGTCACACTTCTCTGAAGTCTCTCAGCCTCACTCACCTCACAGAGTGTTTGTTGTGGGGGAGGAAGGGAAAGGAGAATGTTAGCCACTTTCAGACTCCTTCGGGTAGTGATAAAGAGGGATATTAAATCCAAACTCCTCCCCTTCTTCTTCTTCTTCTTCTTCTTCTTCTTCTTCTTGTACAGTGGTACCTTGGGTTACATATGCTTCAGGTTACATACGCTTCAGGTTACAGAATCCGCTAACTCAGAAATAGTACCTCGGGTTAAGAACTTTGCTTCAGGTTGAGAAAAGAAATCGTGCTCCGGCAGCGCAGCAGCAGGAGGAGGCCCCATTAGCTAAAGTGGTATATCAAGTTAAGAACAGTTTCAGGTTAAGAACGGACCTCCAGAATGAATTAAGTTCTTAACTCGAGGTACCACTGTAATATTTTTAAGTGTGTGTCCATAGCTCAGTAGTTAGAGCACCTGCTTGGCATACAGATGATCCATGTTCAATCCCAGGAATTTCCAGGCAGGGCAAGGGGAGCCTCCTGACTGAAACCTCGGAGAGTCTCTGGTGGTCAGTGGTCTGGTGTTCTGACTCTGTAACAAGGCAGTTTGTTTCTGTGTTTTTGTGCCTTCAGGCAGGGATGAGAAACCTTCAACCTGCAGAGCCTGCAGAGTCAATTTGGCCTCCCCATTTGATCTTCCTCAAGCCACACTGATACACGAAGTCCTATGCTCCTTGCAAGGAACAGGGTGGGAGAAGATAAGGACCAGGCTCTTTCAGCCAAAATATTCCCCCACCCCCTTCTTCAATGGAAGGGCCATAGTTCAGTCATGGAGCATGTCAAAGGTCCCAGTTTTAATCCTGGTACCTCCGGGAATGGCTTGGAGAGTCTCTGGGGAGTCTCTACCAGGAAGTGTAGTCAAGTCTAAGCTAAATGGACCAAAGGGTCTGTCTTGGGGGCTTTCTCCTTCGCTTAAAACACTATCATAACTCATGGACATCTAATGCAGACCCTCCAAGTGTCCCTATTTTCCAGGGACAGTCCTGGATTTACAGAAGACGTCCTGGTTTCTGATTTGATCCTGGAATGTTCTGCTTTTCCTTAGGATGTCCCTATTTTCATTGGAGAAATGTCAGAGAGTATGGAGCTATTATGTTTTTATAAGTGGTACCTCGCGTTACAGACGGTTCAGGTTACAGACGCTTCAGGTTACACACTCCACTATCCCAGAAATAGTACCTCGGGTTAAGAACTTTGCTTCAGGACGAGAACAGAAATTGTGCTCCGGCCGCACAGCAGCAGTGGGAGGCCCCATTAGCTAAAGTGGTGCTTCAAGTTAAGAACAGTTTCAGGTTAAGAATGGTTTCAGGTTAAGAACGGACCTTAAGTTCTTAACCAGAGGTACCACTGTACATTGATGCAAAATCCAGCATCGCCTGAGCTCTGCGAGTGCAGCTTTCTCCCGACTGAAGTGCAGAGTGTTTGAGGACTGGGACATTCGCGGGGAAACCAAAATGCTTCTTTACAAAGCTATTGTACTACCAACGTTACTGTATGCTTGTGAAACATGGATCACTTATAAATGCCATTTAAAACTCCTTGAAAGATTCCACCAACGGTGACTCTGAAAATTTTTACACAACACTTGGGAAGATAGGGGAACTAATGCCAGTGTACTGAAAGAAGCAAAGATCACCCATGTTGAAGCAATGATTCTGCAACATCAACTTTGTTGGACTGGTTGTGCGGATGCCTGGTTATCGTCTTCCAAAGCAACTGCTCTATTCCAAACTTAAAAATGGAAAGTGTAATGCCGTTGGTCAACAAAAGAGGTTTAAAGACTCTCTCAAGGCAAATCTAAAAAAATGTAATATAAACACTGACAACTGGGAAACACTAGCCTGCGAGAGCTCCAACTGGAGAACAGCCTTTACCAAAGGTGCTGTGGGTTTTGAAGACACTCAAACTCAGGATGAAAGGGAGAAACGTGCTAAGAAGAAGACACACATGGCAAAACCTCACTGTGATCAACTACCACCAGGAAACCAATGTCTCCACTGTGGAAGGACGTGTGGATCCGGAATTGGCCTCCACAGTCACTTATGGACCTAGTGTGATGACTGTTTTTATGGAAGACAATCTTACTCAGCTACGAGTATTGGCAAAGAGAAGGATTATGTTTCTATATATGCTGAAAGTTGCCCACATTGCCTGGGGCAACCAAGACAGATGGGCAAGGCATAAATAATAAAGTAAGTACCAGTTGCCGAAAGTCATGGGAGGGCAGAATGCTCTTGCACTTGAATTCTGCTTGAGGGTTTCCAGTTGGGAGGTTGCCACTGTGATGCTGGACTTGATTGGTCTGATCCGGCAGGCTTTTCTTGTGTTCTTACGACTCTCTGGGAGACAGAGACCCCCCCCCCCACCATGTCCTTTCGATGCCCCAAATCTAGATTTGAGGCTGATGGACGTACCTATAAGAGGTTGCAGCTGAAGGTTACAGACAAATACCTAGAGCTGCTTTTGCAAGTCTGAAGGTAGGCTTGGGAGCGAATTCCTTTTCTTTTCTTAAAGAAACACACGGTGTGTTTCTCACAAACACTTGGATAGATTTCCTCCTCAGCCTCAAACATCCAGAACACATCCTGCTCAGTTTAAATGCAAACTGACAGGTACCGAGGAATCCATTGATTGTGTACTTTCAAAGCTCCCCAGGCTGCTGTGGTGAAGGTGGAGATGTTAGAGGGCAGGACTCCTGGGTTCGTTTTCCCCTCTACCCAACAGGAACTTTTCTCCTCCAAACTTTCTCTTCTCCTGCTTCAGATCTCTGCGGTTGGGTTTCTTTTTATTGTTGAAAAAGAAGGCAGACAGGATGCCTCACCTAAGAACCTAAGAAAAGTCTGCTGGGTCAGTCCAGTATCCTGTTCTTATAGTGGCCAAGCAGAGGCTTGTGGGAAACTCACAAGCAGCACCTGAGCACTAGAGTCCCCTCCCCTCCTGTAGAGATGCTGCCAGGGACCTTCTACATGCTAAGCAGCTGCTCTGCCACCGACCTATGACACTTCCCCTTGAAATAAAGTAAGACTCCAGTCCATTTGGTTTTGAATAAAGGCTGGTAGAAAATGTTTCATGCCAGGACTTGTAAAAGAGAAAAAGAGTGTTGGGAAATGATCCAGAATGAATTGGGGGGGGTGTTTAAAAGTACTCCCCCCCAAAAAAAAACCCCCAGAGTCCTTTCTGTTGGGGATAATTCAGATTGAAATTCCCAAGTGTCAAAAGAGGTTATTTATGTATGTCACTGCTGAGTCGCATGTTTTGTTAGCCTCAAAATGGAAAACGAGCAAGGTCCCAACCAAAGAAGAATGGCAACTTAAGCTGGCAGAATATGCACAACCTGCAGACTTCACATATAGAATAAGAGAACAAGAAGAACATACATTTAGAGAAGATTGGAAAGCGTTCGTTGAATATATGGGAAATAACTGTGTACAGCTGGAAACACTGGCAGCGTTAAGATAAATTCAACAGTGTAAATAAGTTTGGATGGATGTAATGATGGAATACCGATTGGTATAGTTTTTGTAAAATATGCAGGGATTTATGTTAGGTGAAATGGACCATGAAAAGAGAAGAAAGGAAGTCCTTGATGTCTTAAGGATGTAAAATGAGTATTTTAAATTGTGTGTGTGTGTTTGTGTGTGTGTGTGTATTATGGTTTTTATTAAAGATTTTCTTGGTTTACAAAAGTGCATACATTGCCTCAGTTTTCAGGTCATAATGTCCTTTCTACAGATCAGTTCTGTTTGATGTGGGACGTTGATATTGTATACAGTATAAAGTTGGGGGAGAAGAGAGGTGGGGAGAGAGAGTAGGGAGGGAGAATCTTCGAAAGCAACTACTCTATTCCGAATTTAAAAATTGAAAGCGTAATGCCAGTGGTCAACAAAAGAGGTTTAAAGACTCTCTCAAGGCAAATCTTAAAAAATGTAGTATAAACACTGCCGAATGGGAAACACTGGCCTGCGAGCGCTCCAGTTGGAGAACAGCCTTTACCAAAGATGTCGTGGGCTTTGAAGATGCTTGAACTCAGGACACAAGGGAGAAACGTGCTAAGAAGAAGGCACGCTTGGCAAACCCTCACCGTGATCAACTCCCACCCGGAAACCACTGTGGAAGGACATGTGGATCCAGAATTGGCCTCCACAGTCACTTACGGACACACTGTTAAGACCATTTTTATGGAAGACAATCTTACTCAGCTGTGAGTGATCGCCAAAGAAGAAGAAAATAACTTTCATTCTTTTACGTAGCATATGTGCAAGGTTTTAGTGTCAGCGTCACGTGGGCAGGTCCTCTTTCTATGCATTTATTAGTTTTCATTGGTGGTGAGAGAGATTGGGGGGCAGGACATGGCTGGTTGTCTATAGTTGACTGCATTCAGTTTTGTTTGCATGTGAGAAGGCGGAAGGCGTTGTTGGGTCTGTAAACTTAGCCATATTGATTCGTATGCTGTTGGAGGGTTCTTGTCATGTTGGGCTGTATGTGTGAAATATACGCGGAGTCCTGCAGTGATTTCATGCTCTTTATTGCAGCTTGTAAAACAGTGATTGAATTGCCCCCCAAAACCTCAGGTTTTTATATACATTATTTACACAATGAGTCCCGTCTGTTTGGCTGATTCTGCTTCCCTCCTGGAGCCTGATTGGTCTTTTCCTGCGGGCCAATCAGTTATTGAATTCTACGATCCTACCAGCCTAATAGGCTGATTAAGTTCCTCCTGGAGCCTGATTAGTCTTTTCCTGCAAACCAATCAGTTGATGCATTCTAGGATCCTACTTGCCTATTGTTCTAGGATCCAAGCTTAGTACATAACACCGTGTAATAAAGGGGAGCCACAATGGGTGGAGTTATCTCCTTTTATTTGTCCCTGCGCTAGTTTCAGTTTGTTGGTTAGATTTTATTATGTTTTAATATTTGCTGGAGGGACACGGGTGGCGCTGTGGGTTAAACCACAGAGCCTAGGACTTGCTGATAAGAAGGTCGGTGGTTCGAATCCCCACGATGGGGTGAGCTCCCATTGCTCGGTCCCTGCTCCTGCCAACCTAGCAGTTCGAAAGCACGTCAAAGTGCAAGTAGATAAAGAGGTACCACTCTGGAGGGAAGGTAAATGGCGTTTCTGTGCGCTGCTCTGGTTTGCCAGAAGCGGCTTAGTCATGCTGGCCACATGACTTGGAAGCTGTATGCTGGCTCCCTCGGCCAATAAAGCGAGATGAGTGCCGCAACCCCAGAGTCGGTCACGACTGGACCTAATGGTCAGGGGTCCCTTTAGCTTTACCTAATATTTGTTGGAAGCCGCCCAGAGTGGCTGGGAAAACCCATTCAGTTATGGGCAGGGTATAAAACAACAACAACAGACATCTCTATTTTCATTGGATAAATTTTGGAGGCTATGCTGTTGACTGCACTGACTGGCAGAGGTTCTCCAGGTTTCCAGGAGTGAACCAGGGACCTTCTGCATGCAAAGAGCCCCCGAGCTGTGCCCCCGCTTCATTCAAAACACCCCACCTTGCTGGCAGACAGTTGTCTAGATGCGAAGATCAGGCTCAAACTCTTTGCCCGCTGCCCTTTCTCGAGGAAGAGGCGAGCTCAGCCATGCGGCAATTCAGCAAAGAGATAGGGACATTGTTCTCCCGGCCTCGCTCTGCTTGCAGAGAGCCGGTGATCCACCATGGATGCCTCTTGCCTGAGCGAGAGACAAATTGCTTTGCGGTGGTGACACCGCTGGACTCATCCAGATGTGACTCAGCAGGTATTAGCCGGGATGCTCCCAAAAGCTGGCATGCACCGACGCATGCGTGTGAGCGGCACACAGATCCGCTCTCTCTTGCTCCCGGCTGAGTTCATGCCTCTCCCCTGCTCCCAGCCCAGAGGAGGGATTAGCAGAGAACAGTCTGCCCTTGTTCTTTTGCCAAACCAGCCAGTAGAGTGATGAAAAAAAAGAGCGCTGACTTGGCTTGCAGCCTGCCCTTTGCTCCTGGGTGTATATGTGTCTGTGTGTTCCCTTGGCTGTGAGGCTTTAAAGGAGGGGGGAGATGCACACTTTGGGACATCGCCAATCTTGTGCAGACTGAACTGGAAGGAGGCACACCAGGCGGAGCTAGGAAACTCAGGAACGTTGCGCTGTGTGGGGAAATGAAAGCGTGTTTATTCAGAAGGCATGAAAGGCCACTAGCCTCCTGCGCACAGTTAAACTGTGGAACTCACTGCCACAGGAGGCAGTGGTGACCACTAACATACCCTCCAACCTTTCTCCAGCATAAAGGTTAAAAGTTCAAGGACTCCTTGGACGGTTAAGTCCAGTCAAAGGTGACTATGGGGTTACGGCACTCATCTCACTTTCAGGCCGAGGGAGCCGGCGTTTGTCCACAGACAGCTTTCCAGGTCACGTGGCCAGCATGACTAAACCACTTCTGGTGCAACGGGACACTGTGATGGAAGCCAGAGCACATGGAAATGCTGTTTACCTTCCCGCGGCAGCGGTACCTATTCATCTACTTGCAGTGGCGTGCTTTTGAACTGCTAGGTTGGAAGGAGCTGGGGCAGAGAAACAGGAGCTCACTCCGTCATGGGAATTCAAACCACCAACCTTCCGATCGGCAAGCCGAAGAGGCTCAGTAGTTTACACTGAGTGCCAGACATGTCCTCTTCCCTCCTGCATGTGGTGAGTGGGGACCCTGTTGCAACAGTTCCTTCAATTAAGATCAGGCTTAAAAGGTAAAGGGACCCCTGTCCATTAGGTCCAGTTGTGACCGACTCTGGGGTTGCGACACTCATCTCGCTTTATTGGCCAAGAGAGCTGGCGTACAGCTTCCGGGTCATGTGGCCAGCATGACTAAGCCGCTTCCGGTGAACCAGAGCAGCGCACAGAAATGCCGTTTATCTTCCCGCTGGAGCGGTACCTATTTATCTACTTGCACTTTGACATGCTTTCGAACTGCTAGGTTGGCAGGAGCTGGGACTGAGCAACGGGAGCTCACCCTGTCACGGGGATTCGAACCGCCGACCTTCTGATCAGCAAGTCCTAGGCTCTGTGGTTTAACCCACAGCACCACCCGTGTCCCCAAGATCAGGCTTACTAGCCACTTTACTTCTGAATATACTCTGGCTGGCCTCTGTTATTTTCTCCCACCGATAGGGCACCCACTTAAGGACTCTCTACAGGCTCTTGGATACCCCATAAGGGAAAGGGAGCAGCTTTTTCTTACAACAACGATAATAATATCCATCCACACTGATGCAATTCATATTTCCAGGCATTTGGGGTATGTGTGTTTGCATGTGTGTTGAATTGGCACTCAATTCAGGAAACTGATTGGCGTGGAGAAAGGAGGAGGGGGAAGGAGCTGAGGGTCAAGTGGGGCACTGCGATTGCCTGCGTTTCACCAGGCAGGCAGGATTCGCACGTGACACCTTCCACCTTTTCCCGTGCCTCTCTCTGCCTGGACGAGGAGAGGTCCTGACAGGCCTTTTCACTTTGAGCGAGGCTGGCGGGCCATAATAATGCTCTGGTAAATAATATACAGCAGTCACAGCGCCGGCACTTGAGAGCGCAGCACTAGATTTTGCTGACCCCTGCATTGTTGCTACCTGAAGGGAAACAGGGCCCATAAAATATTGAAGGGAACTAATAGAAAATGAGACAGCATGACTAATGGGGTGGAGTGAGGCAAGGGGAGCAGGCGGGGACGAAAGGGGGCGGGCGGGCGGAGCTCTCTAATGCAGCTCTTGCTCTCTCCCGCCGGCTACAAGCGGGGGAATCCCACAATGCTCTGCAGCTGGCGGGGGGCTTGCAGCAGGGAGTAAAGGAATCCTGGCCCGTGAGCCAATCTGACATCTGCATACCCCCCAAAACATCTGGGGGAGTTCCTTGATTGAAAGCATGCCTATCTCTCTCACTAAAATAGCAGCAAGGTGGCATATCAAAAGACAAGCTTTTGCAAAAGAATATGCAATAAAAATAAGGTGACTACATCACGCAGCTGGTACCAGAGGTCCAGGGAAGCCTGATAGATGCTAGCAGAAGCTGACCACCGTGTCTCAGTGGGCAGTTCATTCCGCAGCTTGGGGGCTACCACTGAGAAGACCCTACGAAAATAAGAAGAGCCTTTCTCTAGATCAGGCCAATGGCACGTCTGGTCCAGCATCCTGTTCTCACAGTGGCTCAGCGGATACCTATGGGAAACCAGCAAGCAGAATCCAAACACAAGAGCACTCTCCACTGTGAGGTAGGTTAGGCTGAGAGAAGGCAGTAACTGGTCCCCCAGTCACTGGCGGAGGAACAGGCATGCGGGGAGAGTGTACCGCCCCCAGTGGCACGATCCCGGTTGGGTGCCATCATGGCTGGCCCCCCTGCACTAGGCGCCATGCCCCCAGGATGCGTGCCACAGCCCCAGGATACGCACCACGCCCCTGCGGGCGGCACACCACGCCCCCAAGGTGCGCGCCAGCCACGCCCCTGCCTGTTCTCTGCCACTGTCTCCAGTGAGTTTCATAGCCAAGCAGGGATTTAAACCCTGGTCTCTCCTGCCACAACAGCAGCAAGAATTCTCATCGCACAGTGTTGGAAGACACAGGAGCTACCCAGGCTGGAAGAATGGCAGATGAAAGTCATGGACTATATGGAATTGGCAGAGATGACTGGCAGAATCAGAGACCAGGGAGAAGAGACGGTGAAGGAAGATTGGAAGAAGTTCAAGGACTATCTACAGAAACACCATAAGATAAGGAATGTTTGATGACACCAGATTGAATGTAAAAGGTTATTAGTAAAAAATGTAAAGATTAAAAAAGATCCAATATTTTAAGATATAAGGAAATACAGTTATATTAAGATATTTAAAAAATCAAATTAAGACAGAGGGAAGGAATTTGCTGACAGAATATATGATCTGGAATACAGGGAAGGGAGGTCTGGGGAGGTCGGAGAAATAAGTTAATGCCAAGAATATAATGAGGATAAAAATTGTGTGTTTTTTTTCTTCATTTGTATTTTTTGCTGTTTTGTGTTTGTGTGCTGCTGTATTCTTTTGTGTTTGTTGTGCTGTGGTTTACTTTTTCTTGCTTTTGTCGCCTTACACTTATTGTAAAATTTAATAAAAATGATTATAAAACAAAACAAAACCCTGGTCTCTCCCAGGTCTTTGTCTGGTGCTCTAACCACTACACCATGCTGGTTCTCTTAGACAGAAGAACTTTCTCCTGGTGGGAGCCATTTGACAGGGGAACAGACTCCCTCAGAAGGTGGTGAACTCTCCTTAAATCTCTTCTTAAATGTCGGTCAGATGAGCATCCACCAGGGGTTCTTGAGCTGCGATTCCTGCATTGCGGCACGGGGTTGAACAAGATCCCCCTTGGAGAGCTCCCTTGCAACTCTACAAGTCTATGACTCCTGATGTCCAGGTAAGCAAAGAGCTGTAGAAGGAACGTCTTGCTGGAAAAGATTTCTTATTTTCTCTCCCCAGCCCAAGGACTTTGCTTGAGTTACACATCTGCTCAGGTGTGTGTGTGTGTGAGAGAGAGAGAGTCTCCTACACATGTCACCATTGAACCTCTCTTCAAATCATCTCCGACAGGCTGGAAAATCCATACCTTGAGGGCCTCATTATGGTTTTTTCTCCCAGGTCCTTATTAGCTTGAAGACATCGGGCAGAGTAACCTGGAACGCCGAGAGGTGAACGGGTGGGGGTGCGATTTCTGCTGAGCCCCAAAGAGAGAGGGCTGGCTTCCAATCCATCCATCCATCCATCTCTTCTAATCATGTCACTCATTGTTTTTTGAATGATCAGAGTGAGCTCCTGTCTGCCGAACCTTGCCAAAGATGCCTCCTGGTTCAGTATCATCTGCGTACGGGCTGAGTCACTTGGACTTTTGTCCTTGATTTCCTCTGTGTTTACCTACCAGTGTTGTTCTGTTGCAAAGGCCGAGTGACGGACTCCCCCCACACACACACACATTTTATTCTTCCCACCAGTTCTGTTTTGAGTTATTGGCTCCAAACTTCCAATCAACATTCGCTGAAACACATTAGCAAGTGAAACACAGAGCAGTGTGGGTGTATGTTTGTGTGTGTTGGGGCTGAGAATCTGAATTCTCTTCGCCCTCTGTTATATGAGAGGTTTTATCTGCTTTTTTTTTTTTTAAAGTCCTTACAATTTAATTCTTTTTAAAGTACCCCCAAAGGGTTTGTCTTCTAACGAAGACTGACTCAGAGGAGACCCGCTAGAATCAATGGACCTAAGTTCAGCCCAGCCTTCAATGTCAATAGGTCGGATCTGAGCATCGCTAATGTCAAACGCAGACCAAATGAAGATATCCAACAAATTCATACTTAGACCTTTGAAATCAATGGACCTTAGCCTGCTCTTGAGCAGGACTAACAGGTATTTATACCTTCAGAGAATATTGAAACTACGCCTTCATCCGAATGAGGAAATCCCAACGAAAGAACAGTGGCAAGAAAAATTGATGAGCTATGCAGAGTTGGCTAAACTGACATACAAACTGCGGGATAAGGACAACTGTGACTTTAAGGAAGAATGGGAACTTTTTACAAATTCTCTAAAAAGACAACAAAATGAATTGGACTCCTTGGTAGGTTTTGAATAAACATACAGTGGTACCTTGGGTTACGTACTTAATTCGTTCCGGAGGTCCGTTCTTAACCTGAAACTGTTCTTAACCTGAAGCACCACTTTAGCTAATGGGGACCTCGGGTTACATACGCTTCAGGTTACAGACTCTGCTAACCCAGAAATAGTGCTTCAGGTTAAGAACTTTGCTTCAGGGTGAGAACAGAAATCGTTCTCCGGCGGCACGGCAGCAGCAGGAGGCCCCATTAGCTAAAGTGGTGCTTCAGGTTAAGTACGGACCTCTGGAACAAATTACTTACTTAACCTGAGGTACCACTGTAACTTGAATCCATTCCTTCAGAACCTACCCACTGGAGCAGCAGAAAGCTAAGTTCCTAGTCCTCATGGTTTGGAATAAAAAGCTGTGTTACCCTGAGTTGGACTATTGGTCCATCTAACTCAGTACTGTCTGCACAGACTGGCAGCGACTCTCCAGGAATTCAGGCAGGGGGCCTTTCCCAGCCTACCCAGATTGAACCCGGAGTCTTCTGCATGCCAGGCAGCTGCTCTACCCACTAAGCTGCATCTCTCTCCCCCTTAAAAAAATAAAATAAAGTGAGATACTAGTCCTCATGCTTCTGAATAAAGGACTGATTTCAATAAGCATAAAGCTGCCTTAAAGTGAGTCAGGCCACAGAATCATAGAATTGTAAGAGACCACAAGGGTCTTATCTCATCAGGCAGTTCCCCATCCAATTTGAAACCATACCAGACCCTGCTTAGCTTTGCAAATTTGCTAGCAGTTTTATTACTGCACCACTGGGATGGTCCATTTAGCTCAGAGAGGGGGAGGTATGGTATTGTCCACACAGATTGGAAGTGGCTTCTCTGGGATTTCAGACAATTAGCCTTTTCCAGTCCTATCTAGAAATGCTGTTGCGCATCGAACATGGGATCTTCTGCATTCCAACCAGATGCTCTACCAACTGAGTTGTAACCCTCAGCCTAAATTTAAACCCTCTGATTGGGAGTGGACGCTGGCAGTCAGCCAGTGTGGTGTAGTGGTTAAGAGCGGTAGTCTCGTAATCTGGGGAACCGGGTTCACATCTCCGCTCCTCCACATGCAGCTGCTGGGTGACCTTGGGCCAGTCACACTTCTCTGAAGTCTCTCAGCCCCACTCACCTCACAGAGTGTTTGTTGTGGGGGAGGAAGGGAAAGGAGAATGTTAGCCGCTTTGAGACTCCTTAAAGGGAGTGAAAGGCGGGATATCAAATCCAAACTCTTCTTTTTCTTCTTCAGCTGCTCAGCAAGTTGTGGGATAAAGGTAAAGGGACCCCTGACCATTAGGTCCAGTCATGACCGATTCTGGGGTTGCAGCACTCATCTTGCTTTATTGGTTGAGGGAGCCAGCGTACAGCTTCCGGGTCATGTGGCCAGCACGACTAAGCCACTTCTGGTGAACCAGAGCAGCGCACGGAAACGCCGTTTACCTTCCCAGAGCGGTACCTATTTATCCACTTGCACTTTGACGTGCTTTCGACCTGCTAGGTTGGCAGGAGCAGGGACCGAGCAACGGGAGCTCATCCTGTTGCAGGGATTCGAACCACCGACCTTCTGATTGGCAAGTCCTAGGCTCTGTGGTTTAACCCACAGTGCCACCCATGTCCCAGTAATTGTGGGATAACCAGCCTTATATAGCCAACAAGCTTAAGTCTACTTAATGCATGAAGGGGTTAATGCCATAGAGTAAGCTGTCCTGTCAGGCTTAGCTAGGTCACTCCCTCTCACCTTCGGAGGAAGGTTATGAGTCTATTGTTCTCTCTCAGTCTACCTAAGAAGTTCAGGGTGTAAAGAGGTTTGAGCTAGTTGCTCCGAGCTCAGACCACATGGCTCTAACAAGCCTTTCTATTCTGCCTTGGTCAGACCACACCTGGAATACTGTGTCCAATTCTGGGCACCATAATTTAAGAAAGATATTGGCAAGCTGGAACTTGTGCAGAGCAGGGCAACTAAGATGATCAAGGGTTTGGAACGGCTGAAGGAGTTTGGTATGTTTAGCCTGGAAAAGAGGAGACTGAGAGGAGATGATAGTCATCTTGAAATATGTCATATGGAAGAGAAAACAAGCTATTCAACAGTGGAATGGTCTCAGGAGGTTGTGGACTCTCCTTCCTTGGAGGAATTTAAGCAGAGGTTGAATGGCCACCTGTCATCTTAGCTGAAATTCCCACATTGCAGGGAACTGGACTCGAAGACTCTTGGGGTAGCTTCCAACTCTTCAATTCTATGATTCTTGACTTCCTATACCAATAATTTAGGAATTTTCACCACTTTAACTAAGCCAACTTTTACTGCCAATTCAACCTTTTCCGAATGCTGTATGGAAAAGCACATGAATCTGACCTTTGGAGGGTTTGTAAGTAAACCATTTTTAACTTCCCAAATGTGTGGCCTTTATACTGGGGGGAAATGCAAGTTTTGGAGCTCACAGGGGGATGTTTTAAAGGTCTAATAGCCTATATTTCCATGCCTTACTTTGCTGCATGCTTTATGATTTTAAATCTCTGCTGAGATTCTCTCACCAAACCGTACTTCCTCCAAACTTGGCATCCACAAATTCTACTTTTATACCTATTTTTTCCCCTTGCCAGTAACACTTATGACCCCGCGGTGCCCTTTCCCCTGCATGTGTGCTTGGGTGGCATTGCAGCCGCCGCTGCATGAGAAGGAGGACAGAGCATGAATCGTGCCACCCTGTAGGGTTGCCCTTGCCAATTAGTCCTGCCATCCGCCTGCCCACTTGCATTCTTTTAAGTGATTCTGACAGCTCTCGAGGAAAGCAGAGATATGAACTCAGCAACCCAGATTCTCTCCCCCTCTCCCTCTCATCCATTAAAGACAAAGCTGGGCACCAGCTCCCTCTTCGCTGCCGCCCTCCTGACATGCAGACAGCTCTTTAACTTCCGAGCTTCATAAATCTTTGGGATGCGAGATTTTAAATCACAATATTTTTATTAAAGGCCAGGCTGGATGGGGAAAGGCCAGCTGTCGGAGGACAGCTTAAAGGGCACGCGTTTGCACAAAAGGCCAGGACTAGCTGTGTGGTGCAATGGTTAGAGTGTCGGACTAGGATCTGAGAGTCCAGGGTTCGAATCCCCCAATTGGCCATTAAGCACACCTTGGACACTAATCACAGCCTCTCAGTTTATCCTACCTTACAGGATTGTTGTGAGGATTAAATGAAGAGGGGGAGAACCATGTACAGCTCCCTGGAGAAAAACGTGAGATATCAGTGCAATAAATAAGCAATAAATAGCTGGAGCATGGATCATTCTATCTGAGAATTGTCTACACTGACAAGGCAACAACTTTCCAGAATTTCAGAATTCAGTTACCAGGAGATGCTAAGGATTGACTTGGGACCTTCTGCATGTAAAACTGGGTCATGGCCACCACAGATTTGCAGGGAGTAATTTGATTTTCTTTGCTTTTTTGTGATAAATGACCCAATTCACACACCTTGAACCCAATAGCTGACCCGAAGCACAGCAGCCCTTTGAAAACCACACTTCTGAGAAAGCTGTCCTCCAACCAAACGAATGTGTACATCAATGCCCATTTTAGGCAAAATCAAACACAAAAATGCTTTAATAGGGAAATGGGTTATGTGCGTATTAGTCAAAACCTCACTTAAAATGTGTTTATTAGGAGAAATTTGCACTAAAATGCATGGCGAATTTGGGGGAGGTTTTCTTTCAACAGTTTGCATATTTCTGTGCAAATCACACTAAAAGGTTGATGATTTTCTGTGGTGGTTTTATTTTATTTTAAGTTGCTGTGGAAATGTGGAGATCTGAATTTCAGACTGGAAAAAATAGTGAATAAGAGAAACTAAAATGAACAGATTCTTCCATCCCTGTCTACCCCTTACTTAAGATCTTCGGCTCAAGACATAGGAATCTACTGTATATTCAGTCATGTTGGCAGTGGCTGGCAGTAGCTCTCAAGGTTTTCAGAGGCAGGAATCTCTCTCAGCCCTATATGAAGATGTCAGGGATTGAACATGGCACCTTCTGCATGTAAAGCAACTGCTCTAACCACTAGGCCTCTCCCCTGTCCTGAATATGCAGATGGAACTTTAATTACCTTTTGGATTTTGCACTTTTTCTCAACTTTGCATTCTCAGCTTAAAAAAAACCCCAAAGCCCATTACAATGTGCTTTGTGCGGACGCCTATTTTAGGATAAAATACAATTAGAAATGTACAAACTGAGATAAAACATGCATTTAAATCTGTGATTTTGTAAAATGCAAGACTGGATATGAATATTCATGCTGAAAATAAAATCAGATTCTAGCCGCTAGAATCTAGCGCTCGTGTTTCTGGCAAGGGGCTGGTTCAAAGTAAGTTGTCTGAAGCTCTGTGTATTGTCTGCACTGATTGGCAGCAAATCCCCAGCCTTTCAGGGAGAGAATTGAATCTGGGTCCTTCTGCTTGCAAGGCAGACATACTGCCACTGAGCTATGGCCCTTCCCCATGAAGACAGATATTATGGGGTGCCATTTTCTGGTGCCAAAGAGAGAGCAGGAAACTTTGCCCTCCCTGCAAAGTCTCTCTTTCTCTCTCTCTTTCTCTCTCTCCCTTTTCTCAACTGGCCTTATTGACGCCCTAGGAGAAATAGAGAGGTGTGTTATTCAGTGGGTCATAGGATCTGATTCTGCCTTAACCTAACATCCCGTTATTCTGTCTCCCCTGCATTGTCACTGCATCCTTTTGTCGTCGCTCCTCTGCTCATTGTGCTGCTGCTGCTCCGCTTGCGATCCCTTCGCTTCCTGTTCGATCCCTGCAGCGGCAGAAACTATTTGTGTCTCAGTGTTGCTATATAATTAACGGCAGCCGCCGCTCCAGTGCCACGAGGGAACCGAACGGGGTCAGATGCGACTGTTGTCTCACCTGTTTGGAAGCTGAGAACAATGGAATGGCAGAGGGGGAGAGAGCGAGGAGGAAGCAGCAGCCAGGTGTGTATCTGCGCATGAGCGCAGACCTTGGGCACATCTTCTGTGTTCTTACTCTGTTTATTTGTTTGCAAAGGATTGCACTCTGCTCTTCAGCCGAAAAGGGCTGCCAGAGTGGCTTGTATGCAGTCCATCGGAACAAGACAGAGCAGAGTCTCAAATTCTCCTCCATGACTTTGTATGATCCTTTCTATTTTTTATTTTTAAAATAATGTTAGATTATTACACTTGCTTTTGAGCAGGGGTTGGCAAACTAAGATCTGCGGGCCGGATCAGGCCCAGTTGCCCTCTAGATCCGGTCCGCGCAAACGCCCTCTAGATCCGGATCAGCACAAACGCAATTTTTTTTTTAAAAAAAATAACCGGGCACCATTTTTTCCACTATCTCCCCCCCCCCCCATCCCTGACACAGAGGGACACGGGTGGCACTGTGGGTTAAACCACAGAGCCTAGGACTCGCCAATCAGAAGGTCGGCAGTTCGAATCCCCATGACGGGGTGAGCTCCTGTTGCTTGGTCCCTGCTCCTGCCAACCTAGCAGTTCGAAAGCACGTCAAAGTGCAAGTAGATAAATAGGTTCCGCTCCGGCAGGAAGGTAAACGGCGTTTCTGTGCACTGCTCTGGTTCGCCAGAAGCGGCTTAGTCATGCTGGCCACATGACCCAGAAGCTGTACGCCAGTTCAGTTCAGTAATGGTCAGGGGTCCCTTTACCTTTTTATCCCTCACACACACTGCGGCGGCACCTCCTTCTTCTCCCTCCCTCTTCCTGGCTTCTCCCCACCCTGTGGAGGAAGAGGGCTGGGCTTTAATAGGAGGCCTCGCCACTCGCCCAGGGAAAGCTGGCACGGAAAGGAGAGGTGCCGCAATAACCGCCAGCTCCAAACCGCAGGTGGAGTGGCAGAGAATGTAGGCAGGGGGAGGGGAGGGCTGGGGGAGAGGGGGGAGAGAAGCCCCCTCCGTCGTGTGCACGTGCACACACAGTCCGGCCCACCGAAAGGACTGGGGGATTGTGAACCGGCCCCCTCCCAAAAAAGTTTGCTGACCCCTGCATTTGAGTATGGAGGCAGAGCCTAGCCATTACGGCAGGCAGCCGGTCGATAACCATGAATTTGTCTGATCCTCTTTTAAAGTCATCCAAGTTGGTGGGCGTCACTGTCTCCTGTGGGAGTGAGTTCCACAGGTTAACGGTGTCTGCATAGAGAAGACTTCATTCGATCTCTCTTGAATCCTCCAATATTCAAAATCATTGGATGTTCATGAGTTATGAGAGAGAGAGAATTATGAGAGAGAGAGAATTATGAGAGAGAGAGAGAGAGAGAGAGAGAGAGAGAGAGAGAGAAGGAGGGAAACTTTTCTCTATCCATCTTCTCAATGCCATGTATAATTTTATAAAGCTGGCAGAGGAGCGTGGGGGTGGGTGAGTGGAACTCTCAGCAGATGGGCTTTCCTCCCTCTCCCCTCTGCCCCACCTTGATATATTTCTCTCTCTCTTTCCTGCCCAGTTGTCTGCCTTCGACAGAGAGGGGAAGTAGAGCAATGTGGCTGTAAAGCGTAGGGTTGTTGTTGTTTAGTCGTTTAGTCGTGTCCCCATGGACCAGAGCACACCAGGCACTCCTGTCTTCCACTGCCTCCCGCAGTTTGGTCAAACTCATGCTGGTAGCTTCAAGAACACTGTTCAACCGTCCTCTGTCGTCCCCTTCTCCTTGTGCCCTCCATCTTTCTCAACATCAGGGTCTTTTCCAGGGAGTCTGGCCACCTCATGAGAAAAGACTCCCTGGAAAAGCTTCAGGATCTGTCCTTCAAGTGAGCACTCAGGGCTGATTTCCCTAAGAATGGATAGGTCTGATCTTCTTGCAGTCCATGGGACTCTCCAGCACCATAATTTAAAAGAAAAGAAAAGTGTAGAGTGCCTCAGAGCAAAAAGGATATTGTAGAGCTGGGAAAAGGTTCCAGATAAGACAACTAACATAAGCAGGGGGACTGGAGTGACTCCTTGACAAAGAAAGATTACAAAATTTGGACCGTTTTAGTTCAGATCAAAGGATGTGTGTGAAAAGTTCTCCATGACATGGAGATTTTTTTTTTCCTTCTCCTTCTCCCATGACATTAGGATCCAGCGGGTCATTTTATTTTTAATTAATTGCATTTATAGCCCACCAAGAAGCTCAAGGCGATGTACATGGCTCTCCCCCTCTTCATTTAATCCCCACAACAACCCTGTGAGGTGGGTGAGGCTGAGAGGCAGTCTTGCCCGAGGTCACCCAGTGAGATTCATAACCGAGTCGGGATTCGAACCCATGGCCTCCTAGTCCAGCACTTGAAGCCCTACGCCACACTGGCTCTCATGTCATACAACATGACCTTCCCAATGCTGCTGGACTCACTTCCCTGACCACTGGTCAACTGCATCTGGAGGGCCACAGGGGCCCTATCCATGTTTTAACCAGCCTTGAGAAAAACCAGAGCAGCAACTCATGCAGAGACACAGCAGTGAGTCTCCTTTCTGGTTAGTACTTCCTTGCTCCCAGCAGCCATTAGTCTTAGGGATATAAGGCAATGGTGGCTCTAAGATGTTGCTGCTGTTCCAGCATCCCTAACCACTGGTCCTGCTTGCTCCTGAGAGCTGGGAGTCACAGCAACACCTGGAGGGTCGCAGACTCTGGGAACACATGCAGGAAATGGTTCTGCCCACCACCCACCCCTTTTTTAACTGGAGATGCCTGGGTCGAATGTGAGCCCTTCTGCATGCCCAGCAGCTGTCCCTCTGCTGATCTGTGTCTCCACCTCCCATACATTCCTGGAACCCCTCCAGCTCTCTCTCCCTACTCTCTTTCCACACTGGCAATTCCTGTGCCTCTCCATCTCTCCGATACAAAACTGCATTAACTAGCAAACCTGTAGTGCTTTTTCTTTTTTTTTTAACATTACGTCCTCCCGTTGCCATAACGACCTAATGCAAATCGCAACCCCCGCCCGCTCTCCTTTGCTCGCACGCTTTCCACACATCCATGCACAGCCTCCCCGAATTCAGCGTGCAGGCAAACAGTCCCAAAGCGACTCCTTTTATAGTCGCAGCTCATCCTTCGGCTTTGAGGGAAATGTCTGCTCAGCTTCCCCACTGCCACCAAAGAGGGTTTGATGACGAGGGGCGGGAACCCGAAATACTCGCTCTGTCTCTTTTGCATGAGGCAGGACGGATAAAAGAAAAAAGCCCTTCTCCATGCAGCGCAAGATCTGAACTGCGGAAGTTGCTCCCGCAGGAGGCAAGGAGGGCCACAAACTTGGACCAGCTGCAAAAGAGGACTGGAGAAATTCACGGGGGGAGCAGAGGGGCTATCGATAGGTATTAACCACAATGGCTGCGCTCTGCCCTCCGCAATCGGAAGCAGCGATGCTTCTCAATACCAGTTTCTGGAAACCACAAGAGGGGAGAATGCTCTTGTGCTCGGATCCTGCTTGGGGCATCTGGTTGGCAGGGGCGTAGCGCGGGTTGCCGTTGCCTGGGGCAGGGCAAGTGTTGTGCCTGCCCTGGTGGACTGCTCTGCCCCTTCTGCAGCTAGCGTCTAACCAAGGGAGTGTCTCCTTAAACTGGCCCCAAGCTGGGAGCAGAGATAAGGCGGAGAAACGCGAAGCCAGGAGCGCTGCTGTGTCGCCTCGTCCTCCTGTCCTTGCAGCGAGGCACACTGGGCTCTAGCAGTGCTTTCTCATCTTCCTCTTCCTCCCTCCCTCCTTGGTAAGCAGCGGCAGCCCCCTCCCCCCCTTCCAGTTGTCCCTTCCCCTTCCCCTTCCCCAGCCACCGCCCCAGCCTCTGAAGGCCTGGCCTGGGGACAGTTTGCCTCCTCCAAGCTCCATTTCCCCATAATGGGGACGCCTGGTTGTGCTTCCTCATAAATTTGTGCCCCCTGCCCACCATGCTATGCCACTCCTGGTTGACCACTGTGAGAAGAGAATGCTGAACTAGGTGAAACATTGGTCTGATCCAGCAGGGATCTTCTTATCTTATCTGTCTGTCTGTCCATCAACCCAGCTTTCTCCATCTAGGGGTCACCAGTGTGTGAGTGGATCTGAAAGCCCAGTTTAATTCCGTGGAAAACTGTGTGAACACTTCTAGGTTTTTTTAAAAATATACATATATATCTGTGGTTCATAAATCACTCAGAGACTTTTGTGCATGGAAAGCGAGAAATAAATGAAGATCGTCCCCACTGTCTGTGGCCCAGAGAGGGATACATCCTGAAAGCTAGAGGCTGTGATAGAGAGTCCTCCTCTTCTTTGATCTTTTAACGTGTGTATTTATTTCAGAAGTCTCTCTGCGCCACCTTCTCAGACACATTTCAAAAGCAGTTGAATTGAAGAAAAAACTAATATGTGCTAGAAAGGCACACACATCTAAAATATTTATATGCTGCCTTTTCAGGGGCGGTGGGAGGGGGGTCGGATTCTTCCAAGGTGGCTCTTAAAAGATAATGGGTGAAACAAGAAAACCACATTTGAAGCTACGAATGAAACAATCAAATTACAAAACACAAAGAGAGGTTTGTAAGAGCCACGCGAAAGCAGATAAAGGTAGTGATGACTTCGGTCATAGAGCACCTGCTTTGCATGCAGAAGAGGCCAGGTTGATAAGAACAGGAGAACAGATTGCTGGGTCAGTCTCCTGTTCTCACAGGTATATTGGGCCAAGGCCATTTAGGGCTTTCAAGGTCAGCACCAACACTTTGGTGCTCAGAAACGTACTGGGAGCCAATGTTCAGGACTGGTGTTACATCGTCTCAGCGGCTGCTCCCAGTCACCAGTCTAGCTGCCGCATTCTGGATTAGTTGTAGGATCCCCTTCAAAGGAAAGCCCCATGTAGAGCACATTGCAGTAGTCCAAGCGGGAGATAACTAGAGCATTCACCACTCTGGCTGTGATGGCCTGGGACTCGGGCTCGGACTCGGAACCAGAGGAGTCTCAGTCTGCACCGGATCCTTTGCCTCAGGCATCATCTGAACCAAGTCTGGGGCTTGATCCTGAAGAGTCCCAGTCTGCACAGGTTCCCCTGCAGCAAACACCACCTGGGCCGAGTCAGGGGCCTGAGCCTGCCCTGGCTCCAGATGCGAGGATTAACTCGTTGCCTTTAGCTGGGCCATCACTTACAGCTGCTCCACTACCAGTTGGGTCAGGGGAGGCTGAGGTGGCCTCTGGGTCTAGTAACCCACCAACGTCTCCCGAGCTGCAGAGACTCAGGTCTGAGAGAAGGAGAGACCTGAGTACTCGCAGGAGGAGTGCTCACCTTCGGGCGAGACAGGGAGGTGAGTCACCAGGGGATCAGGACCGGCCGCTACCCCGACAAAGATAAAAGGCTGTCGCACCCTGCCCCAGGTTGCAGGAGCAACATTGCTGTATGCTAGATCCTGCACCTGTCCTTGCCTGGTTTCCTGCTTTGTGTCCTGCCTTGACCCTGTTGGACTGACTCCTAGCAGAACCTTTGCATTCTGGACTGGTCCTGGACCACTTTTCACAGGTTGCCCCTGGGCCCAGCACACTGGCAAGACAGTCTAGAGACCTCAAATGGGTTAGTAGCCATGGCCTTCATGGTTAGTAGCCATGAATTTGTCTAAACATAGGAGTGGTCGCAGACCAGATCCAGGTGCTTTTGGAAGAGATTTCTTGGATCCATTTCAATCTGGGCTTAGGCCCAGTTTTGGCACAGAAGCTGCTTTGGTCACCCTGTACGATGACCTCTGTTGAGAGAGAGACAAGGGAAACATGTCTCTGTTAATTGTCCTCGAACTCTCAGCAGCTTTCGATACCATTGACCATGGTATCCTTCTGGAGCAGGGATAGACAAACTAAGGCCCAAGGTCTGGATCTGGCCCAATTGCTTTCTAAATCCGGCCCGCAGACGGTCCGGGAATCAGCATGTTTTGACATGAGTAGAATGTATCCTTTTATTTAAAATGCATCTCTGATGATTAAATAATATAAAAAAAAAAGGAGCAAAGTTGTACACTGTGTGATTGGGCTAACTTTCCCGGGAGCGGCCAGGAAGCTATCTGTAGTGTGTCTATTTGTCTTCACACCCTGAGCAAACGTGAGTGGTGGCGGTCCATATTTTTAGCACATCAGCCAATCAGACATTTCCTCCTCCACTTTGTACTGCGGAGAGCTGCTCTTCACTTCTGTGATGGGGATCTCTGACTGACACCCAAGGGTGCCAGAGCACGGCAGGCAGCCCCCCCCCCAAGCAGCCCAGAAAGCCAGCGATAACATCTTAACTCTCCCTGTCTGTCTTTTTATTTATAGCCTCCTTTCACGATGTCATCAACCTATTTATACAGATGCTCCTTTTCCTCTGTGTTAAAAATACATATCTTTATCTTCCTCTCTGGATCCACACCTCCATATTTATATTTAAACCTGCCCCCCTCCCGCCCACCCGGCAGATTCATCTAGCAAAGTTTGACTGGTGACATTTCGACAGATGACTCTCAGGCGAGAACACGGAAGAACTTTTCAGCACGTGCCGGGGATGCAATGCTCAGAGCGGAAGACTCCCCCCTTTCACCATTCAGAGAGTTTCGGAATTAGGGGGTGCGCTGAACAGCCTCCCAGTTTGATAGACAAACTGGGGCGGGGGGGATAGTGTTTTCTGCTCTTACGGCTGCTATTCATAACGTGCCAATCAGGGACCACATTTGTTTTATTTCATAAAACTTGTATACCACTCGATTGGAGGTGGCGGGGGAAGCCTTCTCAAAGTGGTTTGCAAAAGTAATAAAACAAATTGCTGTATCAGTTTTTTAAAAAGCCCATTGAAAACAACTATTTAGAATGTTTAAAGCATAACTGAAGTCAACAGTAAGCTAGGAACCAGAATGAAGTGAGCCCAGAAATGGAAGCAAGAAGAAATACAGACGAAAGAGGAATGGCAGACGAAATTAATAGACTATGCAGAGTTAATAATAATAATAATAATAATAATAATAATAATAATAATTTATTTATACCCCACCCATCTGGTTGGGCTTCCCCAGCCACTCTGGGCAGCTTCCAACAAAATATTAAAATACCGTAACACATCAAACATTAAAAGCTTCCCTAAACAGGGCTGCCCTAGACAAGATGACAGGAAGGATTCGAAACCTGCGGGACCAGAGATTCACAGAAGATTGGAACAAATATACGAACTATTTGAAGAGCAATTGTAATCAACAAATTACACTAGTAGGACTACAAGAAGTTTTGTAAGGAGGGGAGGAATATACAAAATATTGCAAAGAAGATAGAGATGAAAGATATTAGTTACGATACTTAAATGTAATAATGAAAGTAAGAAATGTAAACTAAGTGGAAAAGATAGGAAGATTTTCAGATGTGATTGACGGAAGTCTAAAAAAATTGTATAAGATATAAAAGTATGTTTCATTATTGTTGAAAGTGATACACACAGACATATATACACACATATATATAAAGAAGCCAGAATGAAGTGCGTGCCAACATTCTGCATATTTGGATAAACTTCCCGAAACAGAAATCTTTTAAAGTAGGTACAGGAAAGAGTTCATGGAGGCATTTGCCTGATGTCAAGTGGCAGAGAGTTCCAAAGTGTCAGTCCTGGCACACTGAAATTTGATTCCTTGCAGATCTCTCTCTCTCTGTGTGTGTGTGTTTCTCTGTCTCTCTCCACCATCCTATTTGTGCAAACACTCCTTTTTGTTAACCTTAAAAAGGCATAAACTCCAAATCCCCCATGACATGCCTGCAAAGAAGTTGGTAAAATGTGGGCTGGAAGAGGTTGCTGTTAGGGGATTTGTAGCTGGTTGCCTGACCAAACTCAGATAATGCTCATTAATAGTTCTTCGTCATCCTGGAAAAAAGTGACAAGTAGGGTGACGTAGGGTTCTGTCCTGGGCCAGTTGCTGTTCACCATCTTTATGAATGACCTGGATGACGGAATTGAGGGGATGCTTATCAGATTTGCAGATGACACCAAACTGGGAGGGGTAGCTAATGTTGCAGAAGACAAGATGACCTTAACAGATGGGAGAACGGGGCCCAAACTATCAAAAGGAATTTCAATAGGGATAAATGTCAGGTTCTGCACTTAGGCAGGAAAACCAGATGCACAAATATAAGAAGGGGTACAGCCTGCATGTGAAAAGGATCTAGGGGTCTTAGTAGACCACAAGCCGAACGTGAGCCAACAGTGTGATGCAGCAGCAAAAAAGGAGCTAATGCTATTCTAGGCTCCATCAAGAAAAGTATAGCATCCTAATCAAAGGATGTAATAGTTCTACTCTGTTCTGCCTTCGGCTGATCTCCGAAGAATTGATGCTTTTGAATTCTGGTGCTGGAGGAGACTCTTGAGAGTCCCATGGACTGCAGGAAGATCAAGCCTATCCATTCTTAGGGAAATCAGCCTTGAGTGCTCACTGGAAGGACAGATCATGAAGCTGAGGCTCCAATACTTTGGCCACCTCATGAGAAGAGAAGACTGCCTGGAAAAGACCCTGATTTGGGGAAAGATTGAGGGCACAAGGAAAGGGGACGACAGAGGATGAGATGGTTGGATAGTGTTCTCGAAGCTACCAGCATGAGTTTGACCAAACTGCAGGAGGCAGTGGAAGACAGAAGTGCCTGGCGTGCTCTGGTCCATGGGGTCACAACAACAATTCTGCCTTGGTCTGACCAAACCTACACTACTGTGTCCTGTTCTGG
This sequence comes from Podarcis tiliguerta, assembly GCF_965153285.1. Lineage (NCBI taxonomy): Eukaryota > Metazoa > Chordata > Lepidosauria > Squamata > Lacertidae > Podarcis > Podarcis tiliguerta. The sequence continues at coordinate 12,301,404 of NC_139541.1, forward strand.
GTGCCACAATTTAAGAAGGATGTTGACAAGTTGGAACGTGTGCATAGGAGGGCAACCAAGATGATCTAGGGTCTGGAAACAAAGCCTTATAAGGAACGGTTGAAGGAGCTGGGCATGTTTAGCCTGGAGAAGAAGAGACTGAGAGGTGATATGAGAGTCATCTTCAGATATCTAAAGGGTTGTCACGTGGAAGATGGAATAAACCTGTTTTCTGCTGCTCTGGAGGGTAGGACCCAAACCAATAGCTTCAAGTTATAAGAAAGGAGATTCTGTCTAAGCATCAGGAAGAGCTGTTTGTCAGTGGAACGGACTCCTTTGGGAGGTTGTGGATTCTCCTTCCTTGGAGGTTTTTAAGCAGAGGTTGGATGGCCATCTGTCATGGATGCCTTAGTTGAGATTCCTGGATTGCAGGTGGTTGGACTAGATGACTCTCAGGGTCCATTCCAGTTTCACAGTTCTATCATTCTATATTTTATCTTCCATTCTGGATCCATACCTCCATATTTATATTCACCTCCCTCCCCCGACTCAGGAGGATTTAACTGGCAAAATGTGACTGGTGGCATTTTGACACCCATAATGGTGCCAGTCAGAGGACGGTGATCAGAGGACGGTGATGTCACAGTGCTGCATAACCCCTCTGATCTGGCCCTGTGATGACGTTACTGAGGGCTCATGAAGTCAAGTGAGACCTGTTTTCTGGTTTAGCCAGATGGGTGACCCCAGCCAATCAGGGTTCACAAACTGAAAAAGAACTGATTAAAAATGAGAGATAATTGGTTAAGAGGCCAAAGGAAGGATGTTGCTACACCACATTAATAATAATAATAATAATAATAATAATAATAATAATAATAATAATAATAATAATTTTATTTATATCCCGCCCTCCCCGGCCAAAGCCGGGCTGAGAGCAGCTAACAACAATTAAGTGATTGGATGTGGCTGCACAGCGATGTCACTAAGGATAAGGAACACATGCAGAGCAATTTTACAAACATTTCCCCAAAAAAGATAATTCAAAGGGCTAAACAAACTCAGTTTTCTTGAGCTGTAGAATATTGTCTTGGTCTTAGGTTGTGGGACTTATCACCCCCCCCCCTTTTTTTTTTTTTTTTTTTTGCAGGACTGAAAGATTTTTATTTTCTTTCACTATCTAAAGGCCTAATGTTGCTGATGGGGCAGAAATTTGCTTCAATTCACATTTTAATGCAAATCTTATTGGTTTTTAATGCACATGTAATGCAAACCTACCGGCTTCACACTTCACTGATGTGATACATGCACCAAAATGCAGCCGTCCTTTGAAATTCAAACTCTTCCCAGTTTTGTGATTGTGGCCTCTTGTTGAAAAATGTGCAAACAAATGTATATATATATTTGCAGGGGTGTGTGTGCTTATGTCAGTGAAAGCAACCAAAAGAAATGCATTATATTGGGGGGAATGACTTGCAAACATTAGCATGATGGGTAGAATTGTTTGCAGAAAGGGGTATAGCAGCCCAAACTAGCTGCAAACTGGGGCATAGCAGGCAAATGAGTCGGGGGGAAAAGCTACAGTGGTGGAGATATGTGATTGTCATCCTTGTATATCTAAAGAGCTGCCTTGTGGAAGCTTGTTTTCTCCTGCTCCAGAGGTTAGGACCCAAACCAATGGATTCAAGCCTCAAGGAAGGAGATTCCAGATAAAGACAGGAAGAACTTTCTGATTGCATTTCTCATAAGTTGTTAGGATTATTCGCAACCTATTTAAAATAAAGAAAAATAGGCTTGGCTGCATTTGCATTTGTGCTTCAGTTGAGTTTCCTGCACTGCAGGGGGTAGGACTAGATGACCCTTGGGTCCCCTTCTATGATTTCACCCTCTAGTTCTCAGATGCCCCAAGTGCTACTCTTCTGGTCTGGAAACGGCTGCTGAACGGAATGGAGTATCATGGGAAAGGTGTGTCTGGCTGGCTAGCTGGCTTCCCCCTGTATAATTTTATTATTCTTGCTTTACTAACTGGAGTGCTGACCTTTAAAGCCCTAAACGGCCTCAGTCCAGTATATCTGAAGGAGTGTCTCCACCCCCATCGTTCTGCCCGGACACTGAGGTCCAGCGCCGAGGGCCTTCTGGCGGTTCCCTCACTGTGAGAAGCCAAGTTACAGGGAACCAGGCAGAGGGCCTTCTCGATAGTGGCACCCACCCTGTGGAACGCCCTACAAGATGTCAAAGAGAAAAACAACTACCAGACTTTTAGAAGACATCTGAAGGCAGCTCTGTTTCAGGAAGCTTTTAATGTTTGGTGCATTACTGTATTTTAATATTTTGCTGGAAGCCCCCCAGCTTTTAATGTTTGGTGCATTACTGTATTTTAATATTTTGCTGGAAGCCACCCAGAGTGGCTGGGGAAACCCAGCCAGATGGGCGGGGTATAAATAAATTATTATTATTATTATTATTATTATTATTATTATTATTATTATTATTATTATTCCCATTCACCTGGGGGCCCCACCTTCAGCACCTAGCATCTCCAGGTAGGGTTAGCGCTAGCACCTTTTGACAAGCTGTTGATTGACTGCCTATTTTGGCCCTATTTGGGTCTGTGTCTGTCACCTTCAGCTGAGCTGATTTCTGTCCATCTCCACCCAGAGCTGTCCAAAGTGCTGCTTGCAATGTGAACTTTGATTTGCCTTTCCAGCAGCTGAAGTCTGCCTTGGTTCTTTTGTATTACTCTAGGAATCTAAGCAAAACAAAGCAAGGACCTTGGATAGCCATCAAAAATATGGGCTGAGAACCTGCCATATCTGCCGTTAATCAACAGTAAACAGATCTCATGCTCAGCTTTGTATGGGTGAGTTATGATGCTCTCTGAAGTGGCTTCGCTTCGAATGCCACCAGCCAGCACCCTAATCTTTCCCTCAATCTTATCTTCCCACTGGGAATAACCATCAGTGTCGGACCAACACACTCTTGTACCTCACCCCTGTCCAACAATCTGATACCACACCATGATTTATCCATCTTGATAAGCGTTGCTTAAGTGCTTCCTTTATCCACAACACTCACACACTCTTCATATATATCGTACAACCACAACCACCTCCCCACATGGAGAGGAGCAGCAGCTAGACTGGTGACTGGGAGAGGCCAATGGGAGCATATATAACTAGTCCTCAAAGAACTGCATTGGCTCCCAGTATGTTTCTGAGCACAATACAAAGTGTTGGTGCTGACCTTTAAAGCCCTAAATGGTTTCAGCCCTGTATACCTGAAGATATGGTTTTTCCCAGTAATGATGTATGGAAGTGAGAGCTGGACCATAAAGAAGGCTGATCACTGAAGAATTGATGCTTTTGAATTAGGGTGCTGGAGAAGACTCTTGAGAGTCCCATGGACTGCAAGAAGATCAGACCTCTCCATTCTGAAGGAAATCAGCCCTGAGTGTTCACCGGAAGGACAGATCGTGAAGCTGAGACACCAATACTTTGGCCACCTCATGAGAAGAGAAGACTCCCTGGAAAAGACCTTGATGTTGGGAAAGATGGAGGGCACAAGGAGATGGGGATGACAGAGGACGAGATGGTTGGACAGTGTTCTCGAAGCTACCAGCATGAGTTTGACCAAACTGCGGGAGGCAGTGGAAGACAGGAGTGCCTGGCGTGCTCTGGTCCATGGGGTCACGAAGAGTCAGACACGACTAAATGACTAAACAACAACAACAACAATACCTGAAGGAGCATCTCCATCCCATTGTCCAGCCTGAACACTGAGGTCCAGCTTTGAGGACCTTCTGGCGGTTCCCTCACAGTGAGAAGTAAGATTACAGGGAACAAGGCAGAGGTCCTTTTCAGTAGTCAGGCCCTCCTTGTGGAACACCCTCCATCAGATGTCAAGGAAATAAACAACTTTTAGAAGACATCTGAAGGCAGCTCTGTCCAAGGAAGTTTTTAAACGTTGATGTTTTACTGTCGGTTGGAACATATTCGGTTGGTAGCCACCCAGAGTGGCTGGGGAAACCCAGCCAGATGGGTGGGGTATAAATAATTAAAAAATAAAAAATATATTATGGTCTGGAGAAGACTCTTGAGAGTCCCATGGACTGCTAGAAGATTGAACCTCTCCATTCTGAAGGAAATCAGCCCTGAGTGCTCACTGGAAGGACAGATCGTGAAGCTGAGGCTCCAATACTTTGGTCACCTCATGAGAAGAGAAGACTCTCTGGAAAAGACCCTGATGTTGGGAAAGATGGAGGGCACAAGGAGAAGGGGATGACAGAGAACGAGATGGTTGGACAATGTTCTCGAAGCTACCAGCATGAGTTTGACCAAACTGCGGGTGGCAGTAGAAGACAGGAGTGCCTGGCGTGCTCTGGTCCATGGGGTCACGAAGAGTCGGACACGACTAAACGACTAAACAACAACAACAACAGCTTGTTCCTGTTCCCAATCCTCCATTATTTCCCAGCTCTTTCCTTCTTCTTCTGGGGTGTGTCCTGTCCCCACCCCCACTATGAATCTGGGTCCATACTATCATCATCTTCCTCCTGCCCAAACGCCTCTTGAGATGGAGGTCTTCCACCACTCGTCCCCACCTGCCCAGTCCCTGGCAGTTAGACTGCAAGTCACATCAGCCGTGGTCAGGGGTGATGAGAGATGCCCTTGAGTTCCTACAAACTGACTTGGGTGGACGTTATGGTTTCCAATCAAGGGAAACTGCCACACAGTTTGTCTCTTGCTGCAAAAGCAACAAAGCCAGGAGGTTGCACCTTAAAAGTTAACAGGTTTATTGCAGCATAAGCTACTGTGGACTTATCCACAAGAGCTCTCAGTCCACAAAAGCTCATGCCATAATAAATCCTCTGGGTTTCAAGTTGGGATCTGAATACAAGGAGACCCTTCCCCCCCGCAACATTGGAGGAGGAAGGGGTGCCATTATCCCGCCGTTCCAAGGGTGCAGGAGAACTCATTGCGTTTAATTATCTTTCTGGAAATGGACGGTTTGCTGACTAATCTGCCTCGGCTATCATTTCGAGGCATCATTCTGGGTGTCTGTCGAACTGAAAAGGCGAGGGGGTGAGGGGGGGGACCATTAGCGAAGGCGGAGAGAGACAGGTACTCTTACGCAAGAGGCAATGAAAGAGAAGATCAGAGTGAAGGCAGTGAATGGAGGAAAACACACAGAATCCAGAACCACCTGCATGTGACAATGGAGGCGTATTTTATTTTATTTATTTTTTTAAGCCTTCCTTCCTTATCACTAATACACAGCACATGTTTCCAGCTAGGTAGAAGGAGGGAGAGGATGCTGGAGGGACAATGGGGAAGGAGTAGGGAATGAAAGGTAGAACAGCAGGCAAGCGAGAAGGGGTGGGTCTGCTAGTTCCAGTTTCCGCTACCATTTTTTTTTTTTGGAAGGGAATAAGAGACTCATAAATAGAATCCTCTTTGAAGGATTTACATGTTCAGGCGGTGCTTTGGAATTAGAGTTGGTCCCCCGCATCCTACCCCTGTCAGGAGGAGAGTGGGGAGGAGGAGGAAAATGTTGGGAAGGGGATAAATGGCAACAGGGATGTGTGATTTAACCCACCAGGACCCAGTTTTGCAAAAGAAGCAGCAGCAGCAGCAGCAGCAGCAGCAGAAGAAGAAGAAGAAGAAGAAGAAGAAGAAGAAGAAGAAGTAGAAGAAGAAGAAGAAGAAGTAGAAATAGAAGAAGTACTAGTAGTAGAAGAAGAAGAAGTAGAAATAGTAGTAGTAGAAGTAGTAGAAGCAATAGAAGTAGTAGTAGAAGTAGTAGTAGAAAAAGTAGAAGTAGTAGTAGAAGAAGTAGAAGTACAAGTAGTAGAAGTAGAAGTAGTAGTAGTAGTAGTAGAAGCAGAAGCAGAAGGAGAAGTAGAAGAAGTAGTAGAAATAGAAGTAGTAGAAGTAGTAGAAGCAATAGAAGTAGTAGTAAAAGTAGAAGTAGTAGTAAAAGAAGAAGTAGAAGTACAAGTAGTAGTAGAAGAAGTAGTAGTAGAAGCAGAAGTAGAAGTAGAAGAAGTAGTAGTAGTAGCAAAAGTAGTAGTAGTAGTAGTAGTAGTTGTTTCAGGGCCTCATTAGTGGGGGCCTGTACTGAATGTGCTGGGGGAAAATGTTCAATCACCCAGTGCTGAGAAATAATTCTGCAGCAGCTGATCAGCTTGGGCGAAACCCTCCGTAAGTGGCCTTGGTATGGGAAGCATCATTTATGTATTTATTTGTAAGCCACCTCTTTCCCAAGGTGGTTTGCACAAATTAAAACAACACAGATGAAATGCAAAAAGCTAAAGGCATATAAAAGACAAGTGTTAAAGAAGCAACTCTTAATAGAATTAAAACAATATATAAAAATCAAATTTCTTAAAATGCAGGTAGTCAAAATAGCAAGCACTATTAAAAGATTTTTTTTAAAAAAAATGCTAGTCCCTTAAGGGCCTGTTGGAATAAGGAAATCTTCACCTGCCAGTGGAAAAACAGCATGGAGGGAGGCAGTCTGGCTTCTCCAGGGAGGGAGTTCCAAACTCTGGAAGCCACCACCAAGAAGGCCCTTTGGAGAAAGCTGAGCATGCTGTTGAAGTGAAACTGAAGAAAAGTACGTTGAATGGAAGTCACCTTCTAACATTGTCGAAGGAGAAGGCTTTCCTTCAGGTGTGAACCAGCCATTTAGGGGACTTCAGTTTTATCCAGACCTCACTGTTGGTTGTGAAGTGGGGCCCCATGGCAGTTCAGGATTCAGGGCCCCCAAAATGTAGGTCCGTCACTGCCAACAATGCTCCTGCAGGTGATCTCAGTAATCTAGCTGGGATAGAAGAGGTCAGGGGATTCCCTAAGGCACTGTGGACCTAAGTTGTTCAGGGCTTTGTAAATGAATACAAGAACCTTGAACCTGGCTCGGTAGTTGATGGGCAGCCAGTGTATTAAAAATGGGGTCACATGTTCTCAACCAGATGCCCCCATCAACTGTCTGGCTGCTGCATTCTGCACCAGCCAGAGCTTCCGAACCAGGCCCAAGGGCCGCCCCAGATAGAGTGCATTATAGCAATCCACCCCCCTTCAACTTCATACGAATGCCTTGTTGCACTCAAGAGCATCACAATGGTATAATACTGATTGGGGTGTGTTGAAAGAGGCCCTAGAGTTGCTGTGGAAACCAACCCCCCTTGACTTTACTTATTGCCATAATTGCAAACAGCAAGGGAGGTGGAGATGTCAGTGCATTGCTACAAGCAATATGTTGGAAATCGAACCTGGTATAATCTTAACCCCCATTTTTTAAATATGCTGACACTTGCGTGACTGAAATCCTCTGCCCGGGTGCTTTGCTAATGTCCCCCTTTTTTGCATAGAATATTATTATATATGCATAATGTAGATGGCAAATAACCCTCGCCAGCAATTGTGAGGAGAGTCATATTTCACAATGTCACCAATGAGTTATAATTTAGCTGGAGCGACGCTTAAACTCTCAGATTAGATCAGTTGCTAGAGAGAGAGAGAGAGAGAGAGGACAAGACCACATGGCAGAATGTGCCTGTGGCCTTCATAGAGTTGTAGAGATGGAAGAGACCCCAAGTCTCATATGGCCCTGAAATGCAGGAAAGAAGCCCTTTGAGAAGGCAACCCAAACTGGTTAAAAACCTCCAAGGAAGGAGACTTCACCACTCTTCATGGTCCTCCATTCCACTGTCAAGCAGCTCTTTACCACCAGAAAGTTCTTCCTAAAGTTTAATTGGAACTGCCTTTTCTTGTAATTAGAATCAGTTGGTTCAGATGCCTTCAGATCCAAGATGGTGGCAGCTGAAGGTCCCATGAGAGCTTCTATTTGGAAAGGGCAGTTTTGCCCATTCAGCATCAGAATACCACTTGGTTGCCTTTGGATGGTGCCATTTTGGCTGCATGAGGACCATGGGGAAATTGGCTGCCTTATACCGAGCCAGATCCCTGGTCCATCTAGCTAAGCATTGTCTACACTGACTGGGAGCAGCTCTCCAGGGTTAAGACTTAAGAGCTGCCTTATCCCAAGTAAGCTGTTGTTTAGTCGTTTAGTCGTGTCCGACTCTTCGTAACCCCATGGACCAGAGCACGCCAGGCACTCCTGTCTTCCACTGCCTCCCAGAGTTTGGTCTAACTCATGCTGGTAGCTTCCAACACTGTCCAACCATCTTGTCCTGTGTCGTCCCCTTCTTGTGCCCTCCATCTTTCCCAACATCAGGGTCTTTTCCAGGGAGTCTTCTCTTCCCATGAGGTGGCCAAAGTATTGGTGTCTCAGCTTCAGGATCTGTCCTTCCAGTGAGCACTCAGGGCTGATTTCCTTCAGAATGGATAGGTTTGTTCTTCTTGCAGTCCATGGGACTCTCAAGAGTCTCCTCCAGCACTATAATTCAAAAGCATCAATTCTTTGGCGATCAGCCTTCTTTATGGTCCAGCTCTCACTTCCATACATCACGACTGGGAAAACCATAGCTTTAACTATACGGACCTTTGTCGGCAAGGTGATGTTTCTGTTTTTTAAGATGCTGTCTAGGTTTGTCATAAGTAAGTCAATTCAATAGAAGAAGAAGAAGAAGAAGAAGAAGAAGAAGAAGAAGAAGACGACGACTATTGGTCCATCTTGCTCAGTATTACCTACACAGACTGGCAGCAGCGCCCCATTGTTTCACAGGATCCTCTTTGAGCTCTATCTGAATATACCATTGGGGATTGAACCCAGGACCTGCTGCATGCAAAGCACTGGACTCTGAGCTCGAGTGGGGCCTTCCCCATTCAACCCTGAACTTCACAAATAGTGTCCTGTTGGATCAGTTCAAAGGACCACTTGCCCCAGCATTCTGTCTCCAGGGGTGTTCAGTCAGGTCCCTCCAGGAATCCTAGGATCAGGAGATGAAGGTGACCACCAACCCTTGCTCATTGTTCCCCAGTGGTATCCACAGGCACACTGCCTCTGACCGAGGAGGTTCCACTTTAGCTACCACAGCTGTTAGATCTACAGACAAGAAGAGCTACCTTCCGCCATTCAGAATGTAGCAGGTGTGTGTGTGTTTTCTGCAGAACGGCACCAGTCCTTTCCCATTGTAGCTGAAGGTTTGGGGGAGAAGTAGGAAGGGCACTTTGAACTTCGCGTGTGGGTGTTTTTTTAAGGCTGGAGATTGGGATAATGAGCCAAAGATAAATCCCCGTTAATGCTAATGGTGAGTTATCTGTGGTTAATTACCCCCGAGTGCTGGATCTTCAATCATGTAAAGTGACTTTGTCAAGACCACGGGCAGTAGTAAGAATCCCCTTAACTTGCCTGATGTCTTCACTTTGCCAGAGTTCAGCTGCCTGATTAGAAAGTTTAAAACTAGCAGTCAGAAATTCCACACCAAAGAATTAGCATAGAATCATACAGCCAGAAGGGACCCCAGGGCTAAACTTGTCCAGACCCTGCAATGCAGAAATCGCTGCTAAAGAATCCCTGACAGGTGAGCCTCCATCCTATGCTTAAAAACCTCCGGTCAAATAGAGTCCATCAACTTCCAAGGGAGCCCATTCCACTGTTGAACAGCTCTTACCCTAGAAAGTTATTTCTAAGGTTTAGAATGCCATTTGAATCCACTGGTTTGGGTCTTACCCTCCAGAGCAACAGGAAGCAAGCTTCCTCCATCTCCCATGTGACAACCAGGGACAACAAAGACCAAAAATACACTAAGATGTCACACATTAAAAACTTCCCTGAACAGGGCTGCCTTCAGATGTCTTCTGAATGTCAGGTAGTTGTTTATCTCTTTGAGATCTGATGGGAGGGCATTCCACAGGGCGGGCACCACTACCGAGAAGGCCCTCTGCCTGGTTCCCTGTAGCTCTGCTTCTCGCAATAAGGGAACTGCCAGAAGGCCCTCGGAGCTGGACCTCAACGTCCGGGCAGAACGATGTAGGTGGAGACGCTCCTTCAAGTATACTGGGCCGAGGCTGATTAGGGCTTGAAAGGTCAGCACCAACACTTTGAATTGTGCTCGGAAACGTACTGGGAGCCAATGTAGGTCTTTCAAGACCGGTGTTATGTGGTCTCGGCGGCCGCCCCCAGTCACCAGTCAAGCTGCCGCATTCTGGATTAGTTGTAGTTTCCGGGTCACCTTCAAAGGTACGTAGAGCGCATTGCAATAGTCCAAGTGGGAGATAACTAGAGCACGCACCACTCTGGCAAGACAGTTGGCAGGCAGGTAGGGTCTCAGCCTGCGTGCCAGGTGGAGCTGGTAAGCAGCTGCCCTGGACACAGAATTGACCTGCCCCTTGATGGACAGCTGGGAGTCCAAAATGACTCCCAGGCTGTGCATCTGGTCCTTCAGGAGCACAGTTACCCCATTCAGGATCAGGGAGTCCCCCACACCAGGCCGCCCCCTGTCCCCCAAGAACAGTACTTCTGTCTTGTCAGGATTCAGCCTCAATCCATTAGCCGCCATCCATCCTCCGACCGCCTCCAACCACACATGGGCTGTACATAGCCGTTTGCCGGTGGCACCGTTCCAGCACCATATGGACGCTACCGGGATCCTCTGCTTGTGGCTGCAGCCGCGAATGGAGGATCCTCTTCAGCCATTGCAAAGGATCCCGGTACCGTCTGGACGGTGCTGGAGTGGCGCTGGCTGCAAACCGCTATGTACAGCGCATGTGCAGCATCGCTACGTACAGCAGAGGATCCCAGCGCTGGAGGCAAACGCTATGTACAGCGTATATGCGGCATCACTACATATGGCACATGTGCTGTACGTAGTGACGCCGCACATGCGCAGTCACCCCCAATGTGGCACTGGGAGCACACCACCCTCCCGCCCCCCGTTGCGATGCCACTGGTGGCAACCCTTCACATATTTGAAGGCGGCTTTCCTATCACCTCTCAGTCTCCTCTTTTCCAGGTTAAACATACCAAGATCCTTCAACCATTCCTCATCTGGCTTGGTTTCCAGACCCTTGATCATCTTGGTCACCCTCCTCTGCACACGTACCAACTTCTCAATATCCTCCTTCAACTGTGGTGCCCAGAGCTGGACACAGCATCCCAGGTGTGGTGTGACAGAGACTAGAGGTTCATCCGCAAGGGATTTTTTTTTTTTAGCTGTGATTCTTGCATCGCAGGGGGTGGGACTGGATAATCCTTGGAGTCCCTTCCAGCTCTCCAATTCTCCGATTCCTTTCTGTAAGCTGATTTCATCTCATAACGCATTCTCACCCAAAGAGCCCCTAGCATCCAACAATCTTCAAAACACAGAATGTTATTGCAGCATTAAAACGTGCGTTTATAGTGCCCCATAAAAAATAATGCTTATAAAATGGATTCAAAAGATATATTTTATCTTCGGCACATCTTTCAAATATACAGCTGAAATAAAGCCTTATTTAGTCTTGGCTGCTTAACAGGAAGATGGGAGCAGGGGGCAGGGGACAGAATGAATGAAGGATTTTGTGTTCTACTTCTGGGCTTCCTTGAGGCAACCAGCCAGTCATGTGCACTCAGTTAGCTGGGCCTAATTAGGGGCTGATCCACCGAGACTGGAAGTGAGAGCTGGACCATAAAAAAGGCTGATCGCCGAAGAATTGACGCTTTTGAATTATGGTGCTGGAGGAGACTCTTGAGAGTCCCATGGACTGCAAGAAGATCAAACGCATCCATTCTTAAGGAAATCAGCCCTGAGTGCTCACTGGAAGGACAGGTCGTGAAGCTGAGGCTCCAATACTTTGGCCACCTCATGAGAAGAGAAGACTCCCTGGAAAAGACCCTGAAGTTGGGAAAGATGGAGGGCACAAGGAGAAGGGGACGACAGAGGACGAGATGGTTAGACAGTGTTCTCGAAGCTACAAACATGAATCTGACCAAACTGTGGGTGGCAGTGGAAGACAGGAGTGCCTGGCGTGCTCTGGTCCATGGGGTCACGAAGAGTCGGACACGACTGAACGACTAAACAACAACCACCACCAAGACTGTTCTATTTCATTTTTCATTTCATTTTTTGCATTTATGTATGTATTTGTTGCATTTATATCCCACCTTTCTTCCAATAATAATATAAATAATAATTTATTATTTGTACCCCGCCCAACTGGCTGGGCCTTCCCAGCCACTCTGGGCAGCTTCCAACAAAATAATAAAGTACCGTAATACATCAAACATTAAAAGCTTCCCTAAACAGGGCTGCCTTCAGATGTCTTCTAAAAGTATGGTAGTTGTTTATCTCTTTGACATCTGGTGGGAGGGCGTTCCACAGGGCGGGTGCCACTACCGAGAAGGCCCTCTGCCTGGTTCCCTGTAACTTGGCTTCTCACAGTGAGGGAACCACCAGAAGGCCCTCGGCGCTGGACCTCAGTGTCTGGGTAGGACAATGGGGGTGGAGACGCCCCTTCAGGTATACTGGGCCGAGGCCGTTTAGGGCTTTAAAGGTCAACACCTTTAAAGGTCAACAGCTTCCAAGGAGCTCAGGGTCGTGCACACTGTTTTCCCCAACCTCGTTTAATTCCTACAGCAGCCCTGTGAGGTAGATTGGGCTGAGACGCAGTGACTGGCCTAAGATCACCCAGTGAGTTTCACGGCCAAGTGGAGATTTGAACCCTGTTCTTCCAGGTCCTGGTCCAATGCTCTTACCACTGCTAGAGATTGGCCAGCCCACCGCAACTCCTGCTCATGAGAAGGATGCCTAGCAACTATCTAAACCAGCCTTTCTCAACCTGTGGGTCCCCAGATGTTGCTGAACTACGACTCCCATCACCCCTAGCTAGCAAGGCCAGAGCTCAGGGATGATGGGAGTTGTAGTCCAACAACATCTGGGGACCCACAGGTTGAGAACCACATTCTAAACAATCTCATTGATGTCTCTGGTATCTTCTTTTTTCACACCATGGGAATAGCGACCCTGATCACAAGTCAAAAAGAGTTGGGGGCAGCAACGCCAAACTCTAAAGCTCCTCAGGACAAGCAGAAGCAGAATATAATCTTATGTATATCCATCTTTGAAGTGTATGGAATTAAATGTGCTCTTTGCCGTTCTTGGACAAGCCTTCTTCAAAGGGAACACTATATTTTCATATGGAAAAGGAGCAGGTGCCGCTGCCAAGTCTATTTCCTGAGGAGCAAGACCCAGCTATTTAGCAACATGAAATAATCCTAGATACAGGAGAGGATGGTAGGGTTTGCTGGAACAAGTCAGCCCGTTCACATGCTAAACTGTGGTTAATTTAACACAGGAGCTTTCAATCTTGCAGCTGTGTTCGCATGCAGGCAAGTTGGAAGTGATCTTCTCAGTCTAGCACAGGGGACTATCAAGTAGAAAATACTGCAGAAGAAATACTGTGTGGCTGGTATGGGTCAGCTTTTCACAACTGGTAGTTTATGGATCTGTTTGTGACCTTTCTTCCAAGGGGCTCAAGGTGATGTCCATGTTTCTCTTTCTCCCCATCTTCTCCTCCCAAGAACCCTGTGAGGCTTGTTAGGCTGAGACTGACTGGCCCAGTGAGCCTCATGGCTGAGTGGGGATTTTAACTCTACTCTCCTAGCTCCTAGTCCAGCATTCAAACCACTAGGACACACCGTCTCAGAGGAGCTTTGTGAATAAATCCATACGGTTTGAATGGAAGCCCAGAGCCGGAAGGACAGTGCCCATGTGGCAAGATGTAGCCAATCCACCACAACTCCTACTTGTGAGAAGGATGCTTAGCAACAATCTAAATTAGCTCGTCTCTGGCACTTCCTCCCCCTACCACCATGTAAATAGGAACCCTGATCACAAGCCAGAAAGAGATGGGGCAGCAACACTGAACTTTAAAGTTGCTCAGGTCAAGCTGAACCAGTGCTGAAGCAACATCTAATGTTGCTCTGCTGATCTGCTTGGACAGCTCATCTGCAATCCTGCACCTTCTGAAGTCTGATTCGCTGGACAGCTCCTGGTAAGCGGGATACAGTTGTACCTCGGGTTAAGTACTTAATTCATTCTGGAGGTCCCTTCTTAACCTGAAGCTGTTCTTAACCAGAGGTACTGTGGGAATGTTCAGAGTTGTCCGCGACTGGACCTAATGGTCAGAGGTCCCTTTACCCTTACCTTTACAAGGGTGGTAATATTCCAAGCAGTTTGGAGGGCAATTTATTTCTGCCCTGCCAACCCCCTCTTTCAGTCGCCGCTTAGTCTCCTTCAGAGGGAGGGATGGAGATGGGCAGGAGCAAAAGTGAACTGCGGTCTGTTCCCTCTCTCCATTTCCTCATTAATCTTGATTACAGAGCCCTGGTGCTGAAGTTAATTTTCTTGTAGATGCCTATCAGTCATGTTAGCTGGGAATCTCTCTCCAGCTAATGAGGAAATCGTATTCCTTGCTACTTTATTATGCCGCTAATTAGTGCACAGGATTCAGGCAAATGGGCCGGGAGGAAGAAAGAGGTGGCGGGGGGGGGGGGATGAATGAAATCTTGTGCTGGCTTAGAGGGGACATCTCTCTCTCTCCTGCAGTTTTTGACCTGACTCTGGGCTGCAAGTGCAGACGTTTTGGGTGACCTGCAATACCTATGCCATGGCTGACCCCCAGGACTTGCTAGGGACTGGCCTCTGAAGTTGGGGGGGGGGGCTGGAATCACAGGTTCAACTCTCTGGACCTTTTGTAGGAGGAAAGGCAAATTCCATGCTGCAGATCTTTAGGAAAGGAATAGAGAGTAAAACTGCCAGTACACTAATGCTGAAAATCTATGTTGTGACCACATTTGGAATCCCATTTTCTAGTTCTGGTCGCCTTCCCTTACAAAGGATACTGTAGAGTTGGAAAAGGCTCAGAAACGGGAAGCCAGAATGATCCAGAAGGGATGGAGCAGTTCCCTTAAGAAGAAAGGATGTGGCAATCGGCACTTTTTAGATTCGAGAAAAGACAGGAAAGAGGCAACAAGGTAGAAGTTTATAAAATGATGGTGGCATGGAGACAGGGCCGTCTTTAGCATATAATTATTATTATTATTATTATTATTATTTATATCCCACCCTCCCCGGCCAGAGCCAGGCTCAGGGTGGCTAACACCAATAAAATCACAGTAAAAAACATAATAGGGGGGAAAGGGGGGGGGAGGAAAAGGAAAAAACCAATTTAAAATACAGGTTAAAATGCAATTTAAAATGCAGCCTCATTTTAAAGTAGCTGATAAATCAAGACCATAAAGGGAGGGAAACATAAGGGTCAGTCCAAACCAAAGGCCAGGCGGAACAGCTCTGTCTTGCAGACTCTGCGGAAAGATGTCAGGTCCCGCAGGGCCCTAGTCTCTTGTGACAGAGCATTCCACCACATCGGGGCCAGTGCTGAAAAGGCCCTGGCCCGAGTTGAAACCAATCTAAGCTCCTTGAGACTCGGGACCTCCAAAGTGTTGTTATTTGTGGACCTTAAGGTCCTCTGCAGGGCATACCAGGAGAGGTGGTCCCGTAGGTACATGGCTCCTAGGCCGCATAGGGCTTTAAAGGTCAAAACCAGCACCTTAAACCTGACCCTGTACTCCACAGGGAGCCTGTGCAGTTGGTAAAGCACCACCAGTGCTTTTGATATACACCGCCAGGGTGCAAAGAGCCACCCAGCACCCCCAAATTTAGTTTAACCGCCCCCAAATTTTTTAGGGGGGGTGAACGCAAAGTTGTTGAGCATTTTTTTTGTGGGGGGAGCTAACGATGCAGTGGAAATAGCTGCTTTTGTTTCCTGACTCGTCGGGAATATTTGATGCAATGGAGTAACAGAGCGACAGAGGAGGCTGGCGGGGACTTTCGCTCCATTGCTTTCACTGCTGCCGATACATTTGGCGCCCCCCAGAATTCAGCGCCCGGGTAAAGATGGCCCTGCAAAGAGAAAAGAGATAGAGAAGAAGTTTCTCTCTCACACACACGCAACACTAGAACTGGTGGACATAGAATGTATGTTGGAAGATTCAGGGCAGATACAACTAGGGTAGTTGAACTATGGAACTCACTGCCACAGGAGCCAGTGATGCCCACCAACATGGGTGGTGTTAAAAGAGGATTAGACAAATTCATGGAAGAGAGGCCTCTCGGCAGCTACTAACCATGATGCCTAGGCTCTGCCTCTCACAGTTGGAGGTGGCAATGGCTCCACATACTAGTTGCTGGAAATCGCAGGAGGGGAGAAAGACCTCTTGTACTCCAGTCTTGCTTTCGGGTTTCCCACAGGCATCTGGTTGGCCACTGTGAGAACAGGATGCAGGACACAATGGGCCACTGGCCTGACCCATAATAATAATAATAATAATAATAATAATAATAATAATAATTCATTATTTATACCCTGCCCATCTGGCTGGGCTTCCCCAGCCACTCTGGGCAGCTTCCAACAAAATATTAAAATACAGCAATGCATCAAACATTAAAAGCTTCCTTAAACAGGGCTGCCTTCAGATGTGTTCTAAAAGTGTGGTAGTTGTTGTTCTCTTTGACATCTGGTGGGAGGGCGTTCCACAGGGCGGGTGCCACTACCGAGAAGGCCCTCTGCCTGGTTCCCTGTAACTTGGCTTCTCACAGTGAGGGAACCGCCAGAAGGCCCTCGGAGCTGGATCTCAGTGTCCGGGTAGAATGAAGGGAGTGGAGGTGCTCCTTCAAATATACTGGACCGAGGCCATTTAGGGCTCTAAAGGTCAGCACCAGCACTTTGAATTGTGCTTGGAAACCCTTGCTTGTAGAGGTAGAAGGGGGCTATCAAGTCCCACCCTCTGCAGTGCGATTCAACCCCTGCCCTTTTTTCTTTCTCGCAGGAGAAAGATCTGTGAATGGAGAAGGAGACTGAAATGGATGCAACACCCTTTGTGAGCGCAATCTTCAGGATCTCAAAATGCTTTATTGTGCAACTTTTAGCACATAACTAGACCCACACCGTTCGGTGTACGGTATTTATAACTTCCCAAAGTTTTAAACACCTTACTTTTATTTTTAACAATGATTTTGCATATAGATCCAGCGTAGGGAGTGCAGCTGTGAGTTACTGCTTCTCATGGTACGTACGTACATATTCACGCTTGTCAACCGGGAGAATAGGAATCGAATAGAACCTGGAGATCGAAACCATCAACATTGTGGTAAACAGAGCGAAGGTTTTATTGGGTTTCAAAATGATATGGAGGTTAGGGGTGGGTGAACTTGTCACTTACAGTTTCTCTCAATTTCTCATTCCCCCCCACATCTTAGAATCATAGAATTGGAGACTTGGAAGGGACCGAAAGAGTCATAGAGTCTGACCCCCTGCGATGAAGGAATCACAGCTAAGCTCAGTTCCCCTCCTTTCCACATAGGTTTGCAATTTATTTAATTCTTTCAAGTCCCTGTGAAAATTCACCAGCACTTCAGCAAAAATTTACCCTTACACCCATGTTTCTGGGCATTTTTTCCAACGCACGCCTATTTCGCAAAGCCATTATCACAAATAGAAAAACACTCTGACTGTTGTTTTCAGGCTATATGTATTTTTAATGCATGCCTTGTCCCAGTGTATACATTTTCCCCTTTTGACACATTATTTGGCTGTAGTGCTACATTGAAAAATTTGGAGAAGAGCAGATCTCAAAGGATGGATCTGTTTAGGCTTTCTTGTCATTCCAGAAAGTGAAAATTGGGTAAAGGTAAAGGTAAAGGGACCCCTGACCATTAGGTCCAGTCATGGCCAACTCTGGGATTGCGGTGCTTATCTTGCTTTATTGGCTGAGGGAGCCGCTGTACAGCTTCCAGGTCATGAGGCCAGCATGACTAAGCCACTTCTGGCGAACCAGAGCAGCGCATGGAAACGCCGTTTACCTTCCCGCCGGAGTGGTACCTATTTATCTACTTGCACTTTGATGTGCTTTCGAACTGGTAGGTTGGCAGAAGCAGGGACCGAGCAATGGGAGCTCACCCCGTCGCGGGGATTTGAACCGCCGACCTTCTGATCGGCAAGTCCTCGGCTCTGTGGTTTAACCCACAGCGTCACACGGGTAGGTTTGCCTTTAAATGAGAACTAGATCAAATTTTTCCGCCATCTCTAATGCAGGCCTCAGCATTATCGTATACTGAGAAAATAAATTTGCCTTTTTGACTCCTGACTTCAACAAAGGTTCATAGGAAGCTGCTACATCGTGTTGAACCATTGATCCATCTCTCTCAGTATTGTCTCCATTGGCAGCAGAGTTTTGGGGAGCTACCTGGAGATGCTGGTGACAAAACCTGGGATTTTCCGCATGCATAGCAGGTGCTCTACCCCTGAGCTATGGCTCTTCCAGAAAGGATACTTGATTTGTTAAGGCAGCTAGATCCTCTGTTCTTCTTCCCTCCATATCTCCCTCCTTCCTTCCCTCCCTCCCTCCTTTCTTCCATGGCCTGTGCTGCTGACTCCCTTCCACCAGAACATTCCGCTCGCCCCAAATTAAAAACCAAGCAGAACAATGAATCCAGACACCTCATACAAACAGCAATCTTTCCCGTCTGACAATTTACATCGCTTACTGTCTCTTTTAATGCCCTTCAACCGCCTCGAAGTCCCTTTCGGTTCCTTTCTAGCGTGCCGCCTTACCTTACAATAGTCCATCCAAGAAGACGTCAGAACAATTTCACTGCTGGGAGAAGAACAGAAGCAAAACCCAAACGACCCTAAATCCATTTTCAAATGGTTCAGGAGAAGAAAGCAAATGAAATCCCCTCTGTCTGCTTGGCAGATGGATTTGGAAGCCTCAAATGGAAAAAGCAAATATCTGAAACGGCGTGAGACAACTACAACTTCCTCCTCTTCCTGAGGAACAAGATGGTGAAAAGGAAGTCTTCCTTTCTACTCTCTGGCCTTCTCTTACTCTACCAAATTACTCCTTCCGAAAGCATATTTCCTCTGTTTCCCCTTTGTTCTTCTGCCTCACATCCTAGCATTGCATAAACAGTATTTCATTTATTGATTATTAATTATATTAATTGCATTTACATTCCACCTTTTTTCTTCTAGGAGTTCAATGTGGCGCTCATGGTTCTCCCCTCTCCTCATGTAAACATCACAACAATCCTGGGAGGTAGGTTAGGCTGAAAGAGGCAGTGAATGGCCCAAGGTCACCCAGTGAGCCTCATAGCTGAGAGGGGATTTGAGCCCTAGTCTCCCAGTCTAACCCTCTAACCAGTATGCCACTCTGATTCTTCAAAGGTTTAATTTAGGACTTCACCCAGTCTTAATGTCCTCTTGCAGTTTTCAGTTGCATCCGTTCCCCTCATCACAACCCCATAATACATGGAGGGTGACTCGGGCAAGGGAGCATGGGATGTCAATCTCTTTGGGACCCCCTGATATGGAAGCCAGAGCTTCATCCCCGTCTGCAGAGTCAGAGGAGGAGCCCTCAGCCACCCAATCCTCTCCTTAGCTTTGCAGATGTTTGACAATGCAAAGTCAGGGAATGACCCTTTAAGAAATATAGCAAAATTTTCCAAAAGGGTCCAGCCTACAGCCAAACAGGCCTTATCTGCTTTAAGGAACTAGCTCCTTGCTGGGACAATATCTCCTTCTATCTAATGAGTGGAGTCATTGGGAACTATCCAAGGTGCTGAAAGGCTTTCCTGAAACCGTGACTTACAATTCCAGCAACTGGTGTTGCTTGTGATAGCGAAGGCAGAACATAGTCATCATGGCTAGTAGACACCAACAGCCTTCACCTCCACGAATTTTCCAACCCCCTGATAACAAATGAGGAGGAGGTTAGGCCAGCCTTTGTACGGCTGCCAATCAAATTGTACCATAAGAACATAAGAAGAGCCTGCTGGAACAGGTCAATGGCCCATCTAGTCCAGCCTCCTGTTCTCACAGGGGCCAACCAGAAGTTCTAGAAAGCTGGCAAGCAGGACCTGGGCACAACAGCAGTGCTGTCCCCGGTTGTGAATCCAGCAACTGGTCTTCAACAGTGTTCCGCCTCCAACAGCGAAGGTAGAACATAGACATTGCTAGTTGTGCCATAAACCCAATTTAAGTTGGCACCAGAATGTTCATCCAGCCTGTGTGATGCATCTTGTGCGCATCCTGCCACCTGATCTCTCCAGGAGAGCCCTTTCAGCTGCTCATGTCCCTCTGCGTCTAAGTGAGATGCAGAAAAAGAGAGTATTTTCATCCTTCCCCGGCTCTCTATGTGTGTTTATAATGTATGTCATTGGAGCTTAAATAATGATCTAAAAAAGACTTGTTTATCAGGCAGATCCCCCTGAAATCATAAAAGCATTAATAACGTCATGTGTTCCCAAGCAAGCTGGCGCATTAACATCCTTTTAAAGGACAGCATGACTTTCCGAGGGCGAAAACCTCCCTTTCTTGTGCGTCTTTAATTCTGAGTCAGTTCCAAAAGCCAAATGTTTTCTTCTTCTTTTGCTTCTTCCATCTCCCTGTTAGTTGCCGGAGATTTTAGCCTCTTCTCTCTTCTCCCCCCCCCCTCCCCTCCCCATCTGCCATGAAGCCTTTTTGGCAAATGAACTTGTGAGCGATGGAGAAAAAATGGAGAGGACTGGGGAGGAGGGGGGGTGGGTGGGAGAGAGAGGGAAAGATGAGAGACTGGGAGGGGGGAAATAAATAGGAGCAGTTTGGAAAGTGTCCATTTTATTCTCAGAGGTGTAGTCAAGATATAATTTCTATTGATCTGTAATAGTGTGTGTGTGCATGCGGGGGTGTCTCCAAGACAGATAAACACCCAGCTGGGTAAGGAGTGAGAAAAAGAGAGGGTGTAATAATAGAGAAATCGAGCGGAGCAGATGAATTGGTATAGGGCAGGAGAGAAAAGAGGATGTTTGATGGAGGAGGCCATACTGTGCCTGAATGCTCCTACCTGCCAAAAGGAGCTCAACTAGGCGTCCTTAATAATAGTTCTGCTTCCAATGTGGGCCAGAGATAGAGACTTGTGTTTCTTGAGTGTGTGTGTTTTCAGTTTCAAATGGGGGAGAGGCGGTATGTTTGCTCAGCAAGCTTGAGGGGGAGTGCAAACCATTGCTGCTAGAGCAGCTGTGAGGCCTGTTTATCAAAGCCCCGTTGAAGCACAGAATGTCACCTGTAGCCTAGGCTGGAGTAGTGCAAACCAATGCTGCTAGAGTAGCTGTGATGGCTGTTTATCAAGGCCCTGTTGAAGCATAGAATGTCACCTGTAGCCTAGGTTGGAGGAGTGCAAACCATTGCTGCTAGAGTAGCTGTGATGCCTGTGTGGTGTAGTGGTTAAGAGCGGTAGTCACGTAATCTGGGTAACCGGGTTCGCGTCTCCGCTCCTCCACATGCAGCTGCTGAGTGACCTTGGGCCAGTCACAGTCTCTCAGCCCCACTCACATCACAGAGTGTTTGTTGTGGGGGAGGAAGGGAAAGGAGAATGTTAGCCGCTTTGAGACTCCTTAAAGGGAGTGAAAGGCGGGATATCAAATCCAAACTCTTCTTCTTCTTCTTCTTCTGTTTATCAAAGCCCCGTTGAAGCACAAAATGTCACCTGTAGTCTAGGTTGGAGGAGTGCAAACCAATGCTGCTAGAGCAGCTGTGATGCCTGTTTATCAAAGCCCCGTTGAAGCACAAAATGTCACCTGTAGCCTAGGCTGGAGGAGTGCAAACTGCTGCTGCTAGAACAGCTGTGAAGCACGTCAATCAAATCAATAGTGAAATTCATGGTGTCACCTGTAAGGTGGGCGAGGGGAGTACAGGACACTGCTGTTAGAGCAGCTGAGAAGCAAGTTTACCAAAGCGACCTATAAAATGTTTATCTCCCCCTTTAAGTTGGAAAGCCATCCGAAGCACCCAGATGCTTTAAAAAAAAAAAAGCAAAACCTTCCAGCAGCTGGTATTCAGGAGCCTACTGCCTCCAACAGTGAAGAAAAGAACATAGCCATGGCTAGTAGCTTTCAATAGCCCTATCATCAATGAATTGGTCTCATCCTTTTTTAAAGCCATCCAAGTTGGCAACCATCACTGCCTCCTGTGGTCGGGAGTTCCACAGTTTAACTGTGCACTGCACAGAGGACTTCCTTTTATCTGCCCTGAGTATTCCCATATTCATCTTCATTGGATTCCCATAAGTTCTAGTGCTATGAGAGGGAGAGAGAGAGAGAGAGAGAGAGAGAGAGAGAGAGAGAGAGAGAGAGAGAGACTTTTCTGTATCCACTCTATCCATAATGGGTTATCACATAATGCATAACATGGAGATTGCCACGCATAATTCGATAAACTTCGATCCTGTTGCCTCTCACTTGCCTTTTTCTCTAAACTTTTTTCAGTTTCTATGTTCAATTCTACTTTTACCCAATGGCAATGAGCCTCCGGAGGCAACACAGGCTGCCAAGCAGGTATGCGATGTAACTTTCCTTAGTTATATCCAAAGTTGGTTTGGTGTGTGTGTGTGTTGTTTCATTTCATCTTGTATAACAGATGCACTTGGGGGGGGGGATTTAGCTCCGCGCGGAGCAGCCCGGCTGGCAAAGATGGAGTAGGTGGAATTTAAATACCTGCCAATTTGCAAAACCAGTGCCCCGGGACACTGGAGACAATGCTTAGGCAAAGCTGGGTAGTTTTTATCACTGTTAATAACATTCCAGAGCTCGGAAGGCACAAAACGGTGATATGGAGCATCACATCTTCCACCGAGAGGGAGGCTGTTCCCTGTGCTGGGGCTGAGGAGGAAGCGGCAGGCTCTGGTTCCGGGTTGTTGAGTCTGGTTGCTCTGCTTTTTCTATATATATATATGAAATTCTTTCCTCTCCCAAGAATTCTGCCTAGGATGCACTTCATCCTCATCCAATATTTAACTTCGTTCTGTCACAATTCAACCCCTCTGTCAAAGAATAAAGACTCATCAAAATGCTTTAGATGTGTCCTGTCTCTCTCGCCCATCTCTCCTCCTCGCTGTTAGGCAAGGGATAAGAATGAGGACCTGCAGAGTCTCTATGTGGCCCATGAAACTCTATCAAAGACACATTAAAATTCTCTGAAGGTGTCCTGTCTCTTTTGCTTGTTTGTGCCGTGGTGCCCGCCATTTTTCCTCTCTGCACAACACATCATATGGGGGCTTCTGGGAAGGAAAAATGGTGGGCGCTATGTCTGCAAGCAGCTCCTGAAGCCAGCCAGAGCCAACTGTGCTCTGGGCTGTTGACTGCCACTGCCGCCACTGCCGAAGGGGAACCAGGGACATCCGGCAGTACAGATCTCCTGCCCCCTTCCTCCTTTGTTCTGGCTGATCGGGGGAGGCTCAGGTTGCGAGCGGGCGACCGTTGCCCAGTTTTTTTAAAGAAACTCTGCACATTTATGTTTCACAGGATGCGAAAGAAGGGCTTTGCACCTTTATACAATATGCTTGTGTCCTTGGGCCCAGGGTCTTTTGCCTCACCATCCCCACTACTGACTCCCTGTTGCTACTCAGCTTCCAAAAAAAAAAAAAAAAAGTATCCCTGGATTCATTGGGGGGGGGGGGGATTGGCAACCATATCATATCTATTCCCTGCAAGCCCCCAGCTATGCTGCTTCAAGGGCAGTGGGTAGACCACCTGTTATCTTGCAGGTCGCAGGATAATTCCCTGCAGCATTTCCAGGTAGGGTTAGGAGAAATCCTGGCCTGAAACCTCAGAGGGCCTTTGCTGCCCAGCAGTGTAGACAACCATGTCTTCCTATGTCCCCAATACTGGGAGGGAGAGAGGGAGCGAGCGAGGGAGGGAGAAGGATGGTGCCCTCTAGTGGCACGGAACAGTATTGTGCAACAACACCCCCTGTGATTGGCTGGCAATGCAGATACTTTGTCTTAGTCACAGGTGATATATAAATGCTAGACTCTGTACCTGTTGCTCCTTTTGCAGATCAAAGAGCAGCATCTTCCTGAGACTTCAGCCATTGGCCGGGACAGGGTTTGTGAAATATAAAGTCTCGCTTGACGGTGCTTCAGCTAGAAAATTCCTTCCTGGGTCTATGCATGTGTGGTCTGCTGCCTTCCCATGAGATCTCCTGTTCTGCGTGTGCAAAAGCCACTTGACCTCAAATGAACCTTGAGTCAATTACAACTATTATTTTCACCCCTGTGCGTGGCTCCTTACTTCTGGCGGGGTTGTGTTGACTCTTAGAAATGCACATCCAGAAGATACAAGGAAGCACCACACTGACCAAAGGGGTTTTGCCGTAGCGTGATTGCATCTGCCGTCGAATAAACTGCTACATGATTACCATACAGCCTTTGGCACTGGCCTTCGGCATTGTCAAGGAGCTGTCAAGCGAGCCCAGGTCATCCACAGGGCAGTGAAACATGGGAGGCACAGAACACAATTAGCTTTTTATTAACAGAAAATAACAACACAACAGAGTCCTCTGGCTCATCTTCATCCAGCTGAGACGTTGCTGAAACTGACCCTTCCCCGCTCTAACCACTCATTCTGGAGCCCTCCCAAGCAACATGCGGGACTGTCCTCGAGCAGGGGGTCAGACTGGGAGGAGAGCCAGCAGGACTTGGACTCCCCTGCTGCTGGGTCGCAAGGGCAACCTCTGACTCCTCTCTGTCCGAGTTTGCACTCACACTGTCACTCTCAGCCTCGAACCCTGTCCTGGAAGGCTATCCTTCTCTTGCCCTCCCTTGATTGCTTCTAGCACCTCCCGGCCTGTCCCACCACTGGGATCCAGGATCTAAGTCATCTTTTATGCCCTCCGGGGGGGGGGGATTTTGGGCACACAGCTCCCCCTGTTGTTGTTGTTTAGTCGTTTAGTTGTGTCCGCCTCTTCGTGACCCCATGGACCAGAGCACGCCAGGCACTCCTGTCTTCCACTGCCTCCCGCAGCTTGGTCAAACTCATGTTGGTAACTTCGAGAACACTATCCAACCATCTCATCCTCTGCCGTCCCCTTCTCCTTGTGCCCTCCATCTTTCCCAACATCAGGGTCTTTTCCAGGGAGTCTTCTCTTTTCATGAGGTGGCCAA
This sequence comes from Podarcis tiliguerta, assembly GCF_965153285.1. Taxonomy (NCBI): domain Eukaryota; kingdom Metazoa; phylum Chordata; class Lepidosauria; order Squamata; family Lacertidae; genus Podarcis; species Podarcis tiliguerta. The sequence continues at coordinate 12,326,298 of NC_139541.1, forward strand.
AGTATTGGATCCTCAGCTTCAGGATCTGTCCTTCCAGTGAGCACTCAGGGCTGATTTCCTTCAGAATCCCCTTCATGGATCACTGCCTTGCCATGGCAAAGGGGCTTGAATAACTCAGAGAAGCTATGAACTATGCCCTGCAGGGCCACCCAAGATGGACAGGTCATAGTGGAGTTTTGACCAAATGTGATCCACCTGGAGCAGGAACCGGCAAGCCACTCCAGTATCCCTGCCAAGAAAACTCCATGGACAAAGACAACAGGTGGCTCCCCCTTCTCTTCCTCATCCAGATAGTCCATCTGCAGAGACACTTCCTCCGGAGGTTAGCAGGGGAAAGGGTCAGAAAACCCCATCTTGTGCAAATGGAACATGGAACGCCAATTGATTCTTCTCTCTGGCCACACTCTTCTTGATATACGAAGATGCTTTGTGGCTTGCTTCTGTATTGCGATTGCCGCTTGCTGGGTTTTGAAACAGGGGCGGCAGTGGAGGCCAGGGAAACTGACCATAGGTATGGGGAACCTCTGGAAGCTGGAGGGCAGGGAGGGGCAAAAATAGCCTTGCAAACTCTCCTTATGACCCCCAGAACTCTGACTAGACCACACTCCTCACTGGGCAGATGCACAGTTTTTAACCCTTCAAAGGATTATGGTTAAGGCTGCATACAAAGTCCTACAGAGTAGACCCACTGAAATTAATGGCCTTAAGTAGGTCGTGGCATTAATGCAGGCGTCAGCAAACTTTTTCAGCAGGGGGTCGGTCCACTGTCCCTCAGACCTTGTGGGGGGCCGGTCTATATTTTTTTTTTTGGGGGGGGGGAATGAATTAATTCCTATGCCCCACAAATAACCCAAAGGTGCATTTTAAATAAAAACACACATTCTACTCATGTAAAAACACAGATTCCTGGACCATCCATGGGCTGGATTTAGAAGGCAATTGGGCCGGATCTAGTTTGCCTACCCATGCATTAATTCAAATGGGTTCTGGATACTTGCACCTTACTCCCTACCCCCCCCCCCCACTTCAGAAAACCTGCAGGATTCAGGAGCAACGAAGGATGGAAAAGAAGTGGGAGTCTTGCTAAGCATAGAAGGGAGAGTGTTGAACCCTCAAGCAGAATCTGAACTTAAGATCTCCCCTCCTGTGGCTAGTAGCCATCAATATCCCTCTCCTCCGTGAATTTCCTCATTCCCTTTTAAAGCTGATGGCCATCGCTGTCTCCTGCGGAAAGGAGTTCCACAGCTCATCAGTGCACAGTTTGAAGAAGGACTTTTTGAACCGCCCAACCTTCAGTTTCATTGGATGCCCACAAATCCTAGTGTCACAGCATCCGATTGGCTGCTCTGGGATACAGGATTGGCAATATCTGGCTTATTTCTCACCGGGAGACAGAGCTGGAAAAGCTAGCCGAGGACACAGCCAGATGTAGCTCTGGGTTTCCAGGCTGCCTTTTCGTTTCACCGGCTTTCCCCAGACATTAATTTAAAGCAATTTAATTGGGGGAAATCGTTTTAATTGGAATGTCTTCCCTGACCACGGGCAGTGGAGGAGATAACCACAGGTGATGGCAGCCAGGCCTCTGCTTGTGCATTACAGCGCCCTCTAGTGCCTGTAGGCTCATGTCTAGCTGTGTGCCTGGGGCCTGTACGGTGCACAGATGGTGAGTATTTTCCCTGATGCCCTTGGCAAAGGAGCATCTGAAGGCCATAATACCTGCTTCTTACCAGCTCTCAGCAGTGGAAGTAAGATGTTACCGGCTGGATCAGACCAAAGATCTATCTATTCCAGCATGGTGCTTCCTAGAGCGTCCAATCAGATGCTTCCCAAAAAGAATTTGAAAGTGGGGCTTGAAGATAAGAGCCCCTCCTCATTATAGTCCCCCTAGCATCCAGTAGCTGGAGGTCAACTTCTTAATCATACGGAGCTTCTGTTCCTGTCATAGCTAATAAGGATGTCAGAAGCTCAATTTGGAAGATTCAGGACAGAAATAAGGAACTACTGCTTGGTCTCAGGTGGCACAGTGGGTCAGTGTGTCTGGCTCTTAGCCAGAAGGTTGGTGGTTTGAGGCCACTCAGGGCAGGATTCCTTGGGGTCCTTTTCAGCTCTGCACTTCTATGATTCTACCTCTTTGCGCAGCACAGAGTTAAACTATGGCACTCACTACCACAGTATATGGAGCTTCTGTTGCTGTTACTGGGATTTCAAAGGCAGAAATGATGTCCGGGGGGAATCAACAACTTTGGGGGTTCCCCTGGTTTTTATTTTTTCAACTATGGCAACCCTAGCTAATAAGGACACGGAAAGGTGAATGTTGCAAGATCCATGGCATATCTATTTGCGCAGCACAGAGTTAAACTATGGAACTCACTCCTGCAGGAGGCAGTGATGGCCACCAAGTTGGGTGGCTTGGGCAGATTCATGGGGGAGAGGGCTCTCAGTGACTACTAGCCACAATGGCTATGCTCTGCCTCCATGGTCAGATCCAGTAATGCTTCTGAATACCAATTGCTGGAAACCACAGGAAGGGAGGAGGCTCCTGTGACCTGATCCAGCCGGGCATTGATATAGTCCATGGGTACGCAAACTAAGACCTGGGGGCCAGAACTGGCCCAATCGCCTTCTAAATCTGGCCCACGGACAGTCTGGGAATCATCATGTTTTTACATGAGTAGAATGTGGCCTTTTATTTAAACTGCATCTCTGGGTTATTTGTGGTGCCTGCCTGGTGTTTTTGCATGAGTAGAATGTGTGCCTTTATTTAAAATGCATCTCTGGGTTATTTATGGGGCATAGGAATTCGTTCATTCCCCCCCCCCAAAAAAAATATAGTCCCATCCCCCCACAAGGTCTGAGGGACAGTGGACCGGCTCCCTGCTGAAAAAGTTTGCTGACCCCTGATATAGTCCTTTCCAATGTTCAAAGTGTTTAAAAGGCCTTTCTCTGGCTCCCGGTTCTTACAAATACTCTTTAATCTGGCTTTTGACACTTGGGGTGTTTATTTTTAGGCTCTACCTTATTTCTGTGATTGTATGTTGTTTTAAAATGTTTCTCGCATTATGTTTTAATTGCTTTAACCAACCCGGAGACCTTTGAGTGAATGAGGGGTGATAAGTGATGATGATGATACAACCTTGTAAGGTTATTATACCCATTTTGCAGTTGGGAAGACTGAGAAAATGAGAGAGAGAAAGAGAGAGAGAGAACAGAACAACGTGCCTAACGCTTCTTATTAAAGCCAGCGCAGAAGGGAGACTTTGAATCACTGACTCCTCCCCAAACAAGACTGTCAAAGGAAGGTTTAAAAGTGGAATTTGCAAACATCACTTTTTACGTGCAATCACGTACCATCTCCATATCGGGGCTGAGACTTCCTTCCCCATTCATACCTGCACATAAATTGACGTATTGTCGTTATTATTGCTGCAGATTAAATCTCTGCGCTGACTTTCCAGGCGTCTCTCCTTGACTCGGAATGTGGAAGCAGCGTGGGGGTTGGCTGCTAAAGGGTTAAGCCTCTAAAGATAGAGGGAGAGAGAGAGAGAGAGAGCGCTGGGGAGGGAGGTGCAACAGAAGAGAGGGACTGGCTTTTCTCTCCTCTCTCACTCTCTCTTGCTGCAATAAATCCGGCTTAAAGGACGAGAGCAGAGGAGCCTAGAATGGATTAAAGAAAAGTCTGTATAATACAGACGCCAGCACAAGGGGGAGGGGGCAGAGAGAGAGAGAGAGAGAGAGAGAGGAAGAGGAGGAGGAGGAGGAAGAAAGAGAATAAGAAAAGGAGCAAAAAGGAGGAAAGAAGGATGAGTTGAAGATCCCAAACTCCAGCTGCTAATCTGCTTATTCCACGGGAGGAGAAAGAGAGGCAGGGACTGAACAGGTGCATCCTCTGGGTACCACTCTCAGCATCCTCTGGGTACCACTCTCAGCATCCTCTGGGTACCACTCTCAGCATCCCTTCGGTACCATTCGCCTTCGTGGTCTTTCGGACATACTCCTCTCTTGCCATCGCCTGCCTTCCCTCCCCATTTCCTTTTTTTCTGCGGGGAGAGAGGGGTTTCTTTCTACATTTCCTCCGTCTCCAAACCCCTCCCCAGCAGGCATTCACGATGTGTTCCTCCGCCGCCGGCCACGGATGCTCCGGCACCCCGTCTTCCCTGCCCGCCTTGCCTTCCGGAGGAGCCTCGCCATGCGGAGAGCCGAGGTGCTTCTAAACCAGATGGAGTTTCTATCCGGGGGGCCAAGACACCCACAATGAACCGCCTGCTGCCTCTCTGCTTCCTATTCCTCAAACTCTTAGATGCGGTGCTGGGTGAGTGTGTGCCAGAGACACCTGCTTTTTTTGCGGCGGCGGCGGGTTCGGGGGGGTGGAGAGAAAGAGAGGATAGAGGCATGGCTTTCATGTCCCCCACATCACCAAAGGAGATGCAAGAATCCCATGCGACGCCAGCTCTCGCTGCTCAGGTTCTCTTCAAAGCCATGAACGGCGAGAGAATTTTAGCTCGGGGCATCAAACCGCTCTCCTTTCCCCGTTCAAGTCAATAGAGGATGCTTTGCAGCTGGGCAGAGGGAAGTCAGTGGGAGATGAACGGGGTGTTTTCTCCCAACTCATGCCAACTTTCCCCATCCTGGCTTGGTTGTTTAATGCTCCTGTTCTCTGGTCCTTCAAAGCTGCCCTTTGTTGGACCTCAACTGCTAAGAGTTGAGTGGGTCTCTCTCTCCCCCCCCCCCCCCAGTTAGGAGGCAGTGATGTTGTGCATGGATCTATGAAAAGCCTTATCAAATGCCAAAGCAAACACTTTCTCTTTTTTCCTCTGGTGGTGGTCGCAATAATTATTATGATAATAACCCCCCCCCCTTCACCCGAAGCTCCCACAATCAGCATCCATTGTGGAACCAGGTTGCAAGCGGACAATAGACTTTTCAATGGCATCTGACGAGTTGTTGTCATCTTCTGGAGAAAACACAACCCGGTTTGAGCGAAAAGAGGCGAAATAAACCAAGAGAGGGGGTGATGGAGGAGGAGGAGTATGTTGGGGATAAGTAACCTGGGGGGTTCACAGAGAAAAGAGTGGGAGGGGAGGATAAACAGGGAGGTACTTGTTTTGTGGGTTTACCTTTGGACTCAAACTCTGGACCGGTTTGTCGAACAGCAGATGCATCCACACACACACACACACACCCCTCTCTCTCCTGTGTGTGTTCGTTCCCCTTTGGAAAATTCTGTGGTGTGTTTATTATTTTGCGATTGAATTTAGGCTAAAAACAACAGAAACAAGCAAAAGACTTTCATTAGCTCAGGCTCTTTTTCCCCAGGGGTTACTTGAGGGCAGATGGGTTGATGCTCTGTGTGTGTGTTCGTGTGTGTGTGTGTGTGATCCGGAGAGCAAAAGCAGAAAGTTCCCCTGATTTATTTTTTCAAAGGAACTGATTTATTGAGCACCCACCCACCTGCCCAGACTTTGGGGCATGTATTGACAGAACCAGAATGGACCCCAATGCAATATTTTGTTTCAGTTCCAATCCTATTTGCCCCCATAGCAATGGGAGTTCTCAGAAAGTCACACTCTCCTATCACCTCTGGTCAGCCACACCAATCCTTGGATGATTTCAGTCTCCAAACTTAACCCTGTTGTAATTTCTGAGCTGGGCGGCGGCGGCGGCGGGGGGCGGGGTCTTTTCTCCTCTCATTTTTTTGCAGTGGTTTTTTTTTTGGGGGGGGGGGTTAGGGAAAGGAATTGGTGGTTGATATCTCTTTGCTGATGCTTTACCTTTTGATTCGGAGTGAAAATCCAGTTCAAGTGCTTCCAGCCTAGGTTATCGCATACTGTCGATACAGCGCTGAGTTTATGGGTGCCCTTCCGCCCCTTCTTCCTATAATAGCCCAACTCAAATCTTCCAGGTGAGCTGAAATTTGAATGAGTAATAACCGTGAATAATGTCAGGCAGCTGGTTGAGAAAACAAGTTGCTGGAAGGAAAGGATGACTTCTTCTTCCCTCGACTCTTTGGGGAAGTAGCAAGAAGGATTCGATATGCGGCCTTTGGTGGGATTTATTTGGTTATGAGGATCTCCCGTTGGTGGTGGAGGTGAACAAGGCAAAGTATTGCTTCTGCCTAGACATTCAGAACAATAAATGACAATATTGGAAACAAAGAAAATGTAAGTGTGCTTGTGTTCAAAATAGGAATGATTCTACTTTTATTTACAGCATCTTAAGTTTATAATGCGGGAGGCAAGCTATGGGGTTACAATGGACTCTTTCTGAGCTTGGTCTTGTTGTTTTTAAAGTGGAATAAATACATATTTGTGTTGGTGCTTGAGCTCTTTTGACCTGGCGGCTTTATATGTGATCTGTACACTCTTTTCTTTTCATGAAGCAAGGCAATAGGAGCTGGCCAAACAGTGTAGGCTGAGTTTCGGGAGTAGCAATGGTGACAGCAGTGGCAGAGCTTCGCCTGCGTGACACAGCTTGGCTTACTTACCCGAGCAATCTAGATACATGATCACTTCCCCAAGCCACTTCTCTGCTGTGATATGGCAAACTCTGGCCTAAATTATTGTGTTTACAGTGGGTGTAAGGGCTGGGTTCTGTGTCCTTGGCCCCTCTGCACTCCGCGGATTCAGCTTTTCTGAGAACCAATAGCACCTGATAACATCATTTATTGTCCTGTTATTTATTTATTTATTTATTTTGCAGTGGAAGCTGGTCCACTGGGGTGAAAGGGGCACTGCCCTCCCAACCTCAGTCTGCCCTCGGCCTGTCTTCATTTGCCCTTTTCCTTTCTTCCAGTCTGGAAGGTGGTTCCGCTTGCTAGTTTCCTCGTGTAGCAGGGAGGAGGTGGAAGGTGGGGGCGAAAGCAGGATGAGTTGGCTCCACCTCTCATTGTGCCTTGGGGCCATCCTGGTGGAGTCTCTGCCCTCTGCCCCACTGGTCCTAGTGGGCACCAGCCACTACTGGATTTAGGGATGATAAGTTGCCTTAAGTTGCTCCTGCAGGAGGCAGCAAGGGCCACAAATGTGGGTGGCTATAAAAGAGGATGGGACAAATTCATAGCTGAGAAGAGGGCTGTTGATGGCTTCTAACCACAATGGCTATGCTCTGCTTCCATGGTCAGAGGATGGAAATACATGTGAATAACAGTTTCTGGGATCCACAGGAGGAGAGGGGTTGCTCAAATTCTCCTTGCAGACTTCCCATTGGGTCATCTCGTTGATGGCTGTGAGAACAGGATGCTAGACCAGGTGGGCCATTGGCCTGATCCAGCAGGGTCTTCTGATGTTCTTACATTCTAATGGGAATAACAGGAGGGGAGGGCTCCTCTGTGCTTGAGAAGTTCTCAGGGGCCCCTGGGTGACCACTCTGTGATGAGGGCGCTGAAAGCCTGACCCGAGGGCTTTCTGGTGGTTCCCTCACTGCGAGAAGTGAGGCTACAGGGAGACAGGCAGAGGGCCTTCTTGGCAGTGATGTGATCCATGTGAAACGCCCTCCCAGCAGATGTCAGGGAGATAAGTAACTACTGTATATAACCTTTAGAAGACATCTGAAGGCAGCCGTGTATGGGGAAGCTTTTTAATGTCATTGCTTTACTATGTTTTTATATACAGTGGTACCTTGGGTTAAGTACTTATTTCATTCCGGAGGTCCGTTCTTAACCTGAAACCGTTCTTAACCTGAAGCACCACTAATCGGGCCTCCTGCTGCTGCCGTGCTGCTGGAGCACGATTTCTGTTCTCCTCCTGAAGCAAAGTTCTTAACCCGAGGTACTATAACCCAGAAATAGTACCTCGGGTTAAGAACTTTGCTTCAGGAGGAGAACAGAAATTGTGCTCCAGCAGCACGGCAGCAGCAGGAGGCCCGATTAGTGGTTAGCGGAGTCTGTAATCTGAAGTGTATGTAACCTGAAGCGTATGTAGCCTGAGGTATGTTGGAAGCCCCTTAGAGTAGCTGGGGCAACCCAGTCAGATGGGCAGGGTACAAATATATTATTATTATTATTATTATCCAGCAGGGCTCAACTTATGTGCCTATGTTTCTACTCCGAGTCTGACTGAGTTCCCTGGGGCTTGTGCAAGGATGTGTCTCCTTATTCTAGAAGCAGGTCTTCAAAATCTCTTTTCCCCTTCCTGAGGAAAGAATAAACACGGGAGCTCAGATTGGCTGGGATTTCCTCATTCCTCCAGCAGAGGGCGGCTCCATGTGCAGGCACGTGCCATGCAGCGATGTGAACTTTGCAAACTTCTCCTTTCAGATTCTCACACTTGTGGCTTCACCGTGACCCCCTGCAATTCCTCGCCTCCAACCATCTCTCTATGAGCTCTGTGTGTGTCTGCTTCTCTTGTGCTGACTGATTCATTCTGAGAGAGAGAGAGAGAGAGAGAGAGAGAGAGAGATTCTCAATCAAGGGACATAAAAAGGCTTTAAATAATAGAAAGCCAACAGAAGCTGGATGATCTTTTCTTTTAAAGCTGCCTTGGTGGTGGTAAAATAAATTAATGGCCTGGAAATTACTCTGTGCCTCCCTGCCATGGAAAAGTGGTTCTTCTGGTGTCTGCAAGATGGGCCAAAAGGCAGAGGAATATTACGTAGTAATATTACAGTGTAATATTGATCTGGACACTGTACAGAATCGTACAGTGTCCAGATCAAGGGAAGTAACTGAGCCACTGTTTTCTGCCTTGATCTGACCCCACCTGGAGTCCTGTGTCCTGTTCTGGGCTCCACAGTTTAAGAAGGATATTGACAAACCAGAACGTGCACAGAGGAGGGCAACTAAGATGATCAAGGGTCTGGAAAGCAAGCCTTATGAGGGAGCTGGTTGTGTTTAGCCTGGAGAAGAGAAGACTGAATATCTTCAAATATCTGAAGAGCTGTTCCATGGGAACCAGCTTGTTTTCTGCTCCTCCAGAGGGGAGGACCCGAACCAATGGATTCAAATGACAAGGAAAGACATTCCAACTAAACATTAGGAAGAACTTTCTGAGGGTAAGGGCTGTTTGACCGTGGAACAGACACCCTCAGAAGGTGATGGACTCTCCTTTCTTGAAGGTTTTTAAGCAGAAGTTAGATGGCCATCTGTGAGGGATTCTTGAACTGTGATTCCTGAATTGCAGGGGGTTGGACTTTGGTGTCCCTTCCAAGTAGAATTCTATGATTCTATCTCTTCGTAATGAGACATTGTGTGGTGCGATGATGATTCTGGGGTTTGGCTGTTTGTCTTCTTCCCACACATCATAGACAGGTGTTCAAGGGATGTGGTGGCAGAAATGTCAGTAAACATGTCCCTTAAGGTGCTGCTAGGCTGTCAATATTTCACAGGAGGGATTTAAGTGAACTCTGGAACTTTAGGACATGCACAGTTAAAGTGGATCAAAGCAGTCTATTGCCCTAGTACAGGCATCCCAAAACTCAGCCCTCCAGCTGTTTTGGGACTACAACTCCCATCATCCCTAGCTAACAGGACCAGTGGTCAGGGATAATGGGAATTGTAGTCCCAAAATAGCTGGAGGGCCGAGTTTGGGGATGCCTGCCCTAGTGCTACTCTGAGTAGCATCGTCAAATTTAATAGACACGGTTAACTTAGGTTTGTGAGTTTCAAAAAGGACCTAATCTGAGTAGGTCTTGACAGAATACAACCCCAATGCTGGTGTGTTCTAAGTTGGGACTTTCATATATCACCCTCTTCCATTTCCACTCCCCTTGGTAAGGTAAAGGTAAAGGTACTCCTGCCCGTACGGGCCAGTCTTGACAGACTCTACGGTTGTGCGCCCATCTCACTCAAGAGGCCGGGGGCCAGCGCTGTCCGGAGACACTTCCGGGTCACGTGGCCAGCGTGACAAAGCTGCATCTGGCGAGCCAGAGCCGCACACGGAAACGCCGTTTACCTTCCTGCTAGTAAGTGGTCCCTATTTATCTACTTGCACCCGGGAGTGCTTTCGAACTGCTAGGTTGGCAGGCGCTGGGACTGAGCAATGGGAGCGCACCCCGCCGCGGGGATTCGAACCGCCGACCTTTCAATCGGCAAGCCCTAGGCGCTGAGGCTTTTACCCACAGCGCCACCCGCGTCCCACTCCCCTTGGAATGGTTGTCAATGTCTCTTTAAGAGGGCGTGGGCAAGTGAAAGAGATCAGCCCACCTGCTTATGGTGATGTGATATGCAGGTCAGCTGACCAAGTGGTATATACAGTAAAAAGGGAGGTGCTGAATCTTAGTGGGTAGTTGAACTTCTAACATGAGTGAGGAGGAACCCTCCCAGAAATGAAAAAATGAGGGAAGCAGGTGTTTAGTCATAGCCAGTGACAGGCAAACATTTTTTGTTAAGAATATCAAGCTAGCAAAAAAAATTTGGCAGTGGTGGATCCCTTCAACATGTACTGGAGTCTTCTGAAAATGGTGAGTTATGCGTTCTTACTTCTTGTGTGTTGGTGAATTTAACCACTCCACCCTGGATGTTCAGCTTCATCATGGAATGGCCCATCAAGAAGCTCCGATTGTGGATTTTATTGATTGCTTTCCAGATATCAGCAGTCCTTTTTTAATGGATGTTCTGTGGGTTTAAGCTGGCTGGCTGGTTTTCCATATTGTTCTGGGTCTTAGCGGAAGATGTCCTCGTTTTTTATTTATTTTTTACAGCCATATAATCTTTAGGGGAGGCTGAGGCAATCTGGATTCCTTTAAAACCTACATTTGATTCAATATTTTTACCCACTATCTTCCGCTGGAGAAAGCGCTGCTTCAGATTCCATCGCAGGTTCATCTTTCCCTACCAGGTTCTGCCACGAAGCCTGGGATATTTGTCGTTCTTTGTTGAACAGGCGATGTAGAACAACTGCCTTTCCCTGCTTAGCTCTGTCTTCAATTACATGTGCCCAGTGAAGCTGAATTTGGGAAGATTCAGGGGACACATGGAAGAAAGCCTTTCTCTACACTGCGAGGAGTTAAAACCATGGCACTTGCTCCCACAGGAAGCAGTGATGGACACCAACTTGGATGGCTTTAAAAGAAGATTGGACAAATTCATGGAGGAGAGGGCTATCGATGGCTCTGCTTTGCAGTTTTGGAGGCGGCAAAGCTTCTGAATATCAGTTGCTGGAAACCGTAGGAAGTTAGGGGGCTCTTGTGCTTGGTTCCTCCTTGTGGGTTTCCCACAGGCATCTTCTTGGCCACTGGGAACCAGACCTTGGACTAAATGGGCCACAGGCCTGCTCCTCTTGTGTTCTCATAGGTCTATTTCTCTCCCCCCCCCCCACCAGATACTCATAACTGTTCCTTTTCGAACTCTGCTTGTTGTGGTAGTTTGGAGTGGAGAAGGTGGCTCTTGTTGGTTCCTTTGTTGAGGCAAATCCCTTGGCCTAGTTGGGATTTGAAGCCTGCTCTTCCAGGTCCTGGGCCAACACCCTAACCACTGGTTTGAGGTTGGATGCAACTCCATTAGGAATACAGTCATACCACGGGTTGAATGTGCTTCAGGTTGAGCGCTTTTGGGTTGCGCTCTGCGGCAACCCGGAAGTAACGGAGCGCGTTACTTCTGGGTTTCACCGCTCGCGCATGCACAGACGCTCAAAGTGACGTCACGCACATGCGCAGAAGTGGCAAAACGTGATCCGCGCATGCGCAGATGCACCATCGCATCTTACTTTCTGTTCAGGATGCGAACAGGGCTCCGGAACGGATCCAGTTCGCATCCCGAGGTACCACTGTAGTGCAATTCTGTGAATGCATGTTTTGTTGTACAGTGGTGCCTTGGTTCTCAAACGTAATCCATCCTAAGAGTCTGTTCGACTTCCGAAACCATTCAAAAACCAAGGCACTCAAGCGGAAGCCACGTCAGATGTTTGGCTTCCAAAGAAACATTCACAAACTGGAACATTGACTTCTGGGAGCCGATTTGTTTAGCAACTAAGCTGTTCGAGAACCAAGGTTTGACTGTATCATGAAACAGCTTGGAGATGCTCCGTCAGAAGTCACCCATAAATGAAATTTTAAAAAGAAAAGTATATGGCATGGTAAAGGTAAAGGGACCCCTGACCATTAGGTCCAGTCGTGAACGACTCTGGGGCTGCAGCGCTCATCTTGCTTTACTCGCAGAAGGAGCTGACATTTGTCCACAGACAGCTTCCGGATCATGTGGCCAGCATGACAAAGCCACTTCTGGCAAACCAAAGCAGCGCACGGAAACGCCATTTACCTTCCCGCTGGAGTGGTGCCTATTTATCTACTTGCACTTGGCGTGCTTTCGAACTGCTAGGTTGGCAGGAGCAGGGACCGAGCAACGGGAGCTCACTCCGTCTTGGGGATTCGAACTGCCGACCTTCTGATCGGCAAGCCCTAGGCTCTGTGCTAAATAAATAATGTGTGTGTGGAGGTGGGTTTATGCCATTTCTTCCAGCCCCGCCCCAAATCACACAGGGAGGGTGTGTCTTGTACCTAGTAGCCACCAGCTTTCGAAAGTCATCGAAGAAACAACCTCTTTGGCTTATCATTGTAAAAAAGTCTAGAGGTGGTTGCTCTCTCCAAAGGACGTCACTTGAGAGGGTGCTTCTCGTTTCACCCTGGCCCTTGAAAAAAATAAAAATAACAACCCTATCTTGTGGGCTCAGCTGTCCGAGAAGAAATTGCACTGGCAGAAGGAGACGATGCTCAGAGTTCCCTCGCATGAACCCTTTGTGCCATCACTCTCCTTCTCCTCCTCTTCCCCTTCATGAAGTGCCTGTGCAGCAGCCCCCGGGGGCCTCTTGTGCAGGACGACAGAAACCCTGCACGCTCCCTTAGCTCAGTTCGCAAGCGCCTCTCGCTCTTGTTCTTCCTTTCAAAATGATGATGTGGTTGTTTTCCCGAGCTAGAGGTTGGGTGGGGAGAGGGAGGAAGCCAGTTTTGTGGCCAACGTCAGTTTCTTTCCTTTCCATGCCTAGCAATTAAGAAGCTGGGAGAAACGCGATAATCAGACCCCCCAAGTGTCCCTATTTTCCAGGGGCAGTCCTGGATTTCCAGAAGCCATCCCAGTTTCTGATAAGATCCTGGAATGCCCCACTTTTCCTTAAGATGTCCCTATTTCCACCGGAGAAATGTTGGAGGGTATGGAGTTATCCATCCCCTGGGCCATATAAAGACAGGCCCGTATAGGGAACATTTTTAACGTTTCATTTTTTAAATGTTTGTATATGGAAGCCACCACAAGGGACGCGTGTGGTCCTGTGGGTTAAACCACAGAGCCCAGGGCTTGCCAATCAGAAGGTCGGCAGTTTGAATTCCCGCGACGGGGTGAGTTCCCGTTGCTCGGTCCCTGCTCCTGCCAACCTAGCAGTTTGAAAGCATGTCAAAGTGCAAGTAGATAAATAGGTACCGCTCCGGCAGGAAGGCAAATGGCGTTTCCGTGCGCTGCTCTGGTTCGCCAGAAGCGGCTTAGTCATGCTGGCCACATGACCCGGAAGCTGTATGCCGGCTCCCTCGGCCAATAAAGCGAGATGAGCGCTGCAACCCCAGAGTCTGCCACGACTGGATCTAATGGTCAGGGGTCCCTTTACCTTCATGGAAGCCACCCAGAGTGGCTAGGGCATCCCAGTCAAATAGGCAGGGTATAAATAATAAAATTATTATTATGGAAGAGGATGTCCCTCTTTTCCTCAGAGAAATGTTGTAGGGTATGCAATATACTTTCCAGCAGTTTACACCTCAAAACGCCTCTTCCTCTTCTTCTCTGTCTCTGCAAATCTGACACAATGATGAGTAATATTTGGACCAAGGGGCTGGGCAGGGAAAACTGAATACCATAGCAGGGTTCCTGAAAAGCTTATGGTTGGTTGAGAGGGAATGCCAGATTTAGGGTGTTGTGAGCAGTTCCCCAGCACAGGGCGCGAAGCCAAAGGGGTGCAAAATTGAGAAGATCCATAACTGAGATGATCCATTCTGGACTTGCACAGGGAAAGATTACCAAAGGCAGCACCTGTGAAGAGGTTCATTGGTGGCAGATGGATGGCAAAGGATGAAGAACACCAGTGGCTCTCCATATGTTTCTGAATGACGTCCCCACCTTGATCCCCTGGCCATTGGCTGTGCTGGCTGCCAGGGCTGCTGGGAGTTCTCAGTCTAGCAACATCTAGAGGGCCACAGATGTTCCCCATCCCTGAATTAGACCATTAGTGCCCTGGACTACCTTCATCGCCACTTTGACCGTCGCTTGCCTTCACTGCCCCAGCTACCTCCATCACAACTCTGTTTTCTCCAGGGTGTTTGAGGGTGGTGTAGGGTTTCTGTTCCCCACCCCATCTGTTTAATCCCTGCAACAACCCTGTTCACACCCAGCCAGCTTCATGGATGAGTAGGGGACATGAAGCCAGGCCTCCTGAGGCTTCCTGTGATGGCCTGGGCTTCAGACTCAGAGGCTGAACCTGAGGAATCCCAGCCTGCACAGGAGTCCCCGCCTCCAGAACCAGCTGAGCCGGGGCTGGGGCCTGAGCCTGAAGGGTCCTCACCTGTGCTGGATCCTCAGGTGCAGGCACCAGCTGAGTCTGCTCTAGCTCCTGAGGTGATGGAGGACCCATTGCCTGCAGGTGCTTCACTCTCAGCCCCGTCAGGGGAAGAGGAGGTTGCCTCTGGGTCTGGTAACCCTCCAGCCTCTCCTGAGCTGCAGAGGCTCAGGGCAGAGAGGCGGGGGGAACTAAGTTCCCACAGGAGGAGTGCTTGCCTCCAGGCCAGGAGAGGTGAGGCACCTGTGGACTGGGGCCGCCCTATGCCTCGGGGCAGATAAAAGCCAGTCAGCCCCAGTCCCAGGTTGCGGGAGCAACATTGTTGCTAGCCTGTTCCTGCCTGCACCCTGTCCTGCTCGTCTGCCAGAGTTCCTGACCCCACCCGACTCCCCGTCTTGGACCCAGCTACAGCTTTGATGGACAGCCTCCATACCGCACCATCGACCTTGGACTGGACTCGGACCTCGCCTCTCGGTTAGCCCCCGGGACCAGCACACTTCCAGAGTCCGAGAGAAGCGCCTGCAAAGGACATTTCTGGACAAGATGGTTTCCAGAATGATGGGACCAGGAGGGCCCTGACTCAACGTAAGGAGGACGAGACAGGTTAATCTCCTCCCATCATCCTCTCCTCCCCATGGCTCATAAATCATCTCAACTCACAGGCAGCCTTGGAACTGCAAGGTTGAAAGGGGTCTGCCTAGTCCTATATTTTTTGTCCACCTGCCAAAACTTCCCCTGTGCCCTTAGCTTCCTGCAGAAGTTCTTATTATACTGATGGTGCCTACCTTTAAGTGTGTGTGTGTGTGTGTGTGTGTGTGTGTGTTGCTAATGACTGGGCACTTCCGTTATCTCCCCACCATTATTGTTCCTTCGTCTTCTTTGACAGCCTTCCTAAAATAAACTGTCAATCACATGCACTCTCTCTCTTGCTCGCTCGCTTGTGTGTGTGTGTGTGTGTGTGTGTTCGTTCCCCTGCGTGTGTTGCTTTTGAAATATCAGAGAGCCTTTGTCTGGAGTGCAGATAGCAAAACGTGGCGAAATGAGGAAAAACCTACTTTGCATCTTATCTGGCCCTTCCAGCCTGCTTCTGTGAAAGGCAGCATGGCGGATAGTGGTTAGGGCACTGGTTCCCAAAGTGGGCGGTACTGCCCCCTGGGGATTACCAAGGGAGTGGCAGGGCAGTTCTGGAGGTGTCAATCACTGCCAGAGTTTGCGGGGGGGGGGGGGAATGCTATCATTGGATCAAGTTCATCCATTTTGCTGAATTAATTAGATCGTTTTAACTGGAATTTGAGTAAACGTGCAATTAATTGTGGCTTCTTTGAATTTTGCTGTGTTGTTATCTTCCTTAGTGGGTCGCGCAAGCAGCTATTCTGAATAGTACTCTTATTATATGGTAGGGGGCACTGGGAATGAGTTTATAGGTCCAAGGTGGGTCCCCCGAAAAAGTTCAGCCACTACTGGGTTAGAGAGTTGACTGTGGTTTGGGGGGGGGCATGACTGTAATGCTTGCTCCGTCATGAAGTTCACTGAGGTCACTAGAGTACAATCACCACCTGCGAGCGAAGTCCACCTCACAGGGTAGTTGTGAGCAGGAGAAGAGGAAACTATTCATCCATGTATGCATATAAAATATTTTGCATTTGCTTTTTGGCTTGCACCAGACATCTCAAATGGCATACATGTCTATCTGTCTGTCTAGGGACTCAGCTATACAGCTGCAAATATAACATTTTAAGTGTGTTTTAAGTGCATTATACAAATGTGATACTAGATGGTGAGCGAATGGCAAATTCCATGTATATTTTAAAATGTGGTGTTGTTTTTTTAAAGCATTTTCACAGCGTTTTTATATACAATATGGGCAGATTCAGCCTAGCTGCCTAGCTATCTAGCTATCCACATACACATCTAGATAATAGTAGGAATTTCCTTCCTTGCAATTGGAATCCTTTGGTTCAGGTCGTATCTTCCAGAGCAGCAGAAAACAAATTTGCTCCAACTTCCATGGCACAACCCTGAGTCTGTAAAATCACTCAGTTGCTACATACAATCTTGCATTTCTGTGCATTGAAACCACACACCCCAAATCATACACTAGTGGCAAAATTGTGGAAACCTTTTGGGGAAAGTGTATTTCTGGGGTTTGATGGCTCATAACACCACTTTTTTGAGTAATATCATAAAATCATATATCAACAAGAATGTAATACAACCAAGTTTGTTCAATTATTTGTATTCTATCAAAAGTTATAGCCAAATAACCAGAAAACAGGAAGCACGACTTGCTTAGGTTGATATGCAGTAGATTTCTTTTTTTTTAATTTTTAATTTTTTATTGTTAAAATAGTTCATCATTAAGACACATATATTACAGATATACAAGCATACAAACATCCATTTCACACAATCCTTTAAAGTGTTCAAACATACTTACACTCAATCCCACAAATAATTTCTTTTCCCATCACCATCCACCACCCCTCACCCCACCTTTGTGTTTGACTTCCAATCTACAGTAGATTTCCTTCATTTGAATATTGCCAATTAGCATGAGCATGAGACAATCAGGTGTTATGAGCCATCAAACCTCAATAAAAACACTTTTCCCAAAAGGTTTCCACAATTTTGGCCCCTAGTGTAACTGCCCTGCCAAATCCAGAGCAATGTATGTCCTCTGCCTGTGTGTTGTGTTCTGATCCATGTGCAGAGTTCCACAAGTTGCTTCAGTCCAGGATGCATAATACTACTACTACTACTACTACTAATAATAATAATAATAATAAATAATAATTTATTATTTATACCCCGCCCATCTGGCTGGGTTTCCCCAGCCACTCTGGGCGGCTTCCAAAAGAATATTAAAATACTGTGATACATCAAACATTAAAAGCTTCCCTAAACAGGGCTGCCTTCAGATGTCTTCTAAAAGTCTGGTAGTCATCCATTCTTCGTGGTCAGCTGTCCCATGCACGAGGCAGAGTGTGTTAGATTGAGGAAGGAGAATAAGCATCTTAAAAGATAGATGAATTCTTTGGATCTCCTCCAGCCTTGGAAGGGTCTCTCTCAGAAGTTACTGGTCTACAAAAATGTTTTAGGGTCCCTGCTGCCCACGCTAGCCTCTTCTAGTCATTCACGGCTGGCCTCCAGCCTCAGAGGACAAGATGTCTACTCCTGATGATTCAAGGTAGCAACAGCAGGGCCCTGATTTGGCAAGATTGCTGTTTGCAGTCAAGAGAGGGGCGAAGCTGTCAATTTAGCTTTCCCCTCAAAATGTTCAAACCTAAACCCTCTAGAAAAGTGACCAGCATTTAGTGCGGATTTCTCCTGAAATGTTCAATCCTGTATTAATTCTCTCCTTTTTTAATCTCTTATGCACATTTTTATCGCACAGTTTCACTGAATATAATGCATTTTTGTTATGAGAAAGGGCTGTAGTTCAGTGGCATGGAACCCGGGTTCAAATCCCTCCAGCATCACCAGGTAAAAAGGTAAAGGGACCCCTGACCATTAGGTCCAGTTGTGACCGACTCTGGGGTTGTGGCGCTCATCTCGCTTTATTGGCCAAGGGAGCTGGTGTACAGCTTCCGGGTCATGTGGCCAGCAGGACTAAGCCAGCTCTGGCGAACCAGAGCAGCGCATGGAAATGCCGTTTACCTTCCCACCAGAGCGGTACCTATTTATCTACTTGCACTTTGACGTGATTTCAAACTGCTAGGTAGGCAGGAGCAGGGACCGAGCAACGAGAGCTCACCCCATCGTGGGGATTCGAACCGCCGACCTTCTGATCGGCAAGTCCTAGGATCTGTGGTTTAACCCACAGCGCCACCCGCGTCCCATCACCAGGTAGGGCTGGGGAAAAGACTCCCTGCCTTTAACCCTGGAGAGCCATTGCTGCCAGCCAGCATAGGCAATGCTAAGGTAGATGGAGCAATGGCTTAACTGGGCCTAAGCCCAGCTTATTACGTCCCTATCTAAATCGACCCTTCAGAACCATAAGGACTTGGACCTTTTTTCTGTTTAGGGGAAGGATTATAGCTCAGTAGCACAACCCCTGCTTTGCATGCAGAAAGCTCCCGGTTCAGTCGCTGGGTTGGGCTGGGGGAGACGCCATGTCTGAAACTCTGGAGAGCCACTGCTGCCAGTCAGTGTAGGCAATACTGATCTTGATGGATCAGGGCTCTGACTCCATCTGAAGTTGCTTCCTATGCACCTAGCCTAGATGGAAAGTTGAGCCTATGCTTCAATGTGAGCCCACAAACAGGACTTGAGCTCACTGACACCCTCCAGATTCTTGATTCCCAGCAGCTGGTGATAGTGGTAATAGTCCCTCTCTATTCTGCCTTGCTCTGACCACACATGGAATAGGTCTAGGACCCATGTACCTACAGGACTGCCTCTCCTGATATGCCCCACGGAGGACCTTAAGGTCCACAAATGACAACATTTTGGAGGTCCCAGGTCTCAAGGTGGTTAGATTGGTCTCAACTAGGGCCAGGGCCTTTTCAGTACTGGCCCCGACTTGGTGGAACACTCTGTCACAAGAGACCAGGGCCCTGCGGGACTTGGCATCTTTCCACAGGGCCTGCAAGACAGAGCTTGGCCTTTGGTTTGGAATCGGTCTGACCCTTATGTTTCCCTCCCCTTATGGTTTTGATCTATGGGCTACTTCTTAAATGAGGCTGCATTTTAAATTGCATTTTAACCTGTATTTTAAATTGGTCCCCCCCCCATTATGTTTTTACCTTGATTTTATTGGTGTTAGCCACCCTGAGCCCGGCTCTGGCTGGGGAGGATGGGATATAAATAAAATTATTAATAATACTGTGTCCAATTCTGGGCACCGCAATTTGAGAAGGATGTTGAGAAGCTAGAATGTGTGCACAGCTGGGCAACCAAGATGATCAAGGGTCTGGCAACCAAGCCTTATGAGAGGGAGTTGAGGGAGTTGAGTCTGTTTAACTGGGACAAGAGGAGACTGAGAGGCTCTATGAAGGCCACCTTCAAATATCTGAAGGGCTATCACATGGAAGATGGAACAAGCATGTTTCGGAGGGTAGGATCTGAAGGAAAGAAGATTCCAACTAAACCTTATGAAGAACTTTCTGGTGGTGAGAGCTGTTAGACAGTGGAATGGACAGCCTCAGATGGTGGTGTACTCTCCATTGGAGGTTTTTAAACAGAGGTTGAATGGCAGTTTCGTCTGGAAATGAAAGGTTGAAGGAGCTAGGTATGTTTAGGCTGGTGAAGAGGAGACTCGGAGGAGATAGGATAGCCATCTTCAAATATCTCAAGGGCTGCTACATGGAAGAGGGGACAAGCTTGTTTTCTCCTTCTCTGGAGGGTGGGATTTGAACCACGGTCTTCAAGTTACAAGAAAGGAGTTTCCAACTAAACATCAGGCAGAACTTTGACAGTAAGAGCTGTTCAACAGCGGAATGGACTTCCTTGGGAGGTGGTGGAATCTCCTTCCGTGGTGGTTTTTAAACAGAGGTTGGATGGTCATCTATCTTAGATGCTTTAGTTGAGATACCTGCATTTCAGGGGGTTGGTTTACTCTAGATGACCCTCAGGGTCCAGGGGCGCCAACCTGGGCCACAGGTTATGGGCGCCCAGTGCGAGTGACGTGACATCATGATGTCATGCACCTTGTGGCCTCAGAACCTGACTTCCCATGGCACTGGAAGTCAGGTTCCAAGGTCTCGCAAGGCCTCAGACAGCATCTCTGAGGTCTCTCAAGGTCTTGGATGTGACTTCCTTTGCTTTATGAGGCACCGGAATTTGTGTCGGGGGAGAGGGAGAGAAAGAGAGAACATAATGTGCTCCATTCTAGGGATGCTGATCTTAAGCAGTGCTGATTCCAAAGGCTACTCTGCCTGTTTTATTCCAGGGAGAGGAACAAAATGCCATCTGCAGGAACTTCCTCAGCCGGAAGCAATCTTGTCTCCCAGGACCACCCCTTCCCTCCTTAGTTTGAAGCTGAGGCAAAGGAGCTCTGGAAGGAGGGGGACCTTCAGTGTCTTCTGATATGAGCTCCTAATGCTGTGTTGAACATATGGAAGCAGAAGTCCCTCGAAGCTTCGGAGAGAGCTCTGTACGAGCTGGTGGGAAGGGATGTGGGCTGGTTGAAGATGCTGCGGTAATCATACTGACAAGACGAAAGCCAGGAGAAAAGGTCTGCAGTATCTTCCCCACCCACAAGTAATGGGAATGGGTTCCCTGACAGGGATGAAAGGACAGGGGTAAAGTAATAGAATCATAGAGTTGGGAGGGATCATGAGTGTTATTTAGTCCTCCTCCTGAAATGCAGGAATAAGAGCTAACTAATCCTTGACAGATGGCCATCCAACCTCCAGTGAAGCCCACCACCTTCTGAGGTTGTCCGTTCCATGTCAAACAGCACTTATCCCCAGAAAGTTCTTCCTAATGTTTAGTTGGAATCTCCTTTCTTATAAAGCCACTTCCGGGACCTGGCAAGGAGGTGGGGTTGCGGGCTTCACGCCCACCCCACGTGCGCGGGGGCTGGGTTGCAGCCCCCTCGAGAACGAGGGAGTGACCTGGGGCAGCTCCTAGTTGACGTGCCTCATCAGGACTCCCCCTTTATGGTGTTAACCCTTCCCAGTCTTCAGCAAATGGGCTGGAGCCGGATAGTCAATAGGACCAGTGCCTAAGCCCAATGCCTCTCATTCCTGAAATCAATAAAGTTGTGGCCTAATTCGCCCATTAAACCTTAATTCTGGTGTCCTGTGTCTTTTATTTCTCCCTGGTGGCGGGCGGGAACTCGCCACGCAACTTGAAGCCATTGGTTTGGGTCCTACCCTCCAGAGCAGCAGAAAACAGGATTGTGTCATCTTCCATGTGACAGCCCTTTAGATATCTGAAGATGACTATCATATCGCCTCTCAGTCTCTTCTTCTCCAGGCTAAACATGCCCAGCTCCTTCAGCTGTTCCTCATAAGGCTTGGTTTCCAGACCCTTGATCATCTTGGTTGCCCTCCTATGCACACGTTCCAGCTTGTCGACATCCTCCTTAAATTGTGGCACCCAGAACTGGACACAGTAGTGTAGGTTTGGTCTGACCAAGGTCTTCCTTTGAATGTGGGATGATGAGTTTAGCATTTGTTCTCCCCACACTCCAAATATCACCTCTCTCTCGAGACAGCAAGATCACAGAGGTGCTTGAGTCAAGCTTTCTGTGGGTTTGTTCAAGAGACCCAATGTAAGGATGGATGGCCAGTCCTTGAAGACAGAAGGCTCTGCCCCCTTGAGGGCCAGTGTTGCATTTTGGCTGTGATGGGGAGTCCAGGGCTGTCGGAGAAAGGGCAGAGGTGAAGATTCCAATTAACGCTTCCTTAAAGACAGCAGAAATTTCAAAGCAGAGTTTTTCCTTGGCAGGGAGAAGGAGGCCCCATAAACTAATTAACCTGTGTGGAAGGCCAAGCCAATGATGGCAGATGAAAGGTTTGGGTTTTAAAAACTTTGCTTTGGAGGGAAAAGTTCTCTCCTCTCAAACCCCCCCCCCCACCGCACCTTTACTTTCTATCGCTCAGTGAGGAGGGGGAATCAGCCCAGTTCTGTTCTGAGTCAGTTCTGTGTTTGTTCAAAAATATTTCCATTTTCTCAATTAAAACAAAGATTAAAAGTTCTCTCTCTCTCTCTCTCTCTCTCTGTGTGTGTGTGTGTGTGTGTGTGTGTATGAATAAATGACCCCCAATGCTCAGTGGCACACCTGCTTAGCATCCAGATGCTAAAGGACATGGGTGGTGCTGTGGTCTAAACCACTGAGCCACTTGGGCATGCTGATCAGAAGGTCGGCGGTTTGCATCCCCACAATGGAGTGAGCTCCCATTGCTCTGTCCCAGCCCCTGCCAACCTAGCAGTTTGAAAGCACACCAGTGCAAGTAGATAAATAGGTACTGCTGCGGTGGAAAGGTAAACAATGTTTCCGTGTGCTCTGGTTTCTGCCACGGTATCCCAGAAGCGGTTTAGTCCTGCTGGCCACATGACCCAGAAAGCTGTCTGTGGACAAATGCGGCTTCCTTGGCCCAAAAGCGAGATGAGCACCACAACCCTATAGTTGCCTTTGACTGGACTTAAGCACCCAGGGGTCCTTTTTTAGCATGCAGATGGTCCCTGATTCCATCCCCTAATAGGCTTGGGAATGATCGCTGCCTGAAACCCTGCAGAGCCAATGCTAGTCAGTGTAGACAGTAGTGTAGATCAATTGTCTGTCTACATGCAAGCCAGCTTCCTATTTTCCTGTTTAATTCAGCTCATGGGTTTAATTCCCAGAGGTTGGGGATCCCAAGACCAGTAAAAATGAGCTACACTGGGAAGATGCTTCAGTTTTGCTCCAGTACAGGGCTACTGAATTCTGCACCAGCAGAAGTTTCCAAACTGTCTTCAGAAGTAGCCCTATGTATAATGCATTGCGGTAATCTAACCTAGAGGTTACCAGAGCATAGACAACAGAAGTTAGGCTACCCCTGTACAGATGGGGTGCAGCTGGGACACTAGCCCAAGCTGATGGAAGACACTCTGAGCCACGGAGGTCACCTGAGCCTCAGGTGACAGCAATGGATCCTTGTACCCACTCCTTCAAAGGGAATGCAATGCCCTCAAGAGAGACAACCTTCCACCTATCTGGTCTAGGGAACTGCCCAACAACAGTGTTTCAGTCTTATCTGGACTGAACCTCAGTTTATTGGCTCTTATCCAGTCCAATACTGAGGCAAGACAACAGTTCAGCACATCCAGTACCTCACCTGCAGATATAAAGGAGAAGTAGAACTGTGTGCCACCAGCATATTAGAAATTAGGTAGGTTCCTTTAGGCCAGTGTGTCCCAAATTCGGGTCTCCTGCTGGTTTTGGACTACAATTTCCATCATCCCTGACCACTGGTCCTGCTGGCTAAGGATGATGGGAGTTGTAGTCGAAAAGCAGCTGGAGATCAAAGTTTGGGGAACACTGCTTTAGCCTGTCACTGCTGATGCAGCAAATCAACCATCAGGGGTCAGCAAACTTTTTCAGCAGGGGGCCGGTCCACTGTCCCTCAGACCTTGTGGGGGGCTGGACTATATTTGGGGGAACAAATGAATTCATATGCCCCACAAATAACACAGAGATGCATTTTAAATAAAAGGACACATTCTACTCATGTAAAAACACGGTGATTCCTGGACCGTCCACGGGCTGGATTTAGAAGGCAATTGGGCCGGATCCAGCCCCCAGGCGTTAGTTTACCTACCCGTGATCTAGTCTTTATCAACCTTGAGTTCCTAGATGTTGGTAGTACAACTCTCATGATTCTTGGCCAGCATGGCCAGTGGTCAGGGATGATGGTACCCAAGGGTGAGAGAGGCTGATCTAGACCATCGTTAGAGCATCACTTGCTTTCCTCTTAAGGGGGAACATAACTCCCATCCAAAAATGTCAGCTCTGCATTTCCTAGATATTAAAGAAAGTAGTTGCAGTGATACTTTTTAGCTGTGTTAATGGAAGCACACTTGCGCTCTCTCTCCCTTGCTAGAGATTTAAAACTTCCTGGTAAGGGAATACAATGTTATAAATATCTCCAAACAGGCTTGAGTTGGTTTTTAGTCTTCCGCACCCTTTCCAGACCCGAGAGAGAGAGAGAGAGAGAGAGAGAGAGAGAGAGAGAGAGAGAGAGAGATGCATCTCTGAACTTTGTGGTATTGATGACAGTCAAAGTGCAGTTTAAAGAGCGTATAAGTCCTCTCTCAGTTCTAGCAGAAACCCAAACACATTGATTGCAAAAAGCAGAGACCTTTCAAATTAGGACTCTGCAATTTCTGCTGCCAAGGACAAAATGGGGAGGGTGCAAACATTTCTTTCTTTTTTGTTCTGGTGGTTTGTTTTAGGAGGGAAAAAATCCATGGGGAATTGCTAAAACAGTAATGGGGCACTCTGTTTCTGGTCTCTCAGGAAACTTTCAGCAGCTGGCGTGCCCACTGACCAAGGAAGATGGGAGTTGTAGTTCATCAGCGTCTGGAAGGCCACGCATATCCCACATTTTTCCATTAAAAGGAAGCGGAATTAGAATAGATGGCGCTGTGGTTTAAACCACAGAGCCTAGGACTTGCCGATCAGAAAGTCGGTGGTTCGAATCCCCGCGACGGGGTGAGCTCCCGTTGCTCGGTCCCTGCTCCTGCCAACCTACCAGTTCGAAAGCACGTCAAAGTGCAAGAAGATAAATAGGTACCGCTCTGGCGGGAAGGTAAACGGCGTTTCCATGCGCTGCTCTGGTTCACCAGAAGCGGCTTAGTCATGCTGGCCACATGACCCGGAAGCTGTACGCTGGCTCCCTCGGCCAATAAAGCGAGATGAGTGCCGCAACCCCAGAGTCGGCCACGACTGGACCTAACGGTCAGGGGTCCCTTTACCTTTACCTTTTAAAGGCACACAGCCATCATGGTCACCTTATGAATTTGTCTAGCTATGTGTGTGTTTTTAAGCCATCCTAGTTGGTGTCCATCAGATTTCCTTGGGGAAGCGAGTGACAGGTCTGTGTGCGAATGAGAAGGAGGAGGACTTTGCCATTGGAGAGCTGGAGAGCTCTTTCCGTCGTCTCCCGGCCCTGGTATAAGATGCTGTTGTTACTGAGGGTTGTTTTGGGGTGGGTTGTTTTTTTTACAAGCGGCTCCCAGATTTATTGCGAATCGCGATGGTGGTGGCAGGAGTTGTTATTGCAGGAAACTGTATTTCTCTTCGCTCGCCCTCTCTCCACTAAAGCAAGCCTGCCCTCCCTCCTTCCGTAGCGCTGAAAGCTTCCTGCAGAGGGGAAGGGGGGGGGGAGATAGAATACGAAATAAAATAACCAGTCTCTTTAAACATTTAGAGGGCTTATTTAAACAATGTTAACTCCCTCTGAAAAAAGAAAAAAGAGGGAGCGCATTTAATGGTTATATTTAGCGCGGCGTGGAGGATGGAGCCGAAATGTGGTGGGATTTTTCAACGCTGGGAATATTAATTGCTTACACCATTGCCTTCCGTAGAATGGAGTTCGAAGACTGCAGGGACTGGAGCTTGCTTAGAGAAAAATTACGATAATAAAGTCCAGTTTAGGGGATGCTATAATTGGGGTATTAATATTTCACAATTCCATTATGGTGTCAACATAAGCAATGCAGACCCTCCAAGTATCCCTAATTTCCTGGGACAGTCCCAGATTTACAGACGCCATTCCGGTTTCTGATTTGATCCTATAATGTCCCACTTTTCCTTAGGTAAAGGTAAAGGGACCCCTGACCATTAGGTCCAGTCGTGACCGACTCTGGGGTTGCAGTGCTAATCTCGCTTTATTGGCCGAGGGAGCCGGTGTACAGCTTCCGGGTCATGTGGCCAGCATAACTAAGCTGCTTCTGGCAAACCAGAGCAGCAAACCAGAGCAGCCGTTTACCTTCCCGTCGTAGTGGTACCTATTTTTCTACATGCAGTTTGACGTGCTTTTGGACTGCTAGGTTGGCAGGAGCAGAGACCGAGCAATGGGACCTCACCCCATCATGGGGATTCGAACCGCCAACCTTCTGATCGGCAAGTCCTAGGCTCTGTGGTTTAACCCACAGCGCCACCCACGTCCTCCACTTTTCCTTAGCATGTCCCTATTTCATTGGAGAAATGTTGGAGGGTATGGAATTACGCAACCCCTGAGCCCAGGAGATAAGTAACTATGCAACCTTTAGAAGACATTTGAAGGCAGCCCTATATAGGGAAGTTTTTAAATGCTTAATCTTTTATTATGTTTTTACATCTGTTGGAAGCTGCCTATAGTGGCCGGTGCAACCCAGTCACATGGGAGGGGTATAAATAAAAAAATTATTATCGTTAATATTATGGAATAGGATGTCTCTGTTTTCATTGGAGAAATGCTTGAGTATGTGAGCAAGACTGGATGCAGAGTTCTGACTGGTGAATGATTTTCATTTTTTAAATTTGAAATAAAGTTTCTAGTCCTTAAGCTTGCAAATGCAAAGAGAGGCTGGGGAGTGTCGGCTGAAATCTAAGAGGTCCAAGGAGAGGATGAATAATGAGGGAGGAGCGGGGGCATTAGGTCCAGTCATGACCGACTCTGGGGTTGCGGCACTCATCTCGCTTTCTTGGCCAAGAGAGCCGGCGTACAGCTTCCGGGTCATGTGGCCAGCATGACTAAGCCACTTCTGGCGAACCAGAGCAGCACACGGAAACACCGTTTACCTTCCTGCTGGAGTGGTACCTATTTATCTACTTGCACTTTAACGTGCTTTCAAACTGCTAGGTTGGCAAGAGCAGGCACCGAGCAACGGGAGCTCACCCTGTCGCGGGGATTCGAACCACTGACCTTCTGATCGGCAAGTCCTAAGCTCTGCGGTTTAACCCATAGTGCCACCTGAGTCCTATACAAGTTGTACAAGTGACAATAAAGTATTCAATTTTTTCCTATTATTATTATTATTATTATTATTATTATTATTATTATTATGTTGCAAGCTGCTCCTTCCCCCAAAAGCAAAGTAAGATTCTAGTCCTCACAGCACTGATTTCAGCAAAAACCTGCCTTTACCAAATTAGACACTTGATCCATCTAGTTCAATATTGCCTCCACTGGCTGGCAGCAGCTGTCCAGGGTTTCAGAAAGAGAGTCTCTCTCAGCCCTAGCTAGATATGCCATTGGAGATTGAACCTGTGATGTTCTGCATGATTCACTTCTGACCTTCTGCTGAAGATGTAGCAGTATTCTAGTCCTCATAGAGGACCTGACATAACTAGGAAGCTGCCTTACAGTGGGTCAGAGCACTGACTTGAACCCGGGGCCTTCTGCGTTCAGAGCAGGTGTCCTGACACTGAGCTGCATCCCTTCCTTTAAGGCCCAGGAAGTTTCCGCGTAGCGATTTGCACCTGCCGGTCTGCCTAGCTCAGTGCTGTCTACACGGACTGGCAGCAAGGGCTCAGGCAGGGAACCTCTCCCAGCCCTACCTGGAGATGCTGCCAGCGGGGATTGGAGGCGCATGCTCTTCCACCGAGCTGCAGCGCTTCCCTTACTGCCCCCTACGGATCTGTTTAGGCACCTTCGCCTTTTCTTTCTTTTTTAAAAGGGAAACATAAAATCCCTGTTTTAGCAAACAAGGCTTTCCATCTCTTCCAGCCAAACGGCCGAACCCATTACTGAGCTGCTATTCCCACTTCCTCACGGGAGCACTGAATTAAAGGAAATATTTTACGATGCCACGCTTCATTATGTTTCATTAAAAGCAGTGTGTCAGCGCCTCTCCTGCCACATTCATCAGATGGGCTGTTTGCCTTCCGCTCCCCTCCTCCCAACCCTCGGGCTGGATTCTCCCCAAGTGTTCGGTGGTGGTAGTGTCGGCCCTGGTTCCCTCTGAAGTGAAACCGAGCCCCTGAGCATGTGCAGAGTGCCAGCTGTGAGCCTCCACTAGTGTGTCTGCACATGAGCAAAGAGTGGTTCGGAATCATCGACTGGTAGGATTGCAGAGCTAGATGTGGAACTCAAACCCACATCCTTGAGGTTAATAATAATAATAATAATAATAATAATAATAATAATAATAATTTATTTATACCCTGTCCTTCCTGGTTCAGAAAACCGGGCTCAGGGCAGCTAACAACAAATTTAAAACACTTAATTGACGCAACAAAAAACAGCATAAAATACAGTATAAAAAGTGAATAACAATGAATTCAAAATTCAAAAATCAATTTAGGGGGGAAATCCATCCAATAAACAATAGGTGATCACCAGGGCTAGCTGGCTAAATTAGTCCTATTTGGGCCAGCGAGGAGACCAGGAGAGAATTAGCTGTGGGATCCCAGAGTGGGTAATCTTCATAAAAAGGGGAAGGAAGGAAGGAAGGAAGGGGAATAAAAGATCAGGCTAAGTTCAAATGGAAAGCCAGGCGGAATAGCTCTGTCTTACAGGCCCTGCAGAAGGAAGTTAAATCCTGCAGGGCCCTGGTCTCATGGGACAGAGCATTCCACCAGGTCGGAGCCATCACTGAGAAGGCCCTGGCCCTGGTGGAGGATAATCTGACTTCCTTAGGGCCCGGGACCTCTAAACTATGATTATTCATGGACCTTAAGGTCCTCTGCAGGGCATACCAGGAGAGGCGGTCCCGTAAATACGAGGTAAATTAAGAGTTTCATGCTCTACCCATTGAGAAACTGCCCCCGTCCTCCCTCCCCTGCCTCATCTAGGACTGGAAAAAGGCAGGTGTCTTAGATTGTCATTTGCTGGAAGATTTGGTACAGATAAAAGAAAGGCAAGCATGTAGTTGAACTGTGGAACTCCCTTCCTCAGTGATGGCCACCACTTGGACAGCTTCAAAAGCAGATTGGACAAATTCATGGAGGAGGGGGGCTATCAAGGGCTACTAACCACAATGACCACCCTCTGCCTCCATGGTCAGAGGTAGGAATTGGTTCTGGAATCCTAGCTGTTGGAAAACCTCAGTTATCCGACCCCTGAGCTGTCTGAAGGCAGCCCTGTCTAGGGAAGGTTTTTGTTTAATGTTTTATTATACTTTTATATATGTTGGAAGGGACGCGGGTGGCGCTTTGGGTTAAACCACAGAGCCTAGGACTTGCCAATCAGAAGGTCGGCAGTTCGAATCCCTGCAATGGGATGAGCTCCCGTTGCTCGGTCCCTGATCCTGCCAACCTAGCAGTTCGAAAGCACGTCAAAGTGCAAGTAGATAAATAGGTACCACTGTGGCGGGAAGGTAAATGGCGTTTCCGTGTGCTGCTCTGATTCACCAGAAGCGGCTTAGTCATGCTGGCTACATGACCTGGAAGCTGTACGCCGTCTCCCTCAGCCAATAAAGTGAGATGAGTGCCGCAACCCCAGAGTCGGCCACGACTGGACCTAATGGACAGGGGTCCCTTTACCTTATATATGTTGGAAGCCGCCCAGAGTGGCTGTGGCAACCCAGTCAGATGGGCAGGTTATAAATGTTGTTGTTGTTGAATAGCATGTCCCTATTTTCATTGGAGAAATATTGGAAGGCAAGTGTGTAAGCCCTGCTTTTGGGCTTCCCATTGGAAGAAGAAGAAGAAGAAGAAGAAGAAGAAGAAGAAGAAGAAGAAGAAGAAGAAGAAGAGGAGTTTGGATTTGATATCCCGCCTTTCACTCCCCTTAAGGAGTCTCAAAGCGGCTAACATTCTCCTTTCCCTTTCTCCCCCACAACAAACACTCTGTGAGGTGAGTGGGGCTGAGAGACTTCAGAGAAGTGTGACTAGCCCAAGGTCACCCAGCAGCTGCATGTGGAGGAGCGGAGATGCGAACCCGGTTCCCCAGATTACGAGACTACCGCTCTTAACCACTACACCACACTGGCTCTCAAGACAACAGGAGGCTAAACTGGATGGACTAATGGCTTGATCTTCTGACGTTCTTGAGCTCTGTGTTTCCTTGCTATGTGGAGGGCAGTTCCACAGTCTAAGCCTGATCTGTGTCCAGAAGTTCTTCCTTCTATCTGCCCTGTATCTTCCAAACTCCATCTTCTTGGGACGCCTGTGAGTTCTAGCATTATGAGAGTGGGAGGGAAGAAAACCTTCACCGTTTCCTGGAGAATATCGGTAGCAGAGCAGGGCAAAGAGTCAAGGGATTGTCTGGAGAGATGGGTGGGTGAATTCCTGATGAATATTTGATAGGCCTTCATATCTTGGCGAAACCGGGAGACAGAAAGGTATTAATTAGCTGCTATCCCTCAGTGGCTCAGATGAGGATTAAGGTAACGGGGCTTCTCATCTGTTTCCATAGCGGCTGAGAAGTAACGGTAAATCAGCATTATGGATCGGTGCTGTAATAGGGAGATACGTTTTAATCTTATTAGCAGGCCCAGCATTACGGAGAAAGCAAAGAGATTACTAATCGCTGGGAGCAGATCGGTTTGGGGAGGTTGCGGGTGGGGAGGAGAGGGTAAAGGGGCTTCAAATTAGCAAAAGTGTGCATTGGAGGTCAACTTCAAAGCAATGAGAAGGGAGAGGAATTGGGTGCAGGTGAAATAAGTGGAAGAACGGCGACTCTAGGTTTAAAAAATGGTGTCGTTTTAGCCTAGAAAGAAAACTGGGTAACAAGAAAGGTGTGTTTGATTATGCCTGGTGTGGAAAAAGTGGATGGAGGGAAAATATTATGCCCTGCCGTGGGCTTCATTGAATGCTAGTCCCACTCAGGGTAAAATCATCATCATCATAATAATTTATTATTTATACCCCGCCCATCTGGCTGGGCTTCCCCAGCCACTCTGGTAGGCTTCCAACAAAATATTAAAATACTGTAATACATCAAACATTAAAAGCTTCCCTAAACTGGGCTGCCTTTAGATGTCTTCGAAAAGTCTGGTAGTTGTTCTCTTTGACATCTGCTAGGAGGGCGTACCACAGGGAGGGTGCCACTACTGAGAAGGCCCTCTGCCTGGTTCCCTGTAGCTTTGCTTCTCGCAGTGAGGGAACCGCCAGAAGGCCCTTGGTGCTGGACCTCAGTGTCTGGGTAGGAGGATGGGGGTGGAGATGCTCCTTCAGGTATCTGCTTCCTGCCAAGGCCGTTTAGGGCTTTAGCACCAACACTTTGAATTGTGCTCGGAAACGTACTGGGAGCCAGTGTAGGTCTTTCAAGACCGGTGTTATGTGGTCTCGGCGGCCGTCACCAGTCTAGCTGCCGAGTTCTGGATTAGTTGTAGTTTCCGGGTCACCTTCAAAGGTAGCCCCACGTAGAGCGCATTGCAGTAGTCCAAGTGGGAGATAACCAGAGCATGCACCACTCTGGTGAGACAGTCCACAGGCATATAGGGCCTCAGCCTATGTACCAAATGGAGCTGGTAAACAGCTGCCCTGGACACAGAATTGACCTGCTCCTCCATGGACAGCTGTGAGTCCAAATTGACTCCCAGGCCGTGCACCTGGTCCTTCAGGGGCATAGTTACCCCATTCAGGGCCAGTTGTTCTGTGTTGCCTGCCTTAGCAAGAACACACAATGCCTGCATATTGCAACAAGATGGAAAGATTGAGGGTTTTGTTTTGGAGGGGGGGAGCCAGAGAGGCCCTAATCTGTACTAGTCCCTCCTTTACCAGATGCTGGAGTTGTGGGGGAGATGGTTTGTCTCTTTCCTGTGATCGCTCTGGCTAGCAACACCAGCTGGCGCTTGTGACTGAGAAATTTCCAAGTTTAATAAACTACGTCTCCTTTTATCTTTGGCAAAGGGTTGGACAGCTGACACCTTCCCCCAGCTTTATGCAAATGAGTGTCTGAGACATGTTTCCATTTTTAGATAGATGAATATTGCATAGATTTTTTTTTAAAAAAAAGATTGGCTTCAAGTGTGTGCCTGTGCGTGTCGGGACAGAGGCAGTGTTGCCTAGTGGTTAGAGTGTTGGACCTAGGACCTGGGAGACCAGGGCTGAAATCTCTCACTTGGCCATAAAACTCACTGGATGACTTTTGGGGCCAGTCACCGCCTCTTGGCCTAACCTACCTTGCAGGGTGGTTGTGGTGATTAAATGAGGAAGGTTGTAAAGGTAAAGGGACCCCTGACCATTAGGTCCAGTTGTAACCGACTCTGGGGTTGCGGCGCTCATCTTGCTTTATTGGCTGAGGGAGCCGGCGTACAGCTTCCGGGTCATGTGGCCAGCATGACTAAGCCGCTTCTGGCGAACCAGAGCAGCGCACGGAAATGCCGTTTAGCTTCCCGCTGGAGTGGTACCTATTTATCTACTTGCACTTTGTGCTTTCGAACTGCCAGGTTGGCAGGAGCAGGGACCGAACAACAGGAGCTCAACCCGTCACGGGGATTCGAACTGCCGACCTTCTGAACGGCAAGTCCTAGGCTCTGTGGTTTAATCCACAGCGCCACCCGCGTCCCTGAGGAAGGTATAGAACTATATAAATGCCGGCTTGAGCTGAGAAATCAATGGAATGAATGAGTCAAGGAATCTATCAGCGTTAGGTCCCCATTGTCTCAATCATAAACTCACTCCCTATCCCCCACTTTCCACATTGGTTTGCAAAGTTTCTATAGCGCCAGATGTCTCAAAAGTTCTGTGCATGTTTTTCTAATATGCTTAGGTACGTAATTCGGCTGCACACACACGCACACTTTTGCAAGCGATTTCCCCAAATGCAATGTGTTTTTGCTTGGAAAATTGCCTTGCAAAACTCAGAGGAGGGTGAATTTGAAAGGAAAGGTGTGTTTGCAGGTCATGCATGGCAGAGACGGGGAACCATCTTTGAGCCTGAGGGCTGGCTACGGGCAACTTCCTGAGGGCCCTATAGACATGGTGGGTGGGGACCAGTGCAACAGATGCAACTGTTAACTTTGTGCAACAGGTTGCATTCTGCACCCATGTAGACACACTGTATACTTCTCCATTCCCATCCCCACCCAGTCAAGCAGGCAGCGTTGTCATGGTTCAAGGATACATCTAGGCCTGGGCGATATATTGATATATCATCCAAAACCGCTTTGAAGTCCATATTGTGATATCTGTTTCATAATTTTTGACCTGGCTATATATTGCAAATCATGTGATTTTTGCGTAGCACACACACACACACACACACAATGCCACGAAAAACCGTGAAGCCAGGCGATGCCTCTCCATAACTCCATCCTTCTTTCAGACATCATGATATATTGGTATCTTGTGCTGTTTAGCTGTTGATATATCCAGGGCCGGATTTAGGTTTGATAAGGCCCTAAGCTACTGAAGGTAAAGGGGCTCTTTATATGTCCAGCTGTCCTTTGTCAACAACAAATTGTTGCTGTTTTTTTGTGTTGAATATATGGTAATTTATGGAGCTAATGGGTATCTAAAGCCATTTGCACATAACAAAATATGCATTTTATCAAAGTAATTGTTGAATTTATTTTATATTTTGGAAATGTACATCCAGTTTCTTTTTCCTTTAATTTTTTTGGGGGGGCCCAAGTGAGTGGGGCCCTAAGCTATAGCTCGTTTAGCTTATACATAAATCTGGCTCTGGATACAGTCATACCTCGGGTTGAATGTGCTTCGGGATGAGCGCGTTTGAGTTGCACTCCACGGCAACCTGGAAGTAATGGAGCGCGTTACTTCCGGGTTTTGCCGCTTGCGCTCTAAATGACGTCGCGCGCATGCGCAGAACTGGCGAAAAGTGACGTGTGCATGCACAGACGTGCCGTCGCTGGTTACGTTTGCTTCTAGATGCGAACTGGGCTCTGGAATGGAGGTACCAGTGTATATCATGATGCTGAAAACCAGATATTGCCCAGTCTTAGACACTTTCCAGCCTTGCAGCAATATTCAAAGAGCATGTGGCCTGGAGAGACTCCTGGAAGCCAAAACGAGAGCTGCATTTGATCCCTGTGCCATTCCTTGCTGTTCTTCCAGGAAGTGTGAATTATGTAGATTTGCACTGGAATTTCTCCTTAAGTTGGAAGTCGCTTTCTGTGGAGTCGGCCCCTTGATCCACACGGCTCAGTAATGCCTACAACTGACTGGCAGAGACTGTCCTGGGTTTCAGGATTGAAATCGGGCCTTCTGCATGCCAGGCAGATGCTCTACCCCTGAGCTGTGCATTCTTTCCCTGTGTGCGCGCTGGGGCAACATTGTTGGTTTGAAATGATAGCTCTGATCAGTCCTTTCTGAGTTCTTCCTCCTTGTTAATTAACCCACGTTTAACAGGATAGATTTTCTCCCTTGGAGGTTAGCTTGTGTGCACTTCCGCGAGTTAGTTTTTTAAAAATAAAATAAAAAATAAAAATAAAATAAAGGCCATTTTGTCTTCTGCAGCTGCTCTGCAAAATCGATTCCAAGGCCCGGGCATTAAAATATAACAATATCAAGAAGGGGAAAGGGAGGATCAATACTACCAAATGAGATGGATCCCGTCAAAATGCTGTGATAATTGGATTTCCTAAAAATTCATCAGCTGGAGCAAAAGCATTCACTTAGTCTCCCTGCACCTTTCCTGACACGGCTTTCTTTGCTTCCGTGACTCCGTGGTCGATTCTGTGTTGTTGGGTGGGATTCTTGCAGAAGATGCTTTTTTAACGAAACAGTAACAAAATGGGGTAGTGGGAGAAGAGAGGCATTCTGGCATAGTGGTTAGAGCACTGGACTAGGACCTGGGAAACAAGGGTTGAAAATCCCCACTTGGCCGTGAAGCTCACTGGGTGACATTGGGGCCAGTCACTGCCTTTCAGCTTAACCTCCCTCTTGTTTACTCCTCCTCTCTAAGGTAGGACTTGAACCAGGGGCTCCAGGCTCCAAGGAAGGAGATTCTGACTAGACATCGGGGAAAAGCTGTATGACAGTAAGAGCTGTTTGACAGTGGGAACTGTCTCCCTCGGGAGGTTGTGGAGGTTTACAAGTAGAGGTTGGATGGCCATCTGTCAGGGATGCTGTAGCTGAGTTTCCTGCATTGCCGGGGGTTGTGCTAGATGACCCTCAGGTGTCCCCTTGACCAACTCCACAATTCTATGATAATTACTAGATGGACTGATGGCCTGATTCAGCATGGGGCAGCTTCTTGCATATCTTTTGATGCATTTGCACAGCAGTGTGTGTCTTCGTAGGGATCCTATTCTCTGTGCTACTTGTGACACCGGACTCAGTTTTCTCCTGAACACCTGATTGGTCATGGGGGTGGCACTGTAGGTTAAACCACAGAGCCTAGGGCTTGCCAATCAGAAGGTTGGTCGTTCGAATCCCCATGACGGGGTGAGCTCCCATTGCTCGGTCCCTGCTCCTGCCAACCTAGAAGTTCGTAAGCACGTCAAGTGCAAGTAGATCAATAGATACCGTTCTGGCAGGAAGGTAAACGGTGTTTCTGTGCGTTGCTCTGGTTTGTCAGAAGCAGCTTAGTCATGCTGGCCACATGACCCAGAAGCTGTAGGCCGGCTCCCTTGGTAAGTAAAGCGAGATGAGCACCGCAACCCCAGAGTCGGTCACGACTGGACCTAATGGTCAGGGGTCCCTTTACCTTTAAGGATGCTTTAAACCAGGGGTCAGCAACCTTTTTCAGCCGTGGGCTGGTCCACTGTCCCTCAGACCATGTGGTGGGCCAGACTATTTTTTTTGGGGGGGGGGGGAAATGAACAAATTCCTATGCCCCACAAATAACCCAGAGTTGCATTTTAAATAAAAGCACACATTCTGCTCATGTAGAAACACCAGTCAGGCCCCACAAATAATCAAGAGATGCATTTTAAATAAAAGGGCACATTCTACTCATGTAAAAACACGCTGATTCCCGGACTGTCCATGGGCTGGATTGAGAAGGCGATTCGGCCGCATCCTTGCCTACCCCTGCTCTAAACTCTCCTCAGAACTTAGGAGAGGAAGGGGGGGGGAGGAGAGAGACAGAGTGAGAGAGGGTGCTTAAGGGAGAGGGAGAGAAGTGAGTCTCCTGTGATTTTGAAGGGGAAGGTCTGAAGTCAGCCCCTAACCATTCCCAGGGAGAGAGTCATCCGTTCTGTATGTATGTGTGTGTGTGTGTGCATACCAGCAAAAAAACTGAAATGGAGAACTTCACCTCCCGGCATGTTGAATTGGCAAAAGCGGAGAGGATTTAAAAAAACAAAAAAAAGCACTCTCTGTACCCTGCTAAACAGCAGCATCTAATTTTTGCAGATTGCAGAGCCGGGGTGTTTATATAATTAGCAGGAATGAGTTACATGTGTATTGCGAAGGGAGCGCATACCCAAACGAACAGCCTGGGCGTAGGTTAGGCAATCAGAGAGCGGCACGCAAATTAAGTCTCTTGATTAAATCTGCTAGGTGGCGTGGAGGCTTTCCAGTTGCAAAAACAGAATGCAAGCACAGGCACAAAGAAACCCTCAAAAAGAAGGAAAGGGTAGAAATTGCCAAGCGGGCAGCTACCTGCCTCCTTTGTTGTCTGTGGGTTTGTGATTCCTGAGTTGCAAGGGGGTGGACTAGATGACTCGTGAGGTCTCTTTCCAGCTCTGTACTTCTATGATTCTGTGTGGTGGTCTAGTGAGGGAGGCCAGACTGATTACCAATCAGTGGAGCTGACATTGGTGGGTTTTTTTGAGAGGAGGGATGGAATTGAGATGCTTTGAGGCTGCACCAAGGCTGATGTTGACTCCCACCTAACCGGTACCCTTAGAGGGCCCCCCCCCCCCACAAATGATGCTTAGCGTGGAGAAGATCTTCCAATATCCAAAGGGCTGTCACATGCAGGATGGAGCAAGCTTCTTTTCTTGGTCAGGCCTCGCCTGCAGTGTCCAGTTCTTAGAACCACAGTTGAAGAAGGATATTGACAAGCTGGAACATGTGCAAAGGAGGGCAACCAAGATGATCATTCAACGATCTTGAAACTGCAGCCAAATAATCCCTGACAAATGGCCATTCAACCTGTTTAAAAACCTCCAATGAAAAACAACCAACCATCTGAGGTTGTCCGTTCCACTGTCTAACAGCTCTTACCACCAGAAAAGTTTAGTTGGAATCTTCTTCCTTTCAGATCCTACCCTCTGGAGCGGGAGAAAACATGCTTATTCCATCTTCCATGTGACAGCTCTTCAGATATTTGAAGGCCCCCATAGAACCTCTCAGTCTCCTCTTGTCACAGTCTGGTTCACGGGTGATCGAAGTCCCGGCTGGGAACGTCGGGTCTGGGGGCAAGATGGTGGGGTAGGAGCAGGAACGGGAGTCCAGAAGCCAGGAGTCAGAAAGCCAAGAGTCTGAGGGTCAGAAAGCCGGGAGTCACAAAGTCAGGGGTCCAAGGAGCAAGGAGTCACAAAGTCAAGGGTCTGAAGATCAAGAAGCAAGGAGTCAAAGAGCAGCAAGGCAGGGAACGTGTTGCGGTGGCAAAGAGCTGAAGGGAAAATGCTGACCTTATATCCCTTCCCAGCTCTTGCCACCAAGTGCTGTGAGTTACCAATCGGCCTCACCTGTGTGGCCATGCCTTGCCTCTTCAGAACAAACTTAGGAAGGCCCCAGTCCTGCAAAGTCCTATTGGTCACAGGGCCTGGCTCCTCCACGCACACCTGACACCTCTTATCCTAGTTAAACATACTCAACTCCCTCAACTCCCTCTCATAAGGCTCGGTTCCCAGACCCTTGATCATCTTGGTCGCCCTCTCCTGCAAACCTTCCAGCTTGTCAACATCCTCCTCAAATTGTGATGCCCAGAACTGGACACAGTATTCCAGGTGTGGTCTGGCCAAGGCAGAATAAAGGTAAAGGTAAAGGTACCCCTGCCCGTACGGGCCAGTCTTGACAGACTCTAGGGTTGTGCGCTCATCTCACTCTATAGGCCGGGAGCCAGCGCTGTCCGCAGACACTTCCGGGTCACGTGGCCAGCGTGACAAGCTGCATCTGGCGAGCCAGCGCAGCACACGGAACGCCGTTTACCTTCCCGCTGGTAAGCGGTCCCTATTTATCTACTTGCACCCGGGGGTGCTTTCAAACTGCTAGGTTGGCAGGCGCTGGGACCGAACGACGGGAGCGCACCCCGCCGCGGGGATTCGAACCGCCGACCATGCGATCGGCAAGTCCTAGGCGCTGAGGTTTTACCCACAGCGCCAAGGCAGAATAGAGTGGCACTATTATTTCCCTTGATGGGGACACTAGACTTCTGTGGATGCAGCCTAGAATAGCATTAGCTCTTCTTCTTTTTGCCACGGACACTTGGACCCATTGCATCCAATGGGACTACTGCAGATAAAATTAGTTGGATATGATCCCATAGCTTACCAGGGAATGCCTTGCCGCCACCCCTCCATCCTCCTCTGAGCCAGTGGGAGTTCTGAGGCTGGAGAAGATGCCAAAATGTGATGAATGGGATGCCTCAATGCCTTTTAGAGCCTCACAATTCCGATCCGTGCCGTCTCCCACTCCTCCTTATCAAACCAGAATTAAGGAGCGCATGCAGAGTTTTCCCGGAGCTTTCATTAGATGTTCATCTTTCATCCCCGCCTCCCTGCGCGAGATAGATAACAAAGCCACTGTGAGTCGATTCTGTGCGCTCTAGATACTTTTCATACGGGGCTTGATTGATGAGCACAAGGATCAACACAAAAACACTGCTCTGAAAGGATCTCTAAATGGCTGCCACCAGCATCTGGTTGACCACCGTGAGAACAGAGTGCTTCACCAGATGGGACTCCCCACCCCAACACCCAGCTTGACCTTGTTGTTGTTTAGTCGTTTAGTCGCGTCCGACTCTTCATGACCCCATGGCCCAGAGCATGCCAGGCACCCCTGTCTTCCACTGCCTCCTGCAGCTTGGTCAAACTCATGTTCATAGCTTCAAGATCACATGTCAAGGTGCTAGACCCTTACACCAACAGAGAAGCAGAAGGTGTGTCCCATCATTAACCCCATGGAGACCTCATGGATGGAGGTGGGTGGATCCCGAGGAGGCAGAGAAGAGGTCAGGGAGCTGGTGCTCAGGTACTAATTGTGGTTTCCCACAGGCAGCTGGTTGGCCACTGTGAGAACAGGTTGTTGTTGTTGTTTAGTCGTTTAGTCGTGTCCGACTCTTTGTGACCTCATGGACCAGAGCACGCCAGGCACTCCTGTCTTCCACTGCCTCCCGCAGTTTGGTCAAACTCATGCTGGTAGCTTCGAGAACATTATCCAACCATCTTGTTCTCTGTCGTCCCCTTCTCCTTGTGCCCTCCATCTTTCCCAACATCAGGTTCTTTTCCAGGGAGTCTTCTCTTCTCATGAAGTGGCCAAAGTATTGGAGCCTCAGCTTCATGATCTGTCCTTCCAGTGAGCACTCAGGGCTGATTTCCTTCAGAATGGAGAGGTTTGATCTTCTTGCAGTCCATGGGACTCTGAAGAGTCTCCTCCAGCACCATAATTCAAAAGCATCAATTCTTCGGCAATCAGCCTTCTTTATGGTCCAGCTCTCACTTGCATACGTCACTACTGGGAAAACCATAGCTTGACCTTAGGACATTCCTATTTTCATCGGCAAAATATTGGAGGGGATGTCTCTATTTTCATCAGAGAAATGTTGGAGGATATGGAATAGGATGTCCCCAAGGTTTTATTTTTCCAGCCAGAACTCAGTTCCGGCACCTCTCAGATAGGTGCCATTGCCATAAAAGAACAAGGGAGGTGTTATTGTTCCTGCACCTCCTCTTCTAGAAACATTAAACTGGTCATCCTTATTTTCATGGGAGAAATGTTGGAGGGTATGGATCTAGCTGCAGGACTCTACTTATGCTGTTAGGTTTCAGCAACATTAAATAGGTGGACTCTCAATACTCAGGGAGAGTTTACATCCAAATTCTAGTCCCTGGGAAATGCACTCAGGTCCTGCTAAGAGGGGATCTGGTTGGGATCTGATGCTGGACAAGACAAGACAAGACTCCTTTGAGCTGATCCAGCAGGGCTCTTCTTATGTTGTGCGATCATACATAATGCGATCAAAATAAAATCACTCTTTTTGGGGGCTGGAGGTGGGGGCAGAATAAGGTCTTCATTCACGCATAGAAAAGATGTCCAGTACAGGCAGATGAAGGTGATGGACTACATGGAATTGGCAAAAATGACTGGCAGAATCAGAGACCAGGGAGAAGAGACGGTGGAAGAAGATTGGAAGAAATTTAAAGATTATTTACAGAAATATTATAAAATTAATGAATGTTAGAATGACATCGGATGGAGGTTAAAAGGTTATTAGTAATAATGCGGTGAAGGAGTATGGAAAATTTGAAGGTTAAAAGACGTAAAATTAAAGGTTTAATACATTAAGATAAAGATTAAGATAAGATAGAGGGAAGGGATTTGCTGATTAAACATTTGAATTGGAATACAGTGAGGGGAGGTGTGGGGAAGTCTGGGAAATAAGTAAATGCAAGGAATATTATGAAAATGGAAATGTTTTTATCTGTTTTTCTTTTTCTTTTTGTATTTTTCTTTTTTTCTATGTAAAAGTCTCAATAAAAACATTATATATATATATAAAAAGATCTCCAGTACAACTGCTGGCAAAGGACTACATGCACTACAGGACTGGGAATTAGTGTTATAATTATCAGGCCACCTCTAGGATACGGTGACAGCAGCCACAGAGAATGGGAAAAGTTCTTCACAAGGTGCATCATTAAACTGCAGAATTCACTCCTGCCAGATAGATTCATAGAATTGTAGAGTTGGAAGGGACCTGGAGGATCATCTAAAGTCCAAACCCCCTGCAACACAAGTGAAATATACTCGGAGTCGAGTGTGAATTTCATGCTCTTTATTCAGCTCATAGTAGCAAAGAATGAAACTTTCCCCAAAATGTCTAGCTATACAGTGGTACCTCTGGTTATGTACTTAATTCGTTCCGGAGGTCCGTTCTTAACCTGAAACTGTTCTTAACCTGAAGCACCACTTTAGCTAATGGGGCCTCCTGCTGCTGCCAGGCTGCTACCACACGATTTCTGTTCTCATCCTGAAGCACAGTTCTTAACCCAAGGTACTATTTCTGGGTTAGCGGAGTCTGTAAGCTGAAGCGTATGTAACCCGGGGTACCACTGTATATACATTATTTACACAATAGTGTGATTGGCTAATTCAGGGCTGCTCCTGTAGGCCAATCAGGTTGCGGATTCACCTCCTCCAGAAGCCTGATTGGCTGCTCCTGCAGGCCAATCAGGTTGCTGATTCACCACCTCCAGAAGCCTGATTGGCTGCTCCTGCAGACCAATCAGATCACTGATTCACTTCCACCTGGAATTGGATTGGGTGGTTCCTGCAGACCAATCAGGCTGCCAAATTTTGGATCCTATTGTTCTAGGATTCAGCTCAGTACATAACACCAAGAAATTTAGCTCTCCCATACAGAGATCGAACCTGCGGTCTTGGTGTTATCAGCACCACACTCTAACCAAATGAGCTACTCAGATGTACTGATGCACTCAGGGTCTGCTTGCAGGCTTGGCCATCGTTAAGAACAGGATACTGGCTTACAGAATATTTGGATTTATGAACTTATGGAACATGGTGCCGTACAAGAGGTGGTGTTATCAACCATTGCAGATGGCCTTAAGAAGTCGGTGGAGAACATGTTACTGAAAGGAAACTTCTCCTTCACACAATGCATGGTTAGACCAAGCAACTTGCTCTCACAAGAGGGCAGTGATGGATCCCAACCCCCTATTTTCCAGGGAAAGTCCTGGATTTACAGAATCCATCCCAGTTTCTGATTTGATCCTATAATGTCCCACTTTCTACTTGCACTTTGACGTGCTTTTGAACTGCTAGGTTGGCAGGAGCAGGGACCCAGCAACGGGAGCTCACTCCGTTGCGGGGATTCGAACCACCGACCTTCTGATCGGCAAGTCCTAGGCTCTGTGGTTTAACCCACAGCGCCACCCGCCTCAGATGGGGGGGTATAAATAATACAATTATTATCATCATTGTTATGGAATAGGGTGTCCCTGTTTTCATCAGAGAAATGCTTGAGGGTATGAATAATCCTGGATGCAGACTTCCGACAGATGAATTATTTTTATTTTAAGAAAAGTTTCTAGTCCTTAAGCTTGCCAATGCAAAAGGAAAACGCTTTTCCTTAGGACATCCCTGTTTCATTGGAGAAATGTTGGAGGGCATGCCAAAAGAGGAATGGGACAAATGCGTGGAAGAATTTGGGCTCTTGGGGGCTTCCAGCCCCAGTGACTCCAAGGCAGCAACTGTGGTTTTGCATTAGCCACAGCAGAGGGATGCGGTACCCAGGCCTTGCTTGTTGGCCATTGTGAGTCACAGATTTGGATGCTTCCAGCTGGGCTCTTCTCATGTTCATTTAGCTGCACGGCACGCCAGCTTGCTTTGAAGGCAGCAGAGCATCATTTGCATATATGCAAATGGGGAGCGCTTTACCCATATATTTAAAAATAAATAAATGGGTCAGTCGGGGACTGTGGCTTGACCTGTCGGCATGGCTTGCATTAATGGGGGAGGAACAGCTGGACAGGCAGATGGGGGGAGGGGGGAGAGAGTCAGACCGGGCTGGAATGCAGTGACCATAAAGGCTTTGGCCAGCTCAGCGCCTCCAATTTAACAGCATCCTTTCATGGGTTGCCAAGTGCGCCTGCCACATGTCTATTTGCATACAATTCCCAGAGTCCTCTGCAGTGGCGGCGTGGCAGAGAGCAAAGGCAGTCGCCGTAAGCAGCAGGGCCCTTGCCACACAAGCAGAGACGGTTCCTAAATGCAGTCTGCACGGTGTCATACGGTGCTTGTCTTAATGTTGCCTGCCAAGCGTGAGATTTCACACCTATTTATTTAATGATCCTCTTCCCCAGTCCATGAAAACACAAGTCGATTCAGAGCGTGTCCTTTGTAGAATACAGAATGACAGCTGGGCCACAGAGCTCACAGCCATCTCACGAAGTTGAATGCTGGGATTTTCAGGACATATACAGTGGTACCTTGGGTTACAGGCGCTTCAGGTTACAGACTCTACTAACCCAGAAATAGTATCTCGGGTTAAGAACTTTGCTTCAGGATGAGAACAGAAATTGTGCTGCAGTGGCAGCAGGAGGCCCCATTAGCTTTTTTAAAAAATATTTTTTTGTTGTTTATTAGGAATTTAAACAAAACATATTAGCTTACAACATATCATCCTTAATTCCCCCATCCCCCCCATAAAACAACTCCCCTCCCCTCCCCCCTGACTTCCCTCAGTTCCAATGAAGGTAAAGGTAAAGGAACCCCTGACCATTAGGTCCAGTCGCTGATGACTCTGGGGTTGTGGCACTCATCTTGCTTTACTGGCTGTGGGAGCCAGCGTACAGCTTCCGGGTCATGTGGCCAGCATGACTCTGGCAAACCAGAGCACTGCATAGAAACGCAGTTTATCTTCCTGCCACAGTGGTGCCTATTTATCTACTTGCACTGGTGTGCTTTTGAACTGCTAGGTTGGCAGGAGCAGGGACCGAGCAACAGGAGCTCACCCCGTTGTGGGGATTCAAACTCTGACCTTCTGATGGGAAAGCCCAAGAGGCTCGGTGGTTTAGACCACAGCACCACCCACATCCCTATCTACACCTAGACAGTGTTAAAAGAGGGTTGTAGAGTGGGTTTGTAGACCCACTCTACAGAGGGTCCTGGTGAGTGAGCAGCTGCCAGTCAGGGTTGGCAATACTGAGCTGGGTGGACCAGTGGCCTGACTGCACAAAGCAGGTTCCTACGTCTTGCAGCTGCAGTGTGCTCTAGGTTGCATCAGCAAAAGTCAAGTGTGCAGATCAAGGGAAGGAATTGTACCACTCTGCCTTGGTCAGACCACACCTGGAATACAGTGTCCAGTTCTGGGCACCACAAGTTAAGAAGGATATTGACAAGCTGGAACATGTGCAAAGGAGGATGACTAAGATGATCAAGGGTCTGGAAACCAAGCCTTATGAGGAACAGTTGAGGGAGTTGGGTATGGGAAAGAGGAGATATGATAGCCATCTATATCAAGGGCTGTCACATGGAAGATGGAACAAGCTTGCTTTCTCCTTGAACCAAGAGATTCAAGTTACAAGAAAGGAGATTCTGACGAAACAATAGGAACAACTTTCTGACAGTAAGAGCTGTTTGACTGTGTAACTTTCGAAGTTGTGGACCATGGGTGGGCAAACTAAGGCCCGGGGGCTGGATCCGACCCAACCGCCTTCTAAATATGGCCCGCGGATCAGCGTGTTTTTACATGAGTGGAATGTGCGCATTTATTTAAAATGCATATCTGGGTTATTTGTGGGGCATAGGAATTCATTCATATATTTTTTTCAAAATATAGTCTGGCCCCCCACAAGGTCTGAGGGACAGTGGACTAGCCCCTCATTCCTTGAGGTTTTCAAGCAGAGGTTGTATGGCCATCTGTTGGGGATGCTTTAGCTGAGATTCCTGCATTGCAGGGGGTTGGACTAGATGACCCCTGGGGTCCCTCCCAACATACAGTTCTATGA
Organism: Podarcis tiliguerta; assembly: GCF_965153285.1. NCBI lineage: Eukaryota > Metazoa > Chordata > Lepidosauria > Squamata > Lacertidae > Podarcis > Podarcis tiliguerta. The sequence goes on from NC_139541.1 coordinate 12,370,667, forward strand.
TTCTATGATTCATCAGCCACCAGGAGACCGGCAGAGGCTCCTCCTCCTCCTCCTCGCTTCCTAGCTCTCCCCTGCGGCGCGCCAGAGAGAAAAGGAAGGCGAGGAGGAATGTATAAATAAAACTTTTACTGCAGTAGGGTAAAATGCTGCTAAAGATTCTTCACATCTGCGCGGTGGTGGGAGATAAATATTAAATCTATAATTTATGTAGATGGCTTCTCAGCTTGTATGGAGGAGGCCAGGGCTGGCTAATAAAATACGATATATCAAGGCAGCTTATCTCGCCAGCCAACGCAGAGCTCTCCATAATTTGCATGGGGATTGGGCGACTCTCAGGAATTTACCTGCCACTAAATATATAGCAGGGTCAATGCAGCGAGGCAGTTTGCTTTCTGGGTATCGATTTGAAACTCTCTTTTTCTCTGGTTGTCTGCCCCCACCCCTTTAAAAGTTTTCTGACCTGTTTTGATAGTGGAATTATTCCTGCTGTGATACATAATGAAAATAATCCCTTCTCCTTCTTCTTTTCAATGGAGCTCAGCGACGGAAGCACACAGCTGTATTTTGAGGCAGGACCAGGTGTTTAAATTTTGCACCCCCTAACAATTTTGCACCTGTGCCTCCCCCCCCCACACACACTATACTCCTGCTCCTGCTGGTTGTTGTTGTTTAGTCGTTTAGTCGTGTCCGACTCTTCGTGACCCCATGGGCCAGAGCATGCCAGGCACTCCTGTCTTCCACTGCCTCCCGCAGTTTGGTCAAACTCATGCTGGCAGCTTCAAGAACACTGTCCCACCATCTCGTCCTCTGCAGTCCCCTTCTCCTTGTGCCCTCCATCTTTCCCAACATCAGGGTCTTTTCCAGGGAGTCTTCTCTTCTCATGAGGTGGCCAAAGTATTGGAGCCTCAGCTTCAGGATCTGTCCTTCCCGTGAGCACTCAGGGCTGATTTCCTTCAGAATGGAGAGGTTTGATCTTCTTGCAGTCCATGGGACTCTCAAGAGTCTCCTCCAGCACCATAATTCAAAAGCATCAATTCTTCGGCGATCAGCCTTCTTGATGGTCCAGCTCTCACTTCCATACATCACTACTGGGAAAGCCATGGCTTTAACTATACGGACCTTTGGAGGATTAGGTAAATACCTGGAAGTCTAAATATATAAAGAAAGATAAAAAATTGGTCAGTAGCACCTTAGAGACCAACTAAGTTTGTTCTTTCTATAAGCTTTTCTGTGCATGAAGTATGCATGCACACGAAAGCTTATACCCAGAACAAACTTAGTTGGTCTCTAAGGTGCTACTGGACATTTTTTTTATGTATATATATATTTCAACTGCATCAGACCAACACGGCTACCTACCTGAATCTAGATGCATGGAAGTCTATCAGCTATAATCAGTGCTGGATTTACGTAGAAGCTACACAAGCTATAGCTTAGGGCCCCACTTTTTTTGGGGGGGGGGCCCAAAAATGTAAAAGAAAAAACAACTGGATGTCCATTTCCAAAATATATAAAATAAAAAACAAATAGAATAAAACCTACATGCAGCAACAGTGTTTTGTGTTGTTTAGGCTCCTATGATGTAATTAATGGGCCCTGCCTGCTAGCCTGCTCCATAAAATATCACTGCTCATTTCTTTATATATAGGGTGCCTACATTCTGCATGGACTGGTTGCACGGCAACATGTGCAAATGGCCTTAGATGAATATTAGGTCCATAAATTACCATATAGCATATATTCAACATAAAAATGTTGAATACAGCCATACCTTGGGCTAAAGACACTTTAGGTTAAACCTTTTCAGGTTGCGTCCTGCAGTGACCCAGAAGTACCGGAATGGGTTACTTCCGGGTTTCGATGTTCGCGCATGCGCAGACACTCAAAATGATGTTACGCGCATGCACAGAAGCGATGAATCACAACCCACAGATGTGGGTTGCGTTCTGCTCAGGTTGCGAATGGGGCTCCAGAACGGATCCTGTTCACAACCAGAGGTAGCACTGTATATAGCACATATTCAACATAATACCATGGAGTACTTATTCAACATAAAAAAGCAACAATTTGTTGTTGACAAAGGACAGCTGGACATATAAGGGGCCCCATTACCTTCAGTAGCTTAGGGCCTCATCAAAACTAAATCTGGCCCTGGCCGTAATGACTATGTTCTGCCTCCATGGTCAGAGGTGAGAGTGCTCTTGAATCCCAGAAGGGGAGACGGCTCCTGTGTTGTTTTGTGGAATTCCCAGTGAGGAATGTTACAGGATGCCGTTAGTCTGGTCCAGTTGCAGGGCTCTGCTTATGTTCTTCGGGTATTAACTTCAGCCAGTGTCCGACAGGATGCCCTGATGGGAAGATCACAAGAGGACCTAAGCCCAAGAGCCCTTTCCCCTTCTTACTGTTTCCAGCAACTGGTTCTAAAATGAGCAGGGATCCTCTGCAACGTGAGGAAGGATTGCTTGGAGGCAGGCTGCCTGATTTATTCAAAGTATTTATAAGCTGCTCTTCATTTAATATTATTTAATTCCAGAGCAGGGAACGATAAAATGAAGCAACAATGGTATATGGTACTGGGGGAAAATGACAATATTCAAAAGTTGCAGCATCGTATATGAAGGACCACTAAGAAAAACCACTCTCCTCTCTCTCCCTCCTCCTTACCAGCCAACACAAATAGTATCCAGCAACATCTTGGTTTGCATGCAAAATGTCTTGGGTTCAGTTCCCAGGTGGGGCTGGGAAACCGAAAGTCACCTCCCTAAACACTGGACAGCGACTGCCAATCAAGAGGTATCCATACTGAGCCATCTGTCATGGATGCTTTCACTGAAATTTCTGAATCATCAGGCTTAGGCAAACTCAGCCCTCCAGATGTTTTGAGACTACAATTCCCATCATCCCTGACCACTGGTCCTGTTAGCTAGGGATGATGGCAGTTGTAGTCCCAAAACATCTGGAGGGCCAAGTTTGCCTATGCCTGGACTAGATGATCCTCAGGGTTTTGTCCAACTCTGCAAATCTATGATTCTACAAGATGCACCAATAGCCTGATTTGGTATAAGAAAGCTCTATAACAAACCCGGAAATCAATTCAGAATCATGAGGGCTAGAATCATTATGTTATTGCCTTGTATGGAGGAGTTTAGAAACACACTTCCCTGCTTTCCCTGCCTCCTCATGTTTACTTTAGTGCAGCCACAATGCCTGAAAGTAGCTGAGTTGAGTTCTAGAAGTAGGCTGTGATGTGGCGAGCCTTTCATCAAGAGCTTCATCTGGTACGCAGGCTGAGACCCTACTGCCCGCAGACTGTCTCACCAGAGTGGTGCATGCTCTAGTTATCTCCCGCTTGGACTACTGCAATGCGCTCTACGTGGGGCTACCTTTGAAGGTGACCCAGAAACTACAACTAATCCAGAATGCGGCAGCTAGACTGGTGACTGGGAGCGGCCGCCGAGACCGGTCTTGAAAGACCTACATCAGCTCCCAGTATGTTTCCGAGCAGAATTCAAAGTGTTGGTGCTGACCTTGAAAGCCCTAAACAGCCTCGGCCCAGTATACCTGAAGGAGCGTCTCCACCCCCATCGTTCAGACCAGACACTGAGGTCCATCTCCAAGGGCCTTCTGGCAGTTCCCTCACTGCGAGAAGCAAAGTTACAGGGAACCAGGCAGAGGGCCTTCTCGGGAGTGGTGCCCGCCCTGTGGAACGCCCTCCCATCAGGTGTCAAAGAGATAAACAACTATATGACATTTAGAAGACATCTGAAGGCAGCCCTGCTTAGGGAAGTTTTTAATGACTGATGTTTTAGTGTATTTTAAATCTTTTGTTGGAAGCTGCCCAGAGTGGCTGGGGAAACCCAACCAGATGGGTGGGGTATAAATAGGTAAAGGGTAAAGGGGACCCCTGACCATTAGGTCCAGTTGTGACCGACTCTGGGATTGCGGCGCTCATCTCGCTTTACTGGTCGAGGGAGCCAGCGTACAGCTTCCGGGTCATGCAGCCAGCATGACTAAGCCGCTTCTGGCAAACCAGAGCAGCGCACGGAAATGCCGTTTACCTTCCCGCTGGAACGGTGCCTATTTATCTACTTGCACATTAACGTGCTTTCGAACTGCTAGGTTGGCAGGAGCAGGGACCGAGCAACGGGAGCTCACCCCGTCGTGGGGATTCGAACTGCCGACCTCCTGATCAGCAAGTCCTAGGCTCTGTGGTTTAACCCACAGCGCCACCCGCGTCCCCTTGGGGTATAAATAAATTATTATTATTATTATTATTATTATTATTATTATTATTATTATTATTATTATTATTTCAACCAGACAAATCTGGGTCATCTCCTGCCCTGCGAGGTCTCCCCCCTACCCATTCCTGCCTGACCCCCTAACCATCTGGCCAGTAGTCCTTAGCACCAAAGTCTCCCAAAACAGCCCGAAAAATCCCCAGTTGGCCTGTGTCTGCCCTTCTCTCCATTTCCCCTGCTCCCTCCCTCCGTCCTGCCTTCCACTTGCCTGTTGCGTGGCTCTGGCACTCCTATAAATCACGTCCCGATTATGACACCAAATAGTGACCAATAAAACGGATGTAAGCACCTGCTTTTTATCTGGCCTATTACGCCTGCCCGCCAGCCGCTAATGAAAAACAGATCCGCTGCAGATAGAATCATCCATAACCGTTACGTGGCTGGTGCCAGGACGGGGATGTTGCGCCCTTGTTAATGTCTTCATTTTTTCCCCTCTCCCCTCCTTGGAAGCGCAGCTCATCAGCAAGGCCCACTGTTCCAGCTCAATGAAGCAAGTTATCAGAAAGGTCTTTCTCTCTCTCTCTTTTTCTAGCTGCTTTTGCGTATTTGCTATGTTTTCACAGGATCATAAGAGCCGTCTTTTCCTTGTACCGGGATTCTGACTGAATGCTCTGCCATTTAAAAACTGGCAGGTAACCAGAACAAATCCCTGCATCTAGAGATCTAGTATGCCAGGAAGAAAGGCTTTCTTTTGGATGTGTGGTCAAGAGTAAGCTTCTCCTTGACAGGTTACTTTTCTGGACCCTGGACCTTTCTTCCTTCTGCTCCCCTGCAAAAATAAAAGTGAATAAATTAAAACAAATTAAAATAAATTAAAACTAAATAAATTAAATTAATTAAATTTAATTAAATAAAATCAATTTAAAAATTACCTGTTCTGTTGTTTATTTACTTACATATAGATGAGCCAATACAGTGGTACCTCAGGTTAAGAACTTAATTTGTTCTGGAGGTCTGTTCTTAACCTGAAACTGTTCTTAACCTGAAGCACCACTTTAGCTAATGGGGCCTCCCGCTGCCGCTGCGCCGCCAGAGCACGATTTCTGTTCTCATCCTGAAGCGAAGTTCTTAACCCGAGGTACTATTTCTGGGTTAGCGGAGTCTGTAACCTGAAGCGTATGTAACCCGAGGTACCACTGTATAGATAAACCAAAGAACAGTATTGCAAATATTTGCACAAACCAAGCCATGGTGGCATGGCTCCCTGTGCTGAGTGAACTTCCTGCGCAGGCTCTTGCGTGTTCAGAGTGAGGGCAGGAGCCACTGCCGTCACTCTGAATAGGCTCCCAATGGCTCCACATAATCTGATCAGATGTAACATTATTTCACAAAGCCAAAAATGGGGGGGGGGGAGTTTTCCACCTGCTCTTCCACTTTTTACCCCCCCCCCCTGCGCTCAAAATAGTCAGGTGGCATGGAGTTTTCCACTGATCTGCCTCTCTCCTCCCCCTTCCCGTTGAGATTCAACCCTTTGCAATTCCTTTTCCCCAACAAAATCCCATTCCTGCTCTGGCCATCCAGGGCCTCAGCTAAAAACACACACAACAACCCACCCATAGCATGTAATTAAAGGTGCAACTGATAAGTGTTTCTTGTACACTCCTGAAGATCAGTGAGGTAAGAGGCATATAATTAAATGTTTGTACTTTTAATACGTGGTGGTGTGAAGGAAGATGAATTTTAATTACCAGCTCTTAATTGTTTGGCTGGCCTGCTAATGTGGTATTTGCACAGCATTAATGCATTGCGCTCCTTGCCAGTGGGGGCCATTCTCTCGCCGATAACGGAGACTTCCGTCTCTGCTCTCCCATTGAAAGATTTTCGGAGAATTGAATGGTAGTTTCAAGAGGACTTCGCTCATACCCTCCAACATTTCTCCAATGAAATTAAGGAAGTCCTTTTCAATAATAATAATAATAATAATAATAATAATAATAATAATAATATTCCACCCATCTGAGTGGGTTGCCCCAGACACTCTGAGCAGCTTCCAACACGTATAAAAACATAATAAAACATTAATAATAATAATATATTTTTATTTATACCCCGCACTCTCCGGCCAGAGCCGGGCTCAGAGCGACTCACACCAGTAAAAACTACAATAAAAACATAATAGAAATTTAAAATACAGGTTAAAAATACAATTTAAAATGCAGCCTCATTTTAATAGTAGCCCATAGATCAAAACCATAAGGGGAGGGAAACATAAGGGTCAGACTGAGTCCAAACCAAAGGCCAGGAGGAACAGCTCTGTCTTGCAGGCCCTGCGGAAAGACGTCAAATCCTGCAGGGCCCTAGTCTCTTGTGACTGAACGTTCCACCAAGTCGGGGCCAGTACTGAAAAGGCCCTGGCCCTAGTTGAGACCAATCTAACCACCTTGCGATTTGGGACCTCCAAAGTGTTGTCATTTGTGGACCTTAAGGTCCTCCGCAGGCATACCAGGAGAGGCAGTCCCGTAGGTACATGGGTCCTAGGCTGCATAGGGCTTTAAAGGTCAAAACCAGCACTTTAAACCTGATCCTGTACTCCACTGGGAGCCAGTGCAGTTGGTAAAGCACTGGATGAATGAGATCCCGCAGCAAGGACCCCGTAAGGAACCTTGCTGCGGCATTCTGCACCTGCTGGAGTTTCTGGGTGAGCTTCAAGGGCAGCCCCGCATAGAGCGAGTTACAATAATCAAGCCTGGAGGTGACCATTGCATGGATCGCTGTGGCCAGATCAGGGCGAGAAAGGTAAGGGACCAACTGCTTAATACGGCGGAGATGGAAAAATGCCACCTTTGCTGTGGCTGCAACCTGCGCCTCCATGGAAAGGGAGGCGTCGAAGGTCACACCCAAGTTCTTGACAGAAGATGCTGGCACTTATCCATATACAGGGCTGCCTTCAGATGTCTAAAGGTTGTCTAGATACTTATCTCTTTGGCTCACGGGTTGCATAGCTCCATACTGTCCAACATTTCTCTGTTGAAAGTAAGGACATCCTAAGGAAAAGAGGGACATTCCAGGATCAAATCGGAAACTGGGCGGCTTCTGTAAATCCGGGACTGTCCCTGGAGAATAGGGACACTTGAAGGGTCTGCTAGCTGTGGTGGGAGGGGTCTGCTCCCAGAGGAAATAAGCATGTCAAGGTGCTAGTCCCTTACACCAACAGAGAAGCAGAAGGTGTGTCCCATCATTAGCCCCATGGAGACCTCATGGATGGAGGTGGGTGGATCCCGAGGAGGCAGAGAAGAGGTCAGGGAGCTGGTGCTCAGGTACTAATTGTGATTTCCCACAGGCAGCTGGTTGGCCACTGTGAGAACAGGTTGTTGTTGTTGTTTAGTCATTTAGTCGTGTCCAACTCTTCGTGACCTCATGGACCAGAGCACGCCAAGCACTCCTGTCTTCCACTGCCTCCCGCAGTTTGGTCAAACTCATGCTGGTAGCTTCGAGAACATTATCCAACCATCTTGTTCTCTGTCGTCCCCTTCTCCTTGTGCCCTCAATCTTTTCCAACATCAGGGTCTTTTCCAGGGAGTCTTCTCTTCTCATGAGGTGGCCAAAGTAATGGAGCCTCAGCTTCAGGATCTGTCCTTCCAGTGAGCACTCAGGGCTGATTTCCTTCAGAATGGAGAGGTTTGATCTTCTTGCAGTCCATGGGACTCTCAAGAGTCTCCTCCAGCACCCTAATTCAAAAGCATCTATTCTTTGGCGATCAGCCTTCTTGATGGTCCAGCTCTCACTTCTATACATCACTACTGGGAAAACCATAGCTTTAACTATACGGACCTTTGTTGGCAAGGCGATGTCTCTGCTTTTTAAGATGCTGGTGAGAACAGGATGCTGGTCTAAATGTCTGACCATCACTTGAACCCAGGTTCAACCATTAAGCAAAATGAGCACGTCCTTGGGGCATCAAGGGAAAGGGGGCACCACAGAAATTTCCCACTGCCGGATTTTTAACCTTAACGGTCACAAATTGCTCAGCTGAGCGTTCGTTTTCTCAGCTGAAGTATATTTTTAAAATCCCAACAGAACAACTATGCAAGAAGGCAGGCTGAGTGCCTTATCTCTACTAAGTGTAGAAGCACATATGCTGTGTCAGATTGGTTTTTATGATCTGATCAAAGACTTTGCAATTAGAAAAACAGGAGAAAATGTTTCAGATATAAATAAGGTGGAAAGAAAATGAGGTTTGTTTTTGTTTACATCTGACTGCAGGTTTCGTGTCATTTCCAAAAGTAAACTTTTATTTAATGGTTTATTATTGTTTGCATTTTTGACTTAGATATATATGGGGGCACCAAAATCTTTTAAGAGCTTAGGGCCTCTAAAGATTGTATTCTGGCCCTGATTGGTAGCCAGTGTATTCACAGTACTAAAGGCATTTAGAAGAGCTGTGTTCAAGTTCCGCCCGGGTTGTGCTTTCTGGGCCAGTCCTTGCTCTCTCAGCCTAGTAAAACGGGACTAACCATTGCCTACCTCTCACTGTAGACCCAAGGCCCTACAAGGGCTGTACAGTAGTACCTCGGGTTACATACGCTTCAGGTTACAGACTCTGCTAACCCAGAAATATTACCTTAGGTTAAGAACTTTGCTTCAGGATGAGAACAGAAATCGTGCGGTGGCAGCGGGAGGCCCCATTAGCTAAAGTGGTGCTTCAGGTTAAGAACAGTTTCAGGTTAAGAACGGACCTCCGGAATGAATTAAGTACTTAACCCGAGGTACCACTGTAAATCTTTCAAAATGAGCTACAGAGGAGCTGTATCTTTGCCACTGCCACTCACCCTCCTCCCTGAGCTCTGTGGCAGCAGCACTGGCAGAGGAAATAGGGGCATTCCGGGATCAAATCAGAAGCCGGGATGGCTTGCGTAATTCCAGGAGTGTCCCTGGAAAATCACGTCACTTGGAGGGTATGTGTGCCCTCCATGGTCAGAGTCCGATATGCTTCCGAATTTCAGTTGCTGGAAACTGCAGAGGAGGGGGCTCTGATGCTCAAAACTTGCCTAATGGTTTTCCACTGGCATCTGTTCAGAAGAAGATGCTGGACTAGATGGGTCCTTAGCTTGATCCAGCAAGACTCTACCTATGTCCTTCTCAGAGGAAACAATGGACCAGTGCCGGATTTATGTATAAACTAGGTGGCGCTGTGGGTAAAAGCCTCAGCGTCTAGGGCTTGCCGATCGAAAGGTCGCTGGTTCGAATCCCCGCAGCGGGGTGCGCTCCCGTTGCTTGGTCCCAGCGCCTGCCAACCTAGCAGTTCAAAAGCACCCCCGGGGGCAAGTAGATAAATAGGGACCGCTTATAGCGGGAAGGTAAACGGTGTTCCGTGTGCGGCTCTGGCTCGCCAGAGCAGCTATGTCACGCTGGCCACGTGACCCGGAAGTGTCTCCGGACAGCGCTGGCCCCCGGCCTCTTGAGTGAGATGGGCGCACAACCCTAGAGTCTGTCAAGACTGGCCCGTACGGTCAGGGGTACCTTTACCTTTACCTTAAACAAGCTATAGCTTAGGGCCCCACTCTCTTGAAGGCTCCCCAAAAATGTAAAGGAAAAAAAACCTGGATGTACATTTCCAAAATATAAGATAAAAAACAAATAAAATAAAACCTACACACAGCAACAGTGTTTTGTAGGCTCCTATGATGTAAATAATGGGCCCTGCCTAAAATATCACTGGTTTGCTCATTTCTATATATAGGGTGCCTACATTCTGCATGTGCAAATGGCTTGAGATACCTATTAGGTCCATAAATTACCATATAGCATATATTCAACACAAGAAACAGCAACCATCTGTTGTTGGCAAAGGGCAGCTGGACATATAAAGGGCCCCATTACCTTCAGTAGCTTAGGGCCTCATCAAACCTAAATCCGGTCCTGCGATGGACCTACATTAGCCATGCCGCTTAATTTCAATGGGTCTACTGTGAGAAGGACTAATGTCGGATGCAGCCCACTTTCTCTCTCCCTCCCTCCCCTCTTCCTGCTGAACGTTTGCTCCTAATTGTAAATTGCCTGTAAAATTCTACATTGAGCACTTGTGCGGGACCAGGAGTGACCTGGAAAAGGAGAGGCATCTCTCCTTTGCTCTTGCAGCAGAGCAGGGAGACAACTGGTGGTGTGAATGTTTCATGAAAATGTAGAAAACCGCCGCATGTCAACACATGTTTTATTTAATGGGATCCGCTTTTGCACTCAGTTGGGTGACGTGATGCCTTTTGTGCTGCCGTCTCTCTCTCCCCCTTTCCAGTTGCAACAAGGGTTAGCGAGCTCAAGGCTCGCACTCCCGATTCTGTGTGGCCTTGAGTTTGCATCTTCTGGATTTGAAAGGATGTCCATGAAGGCTCTGCGAATGCACGTGCCAAGTCTTTAACTGCTGCGGCGCTGATGAGGTTTTGAGAGTGGAGATCCTTAAAGCCTAAGAAGAGCCTGCTGGATCAGGCCAATAGCCCATCTAATCCAGCATCCCCTTCTCACAGTCGCCCGTGCGAAACCAGCAAGCCAGATTCGAGTACATGAACGCTCTCCCTTCCCTTCCTCTGTGGATTTGGAAGCATCACTGCGTCCAATGGTGGCTAATAGCCATCAATAGTCCTCTCCTCTATGAAAGCTGCATGGAGCTTCACAGGTTCTACAGCAGTTGAGGGAGAACCTCTGGTGGTGAGCTCCAACTCCCTATATACTTCCTATCTGAGGGTTTGTCTCAGGTCTTGGATCTGAAATGGTCCCTGAATTTAGACTTGGGTTCAGTGTCATGCCAAACTGTGTTGCTTCTGTAGGTGTTGCTACTGACTCAACCAACACCGCCCCCACCCCCAATCTCTTTCCATGTAACGTGGTGCAGTCCATTGCTAGCGCTCTGGGCTATGATGGCAGGGAAGGTACCAACAACAGGGGTGGTGAGGTGCAAGATGGAACTCATAAAGATTTGTAGGTGTATCATTTAATGCTAACCTTCTGATCCTGGCTCTGGTGACTTCCTGCCCTCCCCACCCCCAACGTTGTTGGGCAGCAAAGGCAAGTGATGGTTAGAGTTGCGATGGAGGTAGCTTGGGGGCAGTGAAGGCAAGTGACGGTCAGAGTTGCGATGGAGGTAGCTTGGGGGCAGTGAAGGCAAGTGATGGTCAGAGTTGCGATGGAGGTAGCTTGGGGGCAGTGAAGGCAAGCGATGGTCAGAGTTGTAATGGAGGTAGCTTGGGGCAGTGAAGCCAACTGGCAGAGTTGTGATGGAGGTAGCTTGGGGGCAGTGAAGACAAGTGATGGTCAGAGTTGCGATGGAGGTAGCTTGAGGGCAGTTAAGCCAAGTGATGGTCTAGTTCAGGCATGGGGAACCTGTGGCCATTCAAGGTGCCATCTCAAGACTGTGCCATATCAAGGGCCCCGCTTTGACTTTTCACCTTGGTGGTCCTGAGCCTGGACTGTGGAGCAAGTAACTCTGTGCACCTCTCAGCCGTCCTTGCTCCTCCAGGAAAGAACAGAGGTTTCGGAAGGATGACGGCTGAGGGTGATGAATGGCAGCTTGCGCAGGCTGTTGCCGTTGGAGCTGAGAGGAAGCGGCAGAGAACCTTTTAACGGAGCGAAGCTGAATAATGCATGAAGTTTTGTTAATCATGTACTGATTAAAATGATGATGTGTTAATATTATCTCTGTCACCTCGGGAGAGAGGAGACAGAGTGGAGGCACCTGGGGAGGGAGAGGAAGGGAAACGGAATGGAGAGATCATTGGTCAGGGCACAGATAAAGTCTCCTGGGTCCAAGAGACTAAAACAAACAAAAGAGAACATCCTTGTTATAAGGCAGGAGACAAACTTACACATGGGCTGTAGGAGACCCTGATGATCTGTGGCTGACCCTTGGCTTCATGAACTTCCTGGAACTGTCTATTTTCAGGTACGGAAAGGGAATAAGCATCCAGTTGGCCGCTGTAAGAACATGATGCTAGACCTCTGCTGCACCAGAAGGGAGAACTGAAACCAATGGACTCAAAAGGGAGTGGACTCTCCTTTGTTGGAGGTTTGAGTCTTACCTGTGGTTCCTGCACTGCAGGAGGTTGGATTAGATGATGTTTGGGGTTCCTTCTGACTCTACAGTTCTATGATTCTAGGTGGGATGGAATTAGCTGCCTGGCCCACCCTTCGCTTGAACATGAATGCATGCTGCTTCAGCTTCACAGGTCAGAAAGTGTGCTCTGCTGTTTTGGGAGGCAGAAGACCCCACTGTTAGAAGAGGAAGGGGCAAATGCAGCACCCGGTTCATGCATACCTGCATATCCATCACTTAACATTGTGTTGACAGTACAAATTTAGGTGGACCTGCCATGATAGAAAGCACCTTCAGATGTTCGTTGGAAGCACCCATGGCTCAATGGGTAGATGACTTAGGTTCAATTTGTGGCAGCATCTCCGGGCAGGGCTGGGAGAGACTCCCCTGTCTTGAACCCTGGAAAGTCCCTGCCAGTCAATGTAGGCAACCTGGAGCTAGGTGGGCCCATTGTTGTGCTTGGCGCAAGGCAACATCTGTTCCTAGAAGCCTGTGTTTCCATGGAGGAAGAGCCATAGCTCAGTGGTAGAACATCTCCTTGCATGCAGAAGGTCCCAGGTTCCACACAAATGGTACCTCCAGGTAGGGGAGGGAGATACCTCTGTCTGTGTGATGGCCTGGGACTCAGGCTCGCACTCGGAACCAGAGGACACTCAGTTTGCCTCCGGCATCCTTTGCCTCAGGCATCATCTGAACCAAGTCTGGGGCCTGATCCTGAAGAGTCCCAGTCTGGACAGGTTCCCCTGCAACAAACATTAGATGGGCCGAGTCAGGGGCCTGAGCCTGCCCTGGCTCCAGATGTGGGGATTGCCTCGTTGCCTTCAGCTGGGCCATCACTTACAGCTGCTCCACTACCGGTTTGGTCAGGGGAGGCTGAGGCGGCCCCTGGGTCTAGTAACCCACCGACGTCTCCTGAGCTGCAGAGACTAAGGTCTGAGAGAAGGAGAGACCTGAGTACTCGCAGGAGGAGTGCTCGCCTTTGGGCGAAACAGGGAGGTGAGTCACCAGGGGATCAGGACCGGCTGCTACGCCGACAAAGATAAAAGGCTGTCGGACCCCGCCCCAGGTTGCGGGAGCAACACTGCTGTATGCTAGATCCTGTACCTGTCCTTGCCTGGTTTCCTGCCTCGTGTCCTGCCTTGGCCTTGTCAGACTAACTCCTAGCAGAACCGTCAGATTCTGAACTGGTCCTGGACCACGTTTCACAGGTTACCCCCGGGCCCAGCACAGTCTGAAATACACTGTCAGTCAGTGTAAACAATACAGTGGTACCTCTACTTAGGGACGCGATCCATTCTGGGGTGTCGTTCACACCCTGAAAAGTCTGTAAGTAGAGTTCCACTTCTGCACGTGCACGTGATGCAATAGAGCGCTCCTGCGCATGTGCAAAGCACGCATAACGCTCCTGCGCATGCGCACACAGCGAAACCCGGAAGTATACACTTCTGGGTTTGCTGCGTTCGCAACCTGAAAATCTGCAACATGAACCTAATGCAACTAGAGGTATGACTGTACTGAGCTAGGTAAACTCAATAGTCTGTATAAGGCAGTGCTCCTGGATAGCTCAGTCAATAGAGAATGGGACTCCTAATCTCAGGGTTAGGGGTTCAAGCCCCACGTTGGACTAAAGATTCCTGCATTGAAGGAAGCTGGACTAGAAGACTCTTGTGGTCCCTTCCAACTCTACAATTCTATGATTTCCTGTGGTTTTTATTTCAATCGGCCCTTTATTCAAAACCATGAGGGCTAGGATCTTACTGTATCCTTAGGGAACACCTAAGGATAGCTTAGTGATAGGCTTTGCATGCAGAAGGCCTCAGGATGTGAACTTGGTGTCTCCAGGTAGAGCCAGAGATATCCCCTGAATCTTACCCTGGTGAGCTTCTGCCGGTCAGCGTAGGCAACACAGAACTAGATAGACCCAATGCTCTGACTTGGCTTCCTCCTGGATTTTCATTGGAGGAAACCAACCCTCAATGTTATGTATGGGACAAAACCATGTTTCTATTTGCTGTATGCCATCTTCCAAACCTCCACCGGTGGTTTCTACCAGGCCCCGAGTGTGGAAGCTGACAGATTTGAGGGCAGACGTTAACTAGCCCAGTCACCTGTTGTCAATTAGCTCTCCGAAGACCCCCCTCCCCACTCCAACGGCCGAGGAAGTCGATAAATGAGTCAGGGGATAAAATATTAATATTAGATTAACACGTCCCTTCAGCCGCAGACGGAGAGCCACTCACGAACTCAGGCCGCAAACGCTTCAGGGGTATTGTTTATGCTGCGTGAAATGGGGCTTTGGGGAGCGTCGTCTGTCAGCTCATCTGTCAACTGTCGCAGCAGACTCGACTCTGGCTGGCACCCTCCTTTTTCACGCTGTCAATCAAAGTCTGTAAGAATTGGAAGAAGGGGGAGGAGAAGAAAGAGACCCTCTTTCCAGGAGAAGATGCACTTGACACTGATGTTTTAAAAATCCCAGAAGTTTCTTTCTCTCTCTCTCTCTTTTAAAGAAAAGGATATGTCCATGTGGTTTTCCTCCCTTCTTGATCTGATGAAAGGACTCAAGCGAAGCTTCCGTGCAAGAGGGGGAAATGGAAGAATAGAAACCCAGCAGTGATAAAGGCTTGTCTCTGAACACCCTTTGTGCCTTCATGTTTCATACAAGACCAAACATGATCTGAGAACGTTTCTATTTATTTTCATAGAATTGTAGAGTTGGAATGGAACCTGAGGATCATCTACTGTAGTTGAATTCCATTCAATGTAGGAATTTCAACTGAAGCATCCCTGACATGTTGTTGTTGTTTAGTCATTTAGTCCTGTCCGACTCTTCATGACCCCATGGACCAGAGCACGCCAGGCACTCCTGTCTTCCACTGCCTCCCACAGTTTGGTCAAACTCATGCTGGTAGCTTCGAGAACACTGTCCAACCATCTCGTCCTCTGTTGTCCCCTTCTCCTTGTGCCCTCAATCTTTCCCAACATCAGGGCCAGCTCAAGTGAGCTTCCTGACCAAGTGGGGGATTTAAATCCTGGTGTCTTCCAGGACCTAGTAGTCTGACAATCTAACCACTACACCACACTGTCTTTTCAGACTCGGGAGCTGTCTGTTTGTTTAAATGTTTAAATGCCTAAACAAAGACTGGAATGAATCCAACAGACCTTTTATATGGCTGATCTTCAAGTGAAAGAACAGAACATGCTGTAAACATCTTTTTTTTAAAGGGGGGGAAAAACCGAAAAGGTGTCCCTCCTGATTTAAAAGGACAAATATATTTATCTCTGTGTGTGCCTTGTGTTATAGAACGGGTCTTGCCAAAATTACCTTTCCTCTCTGCTATCAGGAAGAGATTCGTATTCTGCCGGGGCTGCCATCTAATCAGAGAAGTTGTAATTCCCGGTCGGTAATCTAATCAGAAGGTTGCATTTCAGATACGACATTGCGGAGGAGAAATACAGTTCTTTATTTAGAAAGTGGCATGTGTTGAGCGGGGCGGGTGGAATTTAACTCCAACAGCGACCAGGCTGTGGTGTCCACCACTGTAGTAATTCTGAGACTGGGGCCTGAGAGTTGCAATGAGATGTTTCTTAACGATGGTGGTAGACCATATCTCCACCCAGTAACCTCAACCTCCCTACCCCTTAGAGCCATGGACCTGGAGGAAGTTGGAGTAGATGTCCCCCTGGGGTCCCTTCCAATTCCACTGGTGTGGTCCCATGGAGGAACAGCTGTAGTCCAGTGGTAGAGCATCAGCTTTGGATGTGGAAGATTCCATCCCCAATGGTCTCTTCAGCTACGGATGGGAGAGACCTGTGCTTGAGACCCTGGAGAGCCAGTGTGGTGTAGTGGTTAAGAGCGGTAGTCTCGTAATCTGGGGAACCGGGTTCGCATCTCCGCTCCTCCACATGCAGCTGCTGGGTGACCTTGGGCCAGTCACACTTCTCTGAAGTCTCTCAGCCCCACTCACCTCACAGAGTGTTTGTTGTGGGGGAGGAAGGGAAAGGAGAATGTTAGCCGCTTTGAGACTCCTTAGGGTAGTGATAAAGAGGGATATCAAATCCAAACTCTTCTTCTTCTTCTGGAGAACTGCTGCAAGTCAACATAGACATTGTTGGGCTCTTCTTACCCTACATGAGCCTCAATGACTACGCCCTCCCTCTACAGTTGCAGGCAGCGATGCTTCTGAAGAACATTTTCTGGAAGCCACAGTGGTGGAATGAAGTGCTCTGATGCTGCTGTCTTGTTCAAAGGTTCCCCATTGGTTGGCCATCTGGTTGGCCACACTGAGAACAGGATGCTAGATTCGATGGGGCAACTGGCCTGATCCAGCACGACTCTTCTGACATTCTCAAATTATTCCAGTTTCTTCTCATTTTAAAATTTGAGGAGGTATCTGTCATTGGAAGCTGTGAGAAATGTGTGAAGACATTCTCATTCCCCTGGAAATGGTGAAGGGGGCTTTGGAGTCATGCCACCAAAAAGTCCACTCATCCTATCAGGAAAGCACTGTTGCAGACAAGTGCTCCTTCTGCCCTCTGTGACCCGCCAGCAGACGCCCCAACCTTTAGGCCGCTTCCTGGGAGGCAAAGGATGCCCCTGAACTGAGCTTGCTACCCAGGAAATGTATTCTGCCTGATTGCACAATTGGCCAATAGAGAGCGGTTTTGGGGGCAGGCTACTCGTAGGGGGCGGGCCTGGCTGGGCCTGGTGGCTTTGCTCAGGTCCGTGCCCTGGGGTTTAAAGAGGACCTGTGGCTGAAGCTGACAGCCACTCTACCACTGCATCACCCTCCTTCCCTAATGGTCTGGTGTGTGCTGCTTGAGGAAACTTGCTATGGACACCGTTGGTCGCCGTATTCGGGACCAGGTTAGAATTTTTCCCATTTGGCAAATTGGCTCCAGCCATCTGGTTTTCACCATTCTCACAGCAAACATTGGCGGTTTAGGCATTGAGTGGGCGTAGTCTTGGACACAGGGGAGGCTGTGGCCTCTGCATGCCCTTCCTGAAAATGGGGCGTCCCATTAAAGGGATCTGGGGAGATGCCAGATGCCTGGGCACAGGGGATAGGGCCACAGCACTCCCAATCTGCAACCCAGAAAAGGAGCTACTCTTTGATGTAGGTCAATAACTCCCTCTCTTCCAGTTGACCCCAAATTAAGTACTTCCGGCAGGAGTGCCAGCAGGGGTGTGCTCTATGTATGCCAAACCTCTTTGAAGAAAGTTGTGGCCTGATTGACCCCAAATACTTGTTGTGTCTCATTATTTATGGTTATGATGGTCCATCAGATGGGGACATATCTGGGCACAGAGGCATAGCATGATCAAGGGGTACCCGCTGCGGGGTGGGTGGGGAATACAATTTTTGGGAACATTGCCCAGAGTTGTTGAGCTGTTTTTTACGGAGGGTACCCCAAAGTTGTTGAGAGATCAGCCTGGCACCTCTCGGTGGCTGACACTCACATCCCCGGCGGGTTTTGCAATCATCGTTGTGAAAATATGCCCACTGATTGCACAAATACGCCTGACCACTGGGCATATTTGCTCAATCAGCAGTTGGATTTTCATGATCGGTGGGAGGTGCTGGCACCCCCAGCAGGCCAGCACCCCCTTACGATCATGAAAATCTGACCACTGATCACATAAAACTGCCCGCCGGGGGTTTCAAATGCCGCGCACCAGGGTGATCACCGGGCATATTTGAGATCAGCGGGCAGATTTTCACTACAATAGGGCCAATCACGAAAATCTGCCCACTAGGGGTGCGAGCACCGTCGTGCCAATCTGCCTGGGGGGATCTTGTCACACACACACACCCCTAGGCATGACACCTGCGGTGGACTGCACCCCCCACAACACCCCTGGGCAACAAGCCCCTCCTGCCCCATGTAAGGGAATTCCACCTGCCTCTTTCTTGACGTGGCAACCTCAGTGTTTTGCAGCCCACCAAAGCAAGTGTTTTGCTGAGCCCCTATTGGGCTGCCGGCCCGCATCCAGCTTCCCACAGCCCTGAACCAGAACTGCAGCTCGGAGTCTTTGTTAACTTTTGTAGCCACACACCTCCAGCCGCAACAGATGTGGCTCTGATCTGGTAGCAGCAGAAGGCGATGGGGGCCCTGGGGTCTTTGCTGTAGGTCTGCTGTACTCTCTCTCTCTCCCTCCCTCCCCCCCTCTCTCCCCCTCTCCCTCTCTCTGCAGTGGCATCGATAAAATTGAATTGTTGTATTGGAGTGTAAACATCTCTGCTTCTCTGTGTGTGTGTCTAAATGAAGGCCAGAGGTGCAAAGTCTTTTGTGTGTGTTTGCATAGCTTTCTGGACTTATCGACAAGACAAGACGGGAAAAAGGGGACCCTGCTGGGAGATGGTGGATTTGATAAGCCCAATAAGGCACTGGGGCTGCCGGGGTGGGCCCGGAGGAGAAGCCCAAATGTCAACATCATTAGGCACTCTGACAAAGAGAGAGGGGGGGAGTTTGTCTGTCTTTGCTTCCCCGTTCCATTGCTGGAGCACCACCCATAAGTTTGCATTGAGCATGTGGCAATGTGCTGTCTGAGGAACGGACACAGCTCAATGCCAGAGCACTGGTCCTTGCATGCAGACGGTGTCGGGGCATGTGCAGAGTGTAGGGATGTGTATAGCCACTAGGAGAGGCTATATTAGCTAGATATTACCGTACCGTACAGGTGTTTGTGAGTTTAGCAGAGTGCACCCCTTTTGTGGCAAAATGAGGATTCAGCTGGTTACAGCCTTTTTGGTGAAGCAATCTAGGATGCCTTGGTGCCTTGCTGGTGCATTCCCCTCCCCCCCTTCAAAACAACTGAAATATACTCAGAGCCGCAAAGTGATTTCATGCTCTTTATTCAGCTCATAGTGATGAGGAGGAATGAATGAATGTCCCCTCAAAGTATCTGCTTTATATACATTATTTACACAATGGGCTGCACATGATTGGCTAATTCCGGAATTCTACTGTAAGCCAATCAGGTTGTGGATTCACTTCTATCTGGAGCATGATTGGGTGGTTCCTGCCAACCAATCATATTGCTGTATTGTTCTAGGACCAATCAGACTGCTGCATTCTGAATCCTATTGTTCTAGGACCAATCAGACTGCTGCCTTTTGGATCCTATTCAACTCAGTACATAACAACAACAGTATCAAAAAAACAGTCTTCTTAGAATAAAATAGAGTTTATTCACAGTTCCCATGCAGTAGCAACCTGGAGGCAGGCTTAGGTTGTAGTTACAGGTACATCTGTATATCTAAGGATGATGGAGTCTGAGTCTTCTGACCTCAGACTCAACAAGTCGCTACATCGCTGATGCCGGGAGGTGTCGCATCCAGCCTCCACCTCTTCCCTGTTGCCCTACAGAACTTGGTGCCCTGGCGCCCCACGCCACTTGCCTCTATGGGCAAGACACTCCAATCCCTGTTGGATCCCCATTGTGCTGAGTGCCCATTCTAGCAAACGAGAAATGTTGGGTTTGCCTGCTTTTTCTAGATACCCCACACTGAGCACCCATTAAACATGCCAATAGAGTGGGCCAATGGAACAGAAAAACACCAGACGGGTTCTAGGTAGGGCCAGTCCCTTTACTGACAGCATAATGTGTTTTCGCAGCTCATAGCTTACATACATTTGTAATGTACAGCCTTCCCAGCAGTGTACAGTCCCCTGCAGTGTCCCAGCACAGATTAGGCTTTGCTAAACTTGCTTCAAACTCAAGTACATTTCTACTTTAGATTCTGCCAAGTCACTCTCTCATGCTTGCTGACTCACTCTCCCATGTTTTAGTCACAGGTGCAGGGAAACACACCCAAAATTCACCCGCACACCCTTTCCTGTCCTTTTTCTCTGCATGCATACCCTTATACATTGATGGAAAGCTCTCTCTCCCCAAGGAGGCAGCGGTGACCACCAATTTCACGGAGGAGAGGGCAATTGATGGCCATTAGCCATGAGGGCTATGCTCCACCTCCACAGTTCAAGGAAGCAATGCTTCTGAGGACCAGTTGCTGGGAACCACAAGAGAGGACAGGTGACCACCCAACTTCTGTTTAAAAACCTCCAGTGAAGGAAGTCCACCAGGAGAGTTCTGGGGCAGTGTGTTCCACTATCAAGCAGCTCTCATCCTCAGAAAGTTGTTCCTAATGTTTGGTTGGAACCACTTTTCTTGCATGTTGAGTCCATCAGTTTTGGTACTACCTGTTATGTACTGAGTTGAATAGGATCCAAAAGGCAGCAGTCTGATTCGTCCTAGAACAATAGGATTCAGAATGCAGCAGTCTGATTGGTCTTAGAACAATAGGATTCAGAATGCAGCAGTCTGATTGGTACTACAACCATAGGATTCAGAATGAAGCAGTCTGATTGGTCCTAGAACAATAGGATTCAGAATGTAGCAATCTAATTGATCTTAGATCAATAGGATTCAGAATGCAGCAGTCTGATTGGTCCTAGAACAATAGGATTCAGAATGCAGCAGTCTGATTGGTCCTAGAACAATAGGATTCAGAATGCAGCAGTCTGATTGGTCCTAGAACAATAGGATTCAGAATGCAGCAGTCTGATTGGTCCTAGAACAATAGGATTCAGAGCCCTTCGTCATCTTAGTTGTCATGTTCCACCTCAGCAATATGCTTCTTAAACTTTGGTGCCCAGGACTGGACACAGGAGGCCAGGTGGAGATCAGTGTAGGCAGCACTAATCTATATAAGACTTGTGGATCTGACTGTACACGGCATCTTTCTGGGTTCTGTGTCCTAAGCAAATACCATAACTCGGTGGCAGAAGGTCACAGTTTCAATCTGTAGCAGCATTTCCAGCTAGGAATGGGAGACCTTCCTTGCCTGAAATCCAGGAGCATCACTGCCAGTCAGTGTAGGCAGTATTGAGACCAATGGTCTGACAAAAGAAGCTTCCTGCGTACCTATTTAAATTAGCTGTTGCAAAACCTGAGGACGGGAATCTTACTTTCTTTTTGCAGGAAAGGGCTGTAGGTCATTTGCAAGGGGAAAGCCCCCAGCTTCAGTCTACAGCATCTCTAGGTAGGGTTAAGTATTTCCCCTACCTGTGTCCCTCCCTGTCAGTGCAAAGAATATTAGATGATCCAAGGGTCTGACTCAGTATCAGGCAGTTTCCTAGCATGTGTTTGTACCACAGAAGGAAGGCTTATAAAAGATGAACTGTGGTAGAAAGGTCACACATTAATTGGTTAATTGGTTGACTAATTATAAACTTGTTAGTCAATTATAAACTTTTGAGGATTTGGCAGCAGGAAGAGAAATCAAACAGCTATGACAAGGCATCTCAAACTGATGATGACACAGAGGGTGAGACTGTCTGGAATAATAGAATCATAGAGTAGGCAGGAGAGGATATGTTGTTTATTAATATCCTTCCTAACTTGTGCCAGCAAGTTCCTTTACTTAGCATAGTTTGACATTCCCCATTAAATGCAGAGCAGGGTAGCTGGTTGCAGGCTTGTGTAAGCCTCTCACTATTAGGTTCCTGGTAAGTTCCCTTATATCCTTCTTAAAAGAATAAACAGGCCACAATCGTGTTTAAAGTTTATAAAGTTTATAAAGGAAGTTTATTCACACCATTAGTTCACAGTTGGATCCCTGAAGGCAGACTTTAAAAATATATATATATATTAAATTCCCAATTAACAAACCAATCATATCCCATTAATTCCAAATTATACCAATACATAATAAACTCCAAATATTTAGCCAAATTTTAAATTTTTGTTGGGGGTACCCATGCTTCGAGTTCAGAAAGGGTCCAATCATCTCATATTTCTGCCGCTTTGATGTTCACAAGTCCCATCTTTCCATTTCTTCGTTGTTATCCTTTACAAATCCCATCTTCCAATTTTCTTGTTGGATCCCTGAAGGCAGACTTAATTACAAAGTACAGTGGTGCCTCTGGTTGCGAACGGGATCCATTCCGGAGGCCTGTTCGCAACACGAAAAGAGCGCAACCCACAGCGGCACGTCTGTGCATGCACGGGTTGCGATTCAGCACTTCTGCGCATGCGCATGATGTGATTTTGCGTTTCTGCACACGTGTGAGTGGCAAAACCCGGAAGTAACCTTTTCTGGTACTTCCGGGTCTCCGTGGGACATAACCTGAAAGAACGTGGGATGTAACCTGAATGAAGCAAACTTTACATGAGGTATGACTGTGTATATACATGTGGATCTATCCCATATGGAGATAATCCCAGTGCCCTCTGTTGGCTGGAAGTCAACAGAGTATTTCCTGGTAAAAAACTGCACCAACGATGGAGGAAGTGAAAGAGAGGGAGTGTGGCTGCATGCCTTGACCTTTTGTTACCTGGACAGGTAAGGTCACACCCACCTCTAGTCACGTGCAAAGGAAGTATGTCCCAGCCAGGAGGAAACATTTCTCCGTGTGTCCACTCTAGGAAAACAATGAATGTTGCACTTGACTGCTACTTATGCATCACATCCCACACAAGGGTCGTCTAATCCAACCCCTTTCAATGCAGGAATCTCAGCTACAGTGTCTATGGCCATCCAACCTCTGCTTAAGAACCTTCAATGAAGGAGAGTCCACCATTGTCCAAGGGAGTTCGCTCCACTGTAGAACATGTATCTTAGCAGGAAATTGTGCTGAATTTTCACATGGACATTCACTTCTCTGAATTTTGCAATACAGTTCTCCAGGCAAGCAATGTTTACAAAAACAAATATATTAGTAAAATAACAGGGGGCGGGGGAATGCATTATATTGGAAGAAATTTGCCCTAAACTGCTGGTGATTAGTCATTACAACTTTTTTATTTTTAAAAAAATGCAAATTGATGTGAAAATGAGGAGCACTGGACTTAAGCTTGGAAAAAGGCTGTCAATGAATGTTCATTAAGGGTCTGGAAACCAAGCCTGATGAGGAACGGTTGAAGGAGCTGGGTATGCTTAGCCTGGAAAAGAGAAGACTGAGAGGAAATATGGCAGCCAACCTGAGAGGGTGTCAGAATCTGCAGAAGACAGAATCGGGATTCAAAATCACCTTAACAGATTGGAGAACTGGGCCCAAAATAACAAAACCAATTCCAATAGGGACAAATGTAAGGTTCTGCACTTGGGCAGGAAAACCAGCTGCACAAGTATAAGATGGGGGAGACCTGGCTTGCCAGTAGTGCATGTGAAAAGGATCTAGGGATGTTAGTGGACCACAAGCTTAATGTGCGTCAGCAGTGTGATGCTGCAGCAACAAAATCTAATGCTATTCTAGGTTGCATCAGCAGAAGTCTAGTGTCCAAATCAAGGGAAGCAATAGTACCACTCTATTCTGCCTTGGTCAGACCACATCTGGAATACTGTGTCCAGTTCTGGGCACCACAAGTTAAGAAGGATATTGACAAGCTGGAAGGTTTGCAGAAGAGGGCAACCAAGATGATCAAGGGTCTGGAAACCAAGACTTATGAGGAACAGTTGAAGGAGCTGTTTAACCTGGAAAAGAAGACACTGAGAGGGGATATGATAGCCATCTTTAAATATCTCAAAGGCTGTCACATGGAAGATGGAGCAAGCTTGTTTTCTCCTGCTACAGAGGGTAGAACTTGAACCAATGACTTCAAGATACAAGAACTAAACATCAGGAAGAACTTTCTGACTGTAATAGCTGTTCAACAGTGGGAATGGTCTCCCTCAGAAGGTGGTGAACTCTCCTTCCCTGGAGGTGTTTAAGCAATGTTTGGTTGGCCATCTGTCGAGGATTTTTTAGCTGAGATTCCTTCATTGCAGGGGGTTGGACTAAATGACTCTCGGGCTCCATTGCAACTCTACAGTTCTATGATTCTGAAAATGAGAAAGCACAACTGACAGGTTCATCTGTCCCTAGTAACATGACGCCATTCCTCCAAATGCATCGCGGTGCCCTCTCAGCCGTGCTGCAAAGTCCCTCATGCAGGTGACCTTGGCGTGGTCTGAGTAGCGAATCTTTTGCAGTCCAAACACATGCCAGCCCGCCCGCCCACCGAACTGAATCGAGGGCCCTGGAACACAGAGTGATTTGTATGCTCAGGGAGACGTCACCTCCTTTTCAGAATGGAGAGAGGCGGTTTGAGGAGCCGTTTTTCAATGTTTGACACAAGCGTCTCTTTTGCTCTTGCGCTGGACCAGATAACTATCAATAGCTGGAGAGATTAGAGTCTCTCTCTCTCTTTCTCTCTCTCTCTCTCTCTCTCTCTGTGTGTGTGTGTGTGTGTATTCTTTAAAAGGGAGGAGCAGAGGCAAAATGAAGATGGAGAATATTGGCTTCTACAGACACAAACAGAGCCCCTTTGGATTATATCTGATTTTTTTTTTATTTGCCATGAAATGAAGCGGAATATTGGGAGATTCAGGACAGATAGAAGAAATTGCTTCTTTTTTGTATATAATTTTTTAATTATATTTTTCAAAGATTTTCACAACAATCTTCAAATCCAATAATTACATTGTTTCATATATTGACTTCCCACCCTCTCCTCACAGGGGTTGTTTTTTTTTTACTAAAACTTTTTGTTTTGTTTTGTTTTGTTTTGCTATGGCATCAGCTTGCTGCCTCATGTTCCACTAAGACCCCTAGATGCATTTTACAAGTATCTGCTAGTAAGCCAGGTATCCCCGATCTTTGACGCCTAGTCTCCGCCTACTCTCCCTGCGCGGAAGCCTTCTGCGCAGGGAGGGTGTGGGCATCGGAGGACCCGTGCCCTCCCCGCTGGTCCCCAGCAAGGAGTCTTGGAACATTTAACATATATCTAAGACCTCAAAATTCCTATCACAGTGCCATCAGATCGGATGAGCACCCCCTCAATGCCTTCTTCCAAGTCGTTTATAAAGACATTGAACAGCAACAGGCCCAGGACAGAACCCTGCGGCACCCCACTCGTCACCTTTTCCCCAGGATGATGATAAGAGACAAGAGACCAACTTGTGAGCCACTTCAACTTCCTGCCTGATTATCGCAACGCTATGCCACCAATCAGGCTTGGCAACCTGCCGATGTCACCGAGGGCAGAGCCATTTCAGAGCAAGGACGTTGCTTTAGGGATCGGCCGGCATTTCTGAAGCAATTGCTGATATAGCGCGGCAAGCGGTGGTGGGAATTCTGGCAAGGCCAGCAAGCAGTTCCTGAGAAACCTGCAGCTTGTACTAAAAGCACAATTGGTAGAAGGAGTTTTTAAAAAGGAATTCCTCAGGTTAGCCTGGCACTGTGTGGATCCCAATATCACACACACACACACACACACACACACACACACACAGATAGAGTATGGAACACAATCTGTGTGTTATCTCCCACTCCCCGGTTCCCGTTGTTGCCAAACTGGCAATTTCACCCGGGCTGCATACTTTCTTCCAATCGCTGCTGTTTATCTGCATCAACAACAAGCAAGCAAGCCTTCACTCTGTTGGATCTCGACATTTCATTAACATGCAGGCTGCTTAAAAAAAAAACCCCGGCAAATATCAGCCATGTCTGGGCCCTCCTGAGTTGCTCTGCTTACTCTGATAAGACTCCGCATCAGCTCAGCTTATTCATTGTGGATCCAAGCGCCTGGGCTGGATAAGATGCCTGCTTTTCCAATTCTGCTGGGGTGGTGCGCTGGGGTTGGGGGTTATCAGCAGCTGATTAAAAGCCTGTGATTGTTGAAGTTTGCAAGTTTGGGAGGGAAACTGGGGGCTTTTTTAAAAAGGGGGGGCAGTTCTGTCTGTATCTCTCCTCTCTGGGGTGCAAAATACTTGTTACTGCTGCAGATACGTGTTACTGCTGCTACTATGTGATACTTCTTTAATGTTGATAACAGGATGGGTGCTATGAAAAGGAGGGATGTGATGATGAGGCTAAAGGCTCAGAATCTGTATTTTAAGAGCATCAAATGAGTCTTGTTGGATCATGCTAGTCCCGCCTCCTGTTCTCACAGTAGCCAACCAGATGCCCAAATGTGAAGCCCCAAAACCATACCCTCCAACATTTCCTCAATGAAAATAGGAGCGTCCTATTCCATCATTATCATCATGGGGTTTTTATTATTTACACCCCACCCATCTGTCTGGATTGCCCCAACCACTTTGGGCAGCTTCCCAAATACAGTGGTACTTCAGGTTACATACGCTTCAGGTTACATACGCTTCAGGTTAGAGACTAAGCTAACCCAGAAATATTACCTCAGGAACTTTGCTTCAGGATGAGAACAGAAATCATGCTCCGGTGGCGCGGCAGCAGCAGGAGGCCTCATTAGCTAAAGTGGTGCTTCAGGTTAAGAACAGTTTCAGGTTAAGAACGGACCTCCAGAACGAATTAAGTACTTAACCCGGGGTACCACTGTATATAAAAACTTAATAAGACATTAAACGTTATACAGGGGCTGCCTTCAGATATTTTCTAAAGCTTGTCTAGTTACTTAACTCCTTGGCTCGGGGGGTCGCAAAGCTCCAACATTTCTGTGATGAAAATAGGGACATCCTAAGGAAAAGCGGGACCTTCCAGGATCAGATCAGAAACCGGGATGGCTTCTGTAAATCCAGGACTGTCCCTGGAAAATAGGGACACTTGGAGGGTCTGGAGTCTGTATTTTAAAAGCATAAGAAGAAGAGTCATGCTTGATCAGGGCAAATTGGGGCCCACCTAGTCCAGATGTCCACATGTGAAGCTGCAAAACCCAGGACCCAAGCATGACAGCACTCTTCTCTCTTGCATGATACTTACTCCAAGTGCAAAAAAAGTCTCCACCTCTAATTTAGCTATTCTGGACAATATCCTTTCAGTAGGCCTTCTCTGCCATGAATTTAACAAATTTGATGAGAAGGTATCTAGAGGACCACTGAAAAAAGAAAGGGATGGGGAGGAAAAATGAAATATTTGCACCTAGAGGAAGCAGATCTGGCCAGTGGCGTAGCGTGGGTTGTCAGCACCCGGGGCAAGGCAAGTAATTTGCGCCCCCTAACCCGGGGCAAGGCAAGTGATTTGCGTCCCCCCCTGCTGCACTGTCCCTCCCCCAGATAGTCCCTTGCTCTCTCTCTGCACCGCACCGCACGCCTGGCACCCTCCCCGGGCGGCGACCCGGCGGCTCGGATCGGATTCGCACAGCCAGCACTGCAGTGAGAGAGAGTGAGTGAGCCAGGTAGGGGCAGAGAGCTGCGAGTGCGGCCGCCCCCCCCCCCCGCACGCCACTGGATCTGGCCACTGACCAAGCTTTCTTACTTTCCCCAATATTTTCTCTTCTGGGCTAGTTTGTCTTGGAAGACAACTTGTCCGTCTTGCCAATCCAGTAGGTAAGCAATTTGTTTCAGATCCCGACCCCCCTTGGGCATTTTGGCACTTTCTCAGATGAAGGGAAGGGGGAGAGAGAGAGGAGAAAATAAACAAAAGCTGCTGTCTGTATCCACCGCAATCAGCCCAAGCTAAACGCTTTCTCTCGCAGCCGAGCAGCGCAGGGGTGTGAAATCGAGATTAGAGCGCATGAGATTCTATATCCCCCCCCCCCTCTGACTGCCTCCACGAGTCACAGGGTTTGGTGTTAACAAAAATATAGATCTAAAAATTCCACCAGTGTAGGAATAATCCTTGCTTTGGATTTCTTGTTAGGCTTGTTGTTTTGAAGGCAGTTGTAGTGGGCATCTGTACTGGGCATCTATGCCCCACCAGGGATCCCACTAAGAAGTAGAGCCCCCCCTAGAACTGCTGCTCCTCTTCACCGTTGCATCATGTTTTCTCATTCACCCATCTGTTGCTCTGGTCCAGGACTCACTGAGGAAGAATCATAGATTGGAAGGCAACCCCCAAGGGTTAATTCGCCCAACCCACTGAGGTGCAGGAATCCCAGCTACATAAGCCCTGGCAGGTGGCCATTCAACCAGTGGTGTAGCAAGCAAACTCAATTAAAACCAAAATAATTCTAAAGCAGCTGAAACATTCTATAAACAGTTACAATTAAAAACATTTAAAAAGCACTTTGTTTTAAAACATTCTTAAACTAATCACAGTTCGCAACATTCTTCCACCCAATGGTTTCCAGGAAGAGTTTTACCCAGCCGTCCAATGACTGGGTAAACAGGATTGCTTTCAAATTCCTCCCAGAAGTCACTAGGGAGGCCATTTCACAACAAGGGCACCACCCCCAAAAAGGCCATGCTGTGTGCCAACCAGACAGTCCCAGTTGGGTATGCTTGAGGCTGTCACAAAACTGTCCCTCACCTATCATTCACGGATAGTCTTCCTGCCAGAATCAGGCTTCTGTGCCTTAAAGGCTTTGAAGCTCTTCCCTGATTGGTTGGTATCAATGCCACCAGGGATCCCAGGCTTGTGGGCAGTTAATGAAAAGGGTCTGTCACTGGAGCTGGAGCAGTAATTTTAGTGCTGAAAGACGACACGTAAACAAATATTGGATATGAATGGAAAGCAGGTTGTTTTTCTTTCTTCCCCTCCTGCATCTTATCTACACAACACCTTTCAGTGCCAGAGTTCCTTGGAAGGCATGGCGGAAACTTGGCCATTCATGAAGGCCTGAGGGATATCTGGCTGGGATTCAGCCTGTGTGCTTCTGTTCTGGAGGAAGGGGATTGACAGGAGTCTAGCAGTCCAACACACTACTTGGCAAGTTGATGAGGACTAACTTGAAAGGCCCTATTTCTTTAAAATTAGCTTGGCTGATGGTCAGGGATGGTGATGGGAGTTGTGGTTCAGTTGTGGTTTTCTCTACCCTTGAATTAAATGAAGGTAGAATTCTGACAGAAATAGCTAAGGGTAGCGAAGGCAAGTGATGGTCAGAGTTGCAATGGAGGGCAGTGAAGGCAAGTGATGGTCAATGTTATAGTAGAAGTATCTAGGGGAAGTAAAGGTCTAGCTTAGGGTTAGACAGTCTGTGGCCTTCAAGATATTGTTGAACTACAACTCCAACCAGCATAGACCAGTGGCCAGGGGTGATGGGATCTGTTGTCTGGAAAGCAGCAGGGGCTGAAGGTTAAGAGCATAAGCATGTAAAAGGTAAAGGTAAAGGGACCCCTGACCATTAGGTCCAGTCGTGACTGACTCTGGGGTTGCGGCGCTCATCTCGCTTTATTGGCCGAGGGAACCGGTGTACAGCTTCCGGGTCATGTGGCCAGCATGACTACGGCACTTCTGGCAAACCAGAGCAGCGCATGGAAACGCCGTTTACCTTCCCGCCAGAGCGGTACCTATTTATCTACTTGCACATTGACGTGCTTTCAAACTGCTAGGTTGGCAGGAGCAGGGACCGAGCAACGGGAGCTCACCCCGTTGCGGGGATTCGAACCGCTGACCTTCTGATTGGCATGCCCTAGGCTCTGTGGTTTAACCCACAGCGCCACCTGCATCCCTATATAAGCATGTAAGAAGAGCCTAAATGGATGGGCCAATATGGACCCATATGGACTAGCACCCTATTCTCACAGTGGCCACCCAGATGCCCATGGAAAACCAGCAAGCAAGTTGTAAGAGCAACTCTCCCCTCAATAGCCACTGAGAGCTCTCTCCTCTTTGAATTTGTCTTCTCCTCACGCCATCCAAGTCGGTGGCTAATGACTACCTCCTGTGGAAGTGAGTTCCGCAGTTCCACTCCCTGCTGCATGAAGAAGTCCTTTATATCTGTCCTGAATCCTTGAGCATTTAGCTTCATTGGAAGCCCCTGACTTCTAGTGTTATGAGAGAGGGAGAAAAACTTTTCCGTGTCCGCTCTTTCCATGCCACGCAGTTTTATAAACATTTATCACGTTGCCTCTTCCTTACCTTTCCTCAGCTAAAAAGCCCCAAATGTTGCAACCTTGCCTTCGTAGGAGAGTCGCTACATTCCCCTTCATCAGGTGAGGCAGACAGCTTTTCAACCTGGACTTTTAAACTCTATCAATATGGTTATTTTTAAAATGGAAGGACCCAACACCCCTCATTATCCTATCTTTGTGAACAGACATGCCCCTTGGCCAACGAGCAGCCTGGAATGTGTTTGTTCCACCGCTCATCTCTCCCTGCACCCTTCTCCAGGTGCCCTCTCTCTGTAAGAACCCGTTCCTCTTCCAACCTCTTCATTCTTTGCCATGCATTAATCTGAGCTTTCTTCCCTCCCTCCCCCCGCCCCCACCCCATGACAGTTCCATTAAGAAATTATTTACATTTCTCAAAGAACGCCTCTGTTGCCTGCTCCCGTGTCATTTCCTCGGCGCGGAGATGGAAATTGCGGAGAGTGAAGTGGGATCTTTCAGAAATAAGCCCTGTTGAGGTTCCATCATGGATTACGGTGACAAGAGAGCCAATTTGCTTTTCAACAGGATGATGGGGTTACCAGGGAGGGTACAGGTCTAAGAGGACTTCCTGGCAGAGTGGGGCAGACAGATTCTCTCCCCCCGCCAAGTGAGATCGTGTTAGCTGTGTGTTTACTTGCTGTCTCCTTAGTATTCAGGATTAGCAGAAACTGTTTGGTACCTCTCCAGGACGCAGGTGGCGCTGTGGGTTAAACCACAGAGCCTAGGACTTGCCAATAAGAAGGTTGGCGGTTCGAATCCCCACAATGGGGTGAGCTCCCGTTGCTCGGTCCCTGCTCCTGCCAACCTAGCAGTTTGAAACCATGTCAAAGTGCAAGTAGATAAATAGCTACCACTCTGGCGGGAAGGTAAACAGCATTTCCATGCGCTGCTCTGGTTCGCCAGAAGCGGCTTAGTCATGCTGGCCACATGACCCGGAAGCTGTACGCCAGCTCCCCCGGCCAATAAAGCAAGATGAGCGCTGCAACCCGAGTCGGCCACGACTGGACCTAATGGTCAGGGGTCCCTTTACCTTTACCAACCTCTCCATGAAAGTTTTGGCACTTTTGAAAAGGTAGGTTGGATCTACCTTCCTCCAAACCCATAACAGCAATGTGAAAAGCTTGCTGGATCTGACCCATGTAGTCCAGCATCCTGTTCTCACAGTGGCCAACCCAGATGCTTATAAGAGGCAGAACATAGCTAATTTGGCTCATGAGCATTGATAGCCTTCTGCTCCAGAAATTTGCCCGATCATCTTTCAAAGCCATTCAGCTTAGTGGAAAGGGGAGTTTTTGAGCCACTAAGTTGCCTTATCCTTTGTGTTGACTGGAGACAATTGGGGAGGAATGAGGTGAGTCAGCTACTGAAGATGGGCTCCCAGGGTCACTCTTGAGAAAGTGCATGGTGTTCTACAGAGGAGTTGTTGTTCTGTATGCTTCAAAGCTGAGTGTTTAGGAACCCAGAGAATGCAAGGTGTGTCATTTTCAATATAATGAAGTGCAAATCCTGTTATGCACAATTGTGCTTCAAGGATAGCACAGTTTAAGTCCCTGCAAAAGGGAAATATTCAAGAACTCCAAATCATTTGCCCGCGTATGTGTCCAGAAAAATAATACATCTAGCTGAAAGGCAACAAGTGGAGATCCGCACTGATTGTTGACAATAGATCCCTAATTATGGTTGTATCATCTTAGAATGGGAGCGTGGCCGCAAGGGGACACAGCTGTCACAATCGTGGAGGGACCCTGCACTTCTGAATTTATAATCAAGGAATTGGAGAGCTGGAAGGGACACACCAAGAGGCATCTAGTCCAACTCCCTGCAATTTAGGAATCTCAACTGAAGCAACCGTGGCAGATGGCAATCCAGCCTTTGTTTAAAAACCTCCAATGAAGGAGAGTCCAAGGAAGTCCGTTCCACTCTTGAGCAGCTCCTGGAATCTCCTTCCTTTTATCCATTCATTCAGGTCCTCTCCTCTGGAACAGGAGAAATCAAGCCTACTCCATCTCTCATGAGCATAGCTGTCAACCCTCCCTTATTTGGCGGGAAACTCCCTTATCCCAGCGCCGTGTCCCACTGCTGTCCCTTATTGATGATGTCCCTTGAATTTCCTGGGTTTCAAAGGAAGCAGCTCCTCTCCCTCCCTCCCTGCCGGCCAGGGAGGAGGGAGGCTCCAACTGTGTTGCTTGGCTGCGCTGCTCACCCAATAAGGAGTCTAAGAATGACTGGGGGCTGGAGCTTGCGTGCCTTGTGTCGGCTACGTTGCCTGGGGACTCACCTTTGCTCAGCGCTTCCCATGGAGAGGTGACGTGGTTTTCCTTGCTGCATCCCCTTTGTTTGCCGGGTTGCTGCGCTGTGGGAACCACTGCTTGAGGCTTCGTTTGGCTGCTGGCTGGGCTTTCTGCCTTTGGCTCAAACATACCTGTGCCCGGAAAAACCCTTATTTTGGCTGCTGATCCCTTATTTTGGAGGCTGCTGGTCCCTTATTTTCAAATCTGTAAGTTGACAGCTATGCTCATGAGACAGACCTTCAGATATTTGAAGATGGCTCTCGTATCACCTCTCAGCCTTCTCTTCTCTAGGCTAAACATACGCAGACTCTCTCACCTGTTCCCCATCAGGCTTGGTTTTCATGCCCTTGATCACCTCAGTCGCCCTCCTCTGTACACATTCCAATTTGTTGATATCCTTCTTATACTGGGGTGCCCAGAACTAGATGCAGGATTCCAGGTGGAGTCTGACCAATGCAGAATTTGCCACTATGTTGTTGATTACAAGGGCCTTGTTGTGGGTCTCTTGCCCGCTCTGAAAAAGAGATAAAAACCTTTTGCCTTCCCTTCGCTCTGCAATCCCAGCCACTCATCGGGCAGGCCAAAGAGAAGTGGCAAAGAGATGATTGCCTTGTCTGTAATCCATAATGCATTTCCCGCAAAGTGCTTTTCCAGAGCTGTCAAGAGTCGCGCTGGCAACTTGGGCCCTTCACTGGAAAAACTATTTTATTTTATAATTTTATTTTATTTTAAAAACCCAACTGTTTCACACTTAACCTTCCTTCCTCCATGCCTACCCTACCAGAGCAACCTTTGGGAGGGGCCAGAATAACAACAACAACAACAACAACAACAACAACAACAACAACAACAACAACAACAACTTTTTATTTATACCCCGTCCATCTGGCTGGGCTTCCGCAGCCACTCTGGGCGGCTTCCAACAAAGATAAAAAATACATTAAAATGTCACACATTAAAAACTTCCCTGAACAGGGAACAGCCTTCATATGTCTTCTAAATGTCAGGTACAGTGGTACCTCGGGTTAGATACGCTTCAGGTTACAGACTCCGCTAACCCAGAAATAGTACCTCGGGTTAAGAACTTTGCTTCAGGATGAGAACAGAAATCATGCTCCAGCGGCGCGGCAGCAGCAGGAGTCCCCATTAGCTAAAGTGGTGCTTCAGGTTAAGAACAGTTTCAGGTTAAGAACGGACCTCTGGAATGAATTAAGTACTTAACCCGAGGTACAGCACCACCCGCATCCATTTTCCTAGTTAAGACCCCTTGAATCCCTCCTAAAAGAATAAAGACACCACAGTCTCATTCATAAGCAGTAAAAAGAAAGCTACACAGCAGAGCACAGTGTGATCCCTGAAGGCAGGCTTTAGGCTTAAAGTTTCAAACATATACAAACCTAGTGACTGCATGCTAGCAGTCCATGTGGTGCTGTGGTCTAAACCACAGAACCTAGGGCTTGCCGATCGGAATGTCGGCACTTTGAATCCCCACGACGGGGTGAGCTCCCGCTGCTCGGTCCCTGCTCCTGCCCACCTAGAAGTTCGAAAGCACGTCAAAGTGCAAGTAGATAAATAGATACTACTCCGGCGGGAAGGTAAACAGCGTTTTTGTGCACTGCTCTGGTTCACCAGAAGCAGCTTAGTCCTGCTGGCCACATGACCTGGAAGCTGTCTGCAGACAAACGCCGGCTCTCTCGGCCTATAGAGCAAGATGAGCGCACAACCCCAGAGTCGTCCGCGACTGGACCTAATGGTCAGGGGTACCTTTACCTTTACCTTTAACCAGGAAAATATTAGAACACATTTCAATCTAGACAAGGCAGAATCAATTGCGTATTGTCTTAAGAAACTCACACAAGTTTGTTTATTCTTTTAAGAAGGATATAAGGGAACTTACCAGGAACCTAATGTGCGGCAGAAGGAAAATGTAAACTCTGCTAAGTAAAGGAACTTGCTGGCACAAGTTAGGAAGGATATTTATAAACAATATATCTTCTCCTGCTACCTTGAATATTCCCACAATCACAACTCTGCCTTCTTTTAATGCGGGGATAGGGGATTTCCTATTATCTGGGTGTTGCTCTGCTGTAACTCTCATCATCCCTGACCTTTGCCCAGTTTCTCACTGGGATCACCAGTGAGATGTAGAGTGGAAGGTCGCTCCCAAACACCCCTCAGCCCCCTTAACCATAAGACAAATGCAGCAAGCACCTGCTTCATTGCCCACAAGAACGTCACTGAAATGGGAAGGGCCGTAGGTCAGCCGCAGAGTATCTGCCTTGCAAGCAGAAGGCCCCAGGTTCGAATCGTGACACCCCTCTGCCTCAAACCCTGGAGAGCCATTGCTTGCCAGTCCGTGTAGAGAATACTGAGCTTCCCCTTGGATAATTTTCAAATGCCTCTTCCTTTTTCATGAACTGATGGGTGATGTTATTTCAAAAAACCCACTTGAATTAACCATTAGCATTGCCGCCTTAAGGAAAACTGTCAACGAGATCAGTCTTGTCTCCCAGTAAGCACCCTCCCCATGGGGACTAGAAAGCTCTGAGCCCCACCACCTGTTCCCTGAGGGTTTTGGTTCGTCTCCTTGAATCTGCTCCTCAGCAGCGCCCGCAACTCTCTGACAGAATCTGTGGGATATCTCTTTCCCCAGCCTTTTATAACACTACTGGAGCATCTAACACGTCTTGATGGAGACAGATCTCTGGCAATAAATCCCTCCCATGGCCATGTCTAATTCTTAAATATCGCAGCTTATTTTGCTAAATGTATCTTAATAGGCGAGGCATAACCGTCCTCGCTGAGAGGGGAGTGAGACGGATGGAGCTGTTTGGAGTAATGAAGCATCAAGTTAATGAAGGATCCGGCGTCCAGCACTGGACGCAATGAGAGGAATGGATGTTGGTGGGAGGCGGCGGGGAGAGCGAACAGTGGCAGCTGGGGGCTAATTCCTTTTTTATTTTTTAAATCAGTGATCTGTGTTTTCTCTCGCTTCTTAATTAATCTTGCTGAGTCCTTTGGAAAATGTTGCAAGGGCTGGTTTGGTGGAGAGGCAGTTATGTACCTGGGCCAATGCCGTATTTACATACAGTGGTACCTCTGGTTACAGATGCTTCAGGTTACAGACGCTTCAGGTTACAGACTCCGCTAATCCAGAAATAGTACCTCGGGTTAAGAACTTTGCTTCAGGATGAGAACAGAAATCGCGCGGCGGCAGCAGGAGGCCCCATTAGCTAAAGTGGTACCTCAGGTTAAGAACAGTTTCAGGTTAAGAACGGACCTCCAAAATGAATTAAGTTCTTAACCCGAGGTACCACTGTATA
This sequence comes from Podarcis tiliguerta, assembly GCF_965153285.1. Classification (NCBI taxonomy): domain Eukaryota; kingdom Metazoa; phylum Chordata; class Lepidosauria; order Squamata; family Lacertidae; genus Podarcis; species Podarcis tiliguerta. The sequence goes on from NC_139541.1 coordinate 12,406,376, forward strand.
AGCTAAACAAGCTTAGGGCTCCACTCTCTTGGGGGCCCCAAAAAAATTTAAAGGGGGAAAAATGGATGTACATTTCTAAAATACATGATAAACAACAAATAAAATAAAACCTACATGCAGCAACAGTGTTTTGTGTTGTGTAGGCTCCTATGATGTAAGTAATGGGCCCCGCCCGCTAGCCTGCTCCCTAAAATATTCAACACGAAAAACAGCGACAATTTGTTGTTGACAAAGGACAGCTGGACATATAAAGGGCCCCATTACCTTCAGTAGCTTAGGGCCTCATCAAACCTAAATCCGGCCCTGACCTGGGCTACAGGGAGCTAAGCTGAGGAGGTACTGTGCTGCAGTGAGTGAACCACCCTGAGACCCCCAGGTATAGGGCAGTATGTAAATAAAATTAATAAGAGCCTCTGGGTCAGGCCCAAAGGGGTCCATCTAGCCTAGCATCCTGTTCTTTGTTGTTGTTTAGTCGTTTAGTCATGTCCGACTCTTCGTGACCCCATGGACCAGAGCACACCAGGCACTCCTGTCTTCCGCTGCCTCCCGCAGTTTGGTCAAACTCATGCTGGTAGCTTCAAGAACACTGTCCAACCATCTCGTCCTCTGTCGTCTCCTTGTCCTTGTGCCCTCCATCTTTCCCAGCATCAGGGTCTTTTCCAGGGAGTCTTCTCTTCTCATGAGGTGGCCAAAGTATTGGAGCCTCAGCTTCAGGATCTGTCCTTCCAGTGAGCACTCAGGGCTGATTTCCTTAAGAATGGATTCTGTTCTTACAATTGCCAAATTCTTTCCTTGTCCTCCAAGCCTTGGCCACCAAGTAATTTATGTGGTGTTGTTGTTTTTCAGATAATGGTCAACTCCACACATTTTTACACTAAAGCGACAACCGCAAATCTTATGTGGTTTTCATTCTAGGGGGCAACTGAAGTTCCGGCAGCCCATTGACTTCAAGAGCTCCCGAGAGAGAGCAGAAACCTTTCATAGTGGTTCTCACATTCTCACCTGTCTTCTTCCATCTTTTCTTGTGTCTCAGGTTACCTGACGGTCAGCATCGAGCCGCTCCCACCTGTGGTGGTTGGGGATGCCGTCACTTTGAAATGCAACTTCAAGACGGATGGAAGGATGCGGGAAATAGTGTGGTACCGGGTAAGCGAGCCAATCCTCCTTCATCCACCCCAAAAGTCCCCTTGAGCTGTTGTATCGGTTTGTTTTGTGAGAGTTTCCATCATTATTTACTCGCTCTGTTTCTATATCACCTCTAAGGAGCTCAAGGTGGTAAATATAGTTGCGTGGCGAGTTCCTGCCTCCCCCCAGTGGAAATAAAGACACATGACACAGATATTTAAGGTTAATGGGCTAAATATGGCCACAACTTTATTGGTTACAGGTGATGAGCAGTATTGGTTCAGGCATTGGTCCTAACTGACTATCCGGCTTCAGCCTGTCCGCTTGAAGTCCGGGAAGGGTTAACCACCAGTAGGGGGAGTCCTGCTGATGCACATCAACTGGGAACTCCCCTGGGGTCACCGTTCGGGGGCGTGCCTTAGGCCCTCACCTCCATAGGCTTCGGACAGGGCCATGCTCTCCAGAATCCTTTATCAGACTACCCTTCAATATGCTGGGCAGGTGATGCCGTTACCTCCCCTCTTCCATCTACAGAGCAATACCAATGCCTAACCGCCAATACAAAGGAAATTGTGACGATTTGCTATGAGGTAGGCGAAAAACCAAGTGGCTGGTGCCAATTTGCCAAGTGGAAAAATTCCTACCAGGCCCCTTAATGGCGACCAACCGAGGTCCATAGCAAGGTCAAAGACGGAAAAACCTTAAAGGGCGGGAAACTGGAGCAACTGGAAGTGGCAAAGAGGGAGATCCCAGGCCGCCCCTTCATTAAATGGAGCAGGCCACGCCCCTCCCCCAGGCCAGCCAATTGGCTGGCCGGGTGATGATGCGATCGGGATTCCCTCAATCGCGCAGAGGCAGAGAGCCAGCCCCCAAGTGCATGGTGGGAAGGTGAAGGCCGCAACCCCACCTCCTTCTACGTCAGAAGTGGCTTTCTCCCTCCTTCCCATTTTGCCCTCCCAGCAACCCTGTGAAGTAGGTTAGGCTGAGAGTGAGTGATTTGTTTCCTTGTTTCGTAAAATTTTCCCACTGCTTGATTGTAAAACAGGCGAAGAAACAAACTCAAAGCAGTTTACACAAAGGATAAAACAATAAAATTCTCAATAAAAATGGACAACAAATAATTCAAAACTTTCTGAATATGGCGAAGACGCCTGCTTGTTATCAATAGGCAGGGAGTACCCAGGTATAGGTGCTGCCATGCATATTTTAATTATGTATTTTGTGTTTTTAGTGTGTTTTTATGCCATGAACAGCCCTGAGATCTGCAGATATAGGATGGCATACAAATTTTAATAATAATTAAAACCCTTGGGATACCTTTGAACCACAGGGCGTTGTGTAGATTCAACATTTAATTGTACCTGGAGTTGTTGAAGTTAATGGGCCTGGCTAACGGAGGCCTGTTAATTTAAAGGGATTCGCTCCTGAATAAAACTGAGTTAGTGGGGCATTGCTTTCAAAGAAACATGCCTAGGATCTTTAGAAGGTTTTTAAGAGTGCAGTGCATATTCCAGCTTGAAAGACTCGTGACTGGGAGTGGCCACCAAGACCATACGTTGGCTCCCAGTATGTTTCCGAGCACAATTCAAAGTGTTGGTGCTGACCTTTAAAGCCCTAAATGGCCTCGACCCAGTATACCTGAAAGAGGAGTTTCAGCCCCATCGTCCAGCCCGGACACTGAGGTCCAGCTCCGAGGGCCTTCTGGCGGTTCCCTCCCTGCGATAAGTGAGGTTGCAGGGAACCAGGCAGAGGGCCTTCTTGTGGTGGTGACCGCCCTGTGGAACGCCCTCCCATCAGATGTCAAGGAAATAAACAACTACAGTGGTACCTTGGGTTACATACGCTTCAGGTTACATACACTTCAGGTTACAGACTCCGCTAACCCAGAAATAGTGCTTCAGGTTAAGAACTTTGCTTCAGGATGAGAACAGAAATCGTGCTCCAGCAGCACGGAAGCAGCAGGAGGCCCCATTAGCTAAAGTGGTGCTTCGGGTTAAGAACAGTTTCAGGTTAAGAACAGACCTCCGGAACAAATTAAGTACTTAACCCGAGGTACCACTGTATCTGACTTTTAGAAGACATCTGAAGGCAGCCCTGTTTAGGACGTTTTTAATATTTGATGTTTTATTGTGTTTTTAATGTTCTCTTGGGAGACACCCAGAGTGGCTGGGGAAACCCAGCCAGATGGGCAAGGTACAAATAATAAATTATTATTATTATTACTATTACTACTACTACTACTACTATTATTATTATTATTATTATTATTATTATTATTATTATTAAAGAACTCCAGCAACCTGAAGGTTTGCAGGGTGGTCCCAAATTTGACATATTTAGGTACGCAGCGGAGAGATGGAACGATCAACGGCGGAAGGGGTGGTGGTGGAAATGACCCAACACAGAGAAAGAAAAGGAAAGAGAGTATGAGCTTCTGCATTAGCAGTCTGTGTCAAACGCCATTTAGTTTCAGGTCACCTGGGCAGCTGCTGGAGCCGTAGGTCCATTTATCTAGAAACCCATTAAGTCTTTTTGGGAGGTGGGGGGAAATGACAGGAGTTTAACCCTGCCCGAGAAGCTGATTGTCTTCCCCTTTCTCCGGCTGCTGCTCTCTCCACTCATTCTGGGCCAACCTGCCTGCGGAAGACGGGAGAAAATCATCAGATATCTTGGCTTGGTTTGCCCCTGGTAGTGCTTCTATTTTAAAAGGAAGGGGGGGGGAGAGAGACCTCCGCTCTTCCGCAATCTGGATTTGTATCTGCATCAGACTTGGAAGTGTGCATAAAAATGAGGTCACTATATTGGGGGAGGTTTGTGTGTGTGGATTTTCAAGGGCAAGAGCAGCGATTCGAATGCAAGCGGCCGTGTTTTCTGATATCATCTCCCCAACTTCTTTTTCATTAAAGAAAAAAACTTTGCTTATTGAAATAGGTATCGACTATACTTTCATAGATGTACAGGAAGATGGCATGCAGCATACAAAATCTAAAGATGTAAGCATGGATAAATACTGGTTGGTTAAAATGGAATCATGGAACAGTAGATCTGGAAGAGATCACAAGGGTCATGTAGTCCAACGCTGTGCAATGTTGTTGCTTTCGTTGTTGTTATCCCACCTTTTCCCCAGATGGGTAGTCAAGGTAGCTTACACAAAATAAAGCACAGATAAAGTTCAGAAGGCTAAAAGCATATAAAAGATAATATACATAGGTCATGTTTCCCTAACACTCACAATGCGAAAATTCACTGATCAGAAGACGAGGAATTAGTACTCCCAACTTTGCTATACACACTGCAGATTCAGAATTTTTTACTTCTTTGTTTGCCTTCTGCTGGTTGGCTGAGGAACTTTAGCGATCTGTATTTTAGTAAGGTTTCAGAGGGTTTCTCTGGGTTTTCCTGGTTTTTTCTTCCTCTTTTTTCATAGGTCAAAATTCTGTAGGAACATATTTGAAATTTCCCCATAGGAATCAATGGAAATCTGCAACTTGTTATGTGAACGCTCACATAATGATCAGTTTCTAGGGAATGCATTGTGTTCGGAAAACGAGACCTGTGTGTAGTTAAAAAGTAATTAGTGTATAATAGAATTGAGACAACATAAAAATGGGCCTACGTCAATCAAACAATACCACTCCAGCAAAAAGAAACTTCCCTGCAGTATGAAGTATGCAATAAAGGAGAGTTCCATAAATTATAGGCTCACCCAAAAAAAATCCTCTTAAGCTCCCAGAACAGGCGACAAGCAGAGCCCTTACTGCATATGGAGGGACAGGAGGCGTAGTGTGACCAGCCTCATATAACTAAAATGCTTGTCTGGTTAATGCACAAGGGGTTAATGCCATAGAGTAAGCTGTCCTGGCAGGCTTAGCTAGGGTCTTCCCCCTCGCCTTGGGAGGAATGAAATCAAGCCTATTGTTTCCCTCAGGCTACAATGTGAACTCTGGCGTGTAAAGAGGTCTGAGATAGTTGATCCAAGCTCAGACCATATGGCTTCCTGCAAGCCATCCTTGTGCTCCTATACAATAAATTCAGGAAGCTCCCCACTTTGGAACTAACCTAAGTTTTACTGCCTGTGTTTTCTGACTCCTGTATGTAAAAGCACACGAATCTGACCTTTGAAGAGTTTGCAAGTAAATCATTTTTAGCTTGCCAAACTCAGGGTCTTTCTCTATGCTAGGTGAGGTGGAAAACATTGGAAGGAACTTGGAAGGGCATATTGGAAGGGCACTGGAAGGGTCGGAGTGAAGAGTTTGGGGGAGGAGCAGGCTTAAATAGCCATGCTCCCCATGCCAATTGGCTCAAATGAGCCCCCTGACCACAGCAACTCCTCCCCTGGACCTAACCAACTGAATCTCCTTGGGAGGGGAGTTGGGGTGCAGCAAATTCTCCCCCCCACACACACAATGATGGGTAGGACCAGGATTTCAAATCTTGAAAATTCAGTGGCCTTCTTTGATGATACACGTGTGTGTGTGTGTGTGTGTGTGTGAATAACTTGCTTGACATCCCAAATTGATTTTCCCTGCCTCTTTTTTTTGCAATAATAATAATAATAATAAATTTTATTTATATCCCGCCCTCTCCAGCCGAAGCCGGGCTCAGGGCAGCTAACAACAATATAATAATACAACATTCTAATGCCCTCCTAGATCCAGCCAATGGGCCTCAATCTGCCTTGTAAGCAGCAGAATTGGAGATTCAATTCATTATCATGCATGGTAAAAATAAATAAATCCAGGGTCACTCGCCCGCTGGTGATGGCATTCCCTTTTCCTTCGGTTCTCTCCCCCACGCCAAGCCGATTTCAATGTCAGACACCCGAGGGGATTTGAGATAAACAATCATATGATGTGGGTGTTGAGTTCGAGGGGGAGAGATAAATCCTCCGCCGAGCACTTTTAATACACAGCAACATTTAAGATTCCCCGAGCTAACGCACGGCAATTCTCTGTTGGCCTTGTCTGACCCGGACAAGGAGCGAATCAGCTCTGATGGGAAGTGAAGGGCCTGGGTGGTGAGATGGTGCAGTTTGGCTTGTTGCTGCTGTCAAGAGGTTGAAGGCCGCGGAGAGGTCTTTGTGGGGCTGTATGCAGGATGTAGGGGGTGGGCGGTCATGGCAGCAGCCACTGATTTCCCCCGAGTCAGCTTGTGCAGCCAACTCAGAGACCACAGAATCATAATTCTCCTCCAGCTCTTCCAAAGTTCAGCACATAAAACACCAACCTACAGGTGTCCACCCACCAGCCTCTTGGCGGAGATCAGCGAGCATCATCCACATGCCAGTTTTACGACGACGAGAGTGGAGCAAGCTCAGAGCGAGGGGATTAACCTAGAGGGTGCTAAAGGGTGATTGGACAAATCCACAGAGGAGAGGGCTATTGGTGAATACCAGCCATGATGGCTATACCTTGCCTCAATGGCTGGAGGTTTTATGCTTTTAAATCTCAGTTGCTGGAAATGGCAGAAGCAGACCCTCTGAGTGTCCCTGTATTCCAGGACAGTCCTGGATTTACAGAAGCCATCTGATTTTATCCCAAAATGCTCTGCTTTTCAGTAATAATAATATTATAATCATAGTTTATTATTTCTACCCTGCCCATCTGGCTGGGTTTCCCTAGCCATTCTGGGCAGCTCCCAACATAATAACAACAACAACAACAACAAAGCGACAATATATCAAACATTAAAGGCTTCCCTAAACAGGGTTGCCTTCAGATGTCTTCTAAAAGTCAGATAGTTGTTTATTTCCTTGACATCTGATGGGAGGGATTTTCACAGGACAGGCACCACTACCGAGAAGGCCCTCTGCCTGGTTCCCTGTAACCTCACTTCTCGCAAGGCGGGAACTGCCAGAAGGCCCTTGGCGCTGGACCTGGGCTGAACGATGGGGGTGGAGATGCTCCTTCAGGGCTGAAGCCATCAATAGGATGTCCTTATTTTCATGGGAGAAATGTGGGAGGGTATGGAGTTATGTGACACCCCCCCCCAAAAAAAAGCAAAGGCGATAAGTAACTATACAACCTTAAAAGACACCTGAAAGGAAGTTTTTTTAAAAAAGTGTATAATGTTTTTATAGATGTTGGAAGCCACTCAGAGCGGCTCGGGCAACCCAGTCAGATGATCGGGGTATAAATATTATTATTATTATTATTATTATTATTATTATTATTATTAAGGGTGCCCATATTTTGTTCCCCCCCCCTTTTTCTAATATTTTTATTTCATTTTAATACACCACATACAAAAAGAACTATAGGGATAAACAAATATCCATCACCTCCTAACAACTAAGAAAGAAAAACATCATCATCAACAACAACCACAACAACAATACATTGAATAGTGTTCACAATACATTTAACATAAAATGACTTTTTCCTATATAGCTGACTTCCCGTCTACTCCTTACTTCTATTTCTCATCCATTATTCACTGCCACATTATAGCATATTTTGGCTTTAATGTTATTTATTCTATCCTAGGTTTTCCATCAGATCCAAAACTCCTAATGCCCATATTTTCAACAGGGAAATGTTGGCAGGTATGCAGAAGGGGGAAAGGCTCTTATGCTCAGGCCCTGTTTGAGGGTTTCTAATAATAATAATAATAATAATAATAATAATAATAATAATAATATTTTATTATTTGTACCCCGCTCATCTGGCTGGGTTTCCCCAGCCACTCTGGGTGGCTTCCAACAAAGATGAAAAATACACTAAAATGTCACATATTAAAAACTTCCCTGAACAGGGCTGCCTTCAGATGTCTTCTGAATGTCAGGTAGTTGTTTATCGCTTTGACATCTGATGGGAGGGCATTCCACAGGGCGGGTGCCACTACTGAGAAGGCCCTCTGCCTGGTTCCCTGTAACTTGGCCTCTCGCAGTGAGGGAACTGCCAGAAGGCCCTCGGCACTGGATCTCAGTGTCCGGGCAGAACGATGGAGGTGGAGATGCTCCTTCAGGTATACTGGGGCGTGGCCATTTAGGGCTTTAAAGGTCAGCACCAACACTTTGAATTGTGCTCGGAAACATACTGGGAGCCAATAACCAATGTTATTTGGTCTCGGTGGCCACTCCCAGTCATCAGTCTAGCTGCCGCATTCTGGATTAGTTGTAGTTTCCGGGTCACCTTCAAAGGTAGCCCCATGTAGAGCGCATTGCAGTAGTCCTACAGGCAACTGTTGAGCCACTGTGCAAAGAAGATCCTGGACTGGATATGCTGTTGGCTTGTTCTTATTCTCTTATGCCTACTTTGAGTAGGGCTAACAATCGGAGACAATCAGAAGTTTCCAAATGTAAAGAAATTGAAAGGAAACACCCCCCCCCCCCGTCCTTCCAAGTTCTTCTATACCATTGTAGTATCATCTCTGTGTCTCGATTTCCCTATGTTGCATTTTTATGACAAATGAGTGCAGGCCTAATTATCCACTCTACTTCTGGTAAAACTCACAGCTCATCCCCCTTCCCCCCAATCCCATAAGACTCATTGATCATCCCAATTATGCTCATTAGCACTTTCTCCACGTCTTCGTTATCTTCCGATAACAGCGTCTGACTCCCTGGCACCCCGATTTTTTCCCCAGTCCTCCGGAACAGAACACCACAGGGGTCTCTTTTCATCCTGGGTCTATTTGTTAGCACATCCCATTTGAAATAAGTTTCTTTGAACCTGAAGCCGACAGCTTGCTCCAAAGCCATAAAATAGTTGCATGAGATCGACAGTGTGTAGCCTTTGGAAATCCCTTTTTCGTGATGAAGGCACTCAAAAACCATTTGTGGGTATTGACTTCATGGAGCTGTCGAAGATGACCACCACTGGGATGGGAGGTAAAGGTAAAGGGACCCCTGACCATTAGGTCCAGTCATGACCGACTCTGGGGTTGTGGCTCTCATCTCGCTTTATTGGCTAAGGGAGCCAGCATACAGCTTCCGGGTCATGTGGCCAGCATGACTAAGCCGCTTCTGGTGAACCAGAGCAGCTCACGGAAATGCCGTTTACCTTCCCACCAGAGTGGTACTTATTTATCTACTTGCACTTTGATGTGCTTTCAAACAGCTAGGTTGGCAGGAGCAGGGACTGAGCAACAGGAGCTCACCCCATCGCAGGGATTCAAACTGCTGACCTTCTGATCGGCAAGTACTAGGCTCTGTGGTTTAACCCACAGCGCCACCCATGTCTTGGGGTTTATTTATGGCATTTGTACCTCCTCTTTGGGATGCATGTATTCTTTGATACATGGATCAAAACACAACATTGACAATGACTCATATTAGGAGACACTTTAGGATAAAATGGTCCAGACATCGTGAAATAAAAAGGTGGCTCTTAGGACCTATATTGATGAAGTTTCATGGCGTCACTCAAAAATCTTTCCACATTCTCCAGAACTTCATTCCTACAGTTATTTAGCAGAAAGGGCACCCTGGAATATACAACTTTTAGAAGACATTGAAGGCAGCCCTGTATAGGGAAGTTCTATTTTTAATGTTTAATGTTTTATTATGCGTGTAGCCACCCAGAGTTGCTGGGGCGACCCAGTTGGATGGGTGGGGTATAAATAATAAAACTATTATTGGGAGCTCCCTATTTTCATTGGAGAAATATTGGAGGGTATGCCGTCATTCTATACAGTGGTACCTCATGTTAAGAACTTAATTCATTCTGGAGGTCCGTTCTTAAGCTGAAACTGTTATTAACCTGAGGTACCACTTTAGCTAATGGGGCCTCCTGCTGCACGATTTCTGTTCTCATCCTGAAGCAACGTTCTTAACCCGAGGTACTACAGTGGTACCTCGGGTTACATATGCTTCAGGTTACATACGCTTCAGGTTACAGACTCCACTAACCCAGAAATAGTACCTCGGGCTAAGAACTTTGCTTCAGGATGAGAACAGAAATCACACGGCAGCAGTGGGAGGCCCCATTAGCTAAAGTGGTGTTTCAGGTTAAGAACGGGCCTCTGGAACTAATTAAGTACGTAATCAGAGGTACCACTGTATTTCTGGGCTAGCAGAGTCTGTAACCTGAAGTGTCTGTAACCCGAGGTACCACTGTATCTTCAGGTGCCAGGAGAAAATGCTTTTCTTCAACTAGCACTTTGGCTGATTAAACAATATTGCCATTTAAAGAAGAGCAGGTATTTCCAGATGAAGGGCAATAGATAGATAGATAGATAGATAGATAGATAGATAGATAGATAGATGATAGATGATAGATAGATAGATAGATAGATAGATAGATAGATAGATGATAGATACAGTGGTACCTCGGGTTACATACGCTTCAAGTTACATACGCTTCAGGTTACAGACTCCGCTAACCCAGAAATAGTACCTCGGGTTAAGAACTTTGCTTCAGGATGAGAACAGAAATCGTGCTCCAGCAGCACGGCAGCAGCAGCAGTCCCCATTAGCTAAAGTGGTGCTTCAGGTTAAGAACAGTTTCAGGTTAAGAACAGACCTCCGGAACAAATTAAGTACTTAACCTGAGGTACCACTGTAGATTAGATAGATAGATAGATGATAGATAGATAGATAGATAGATAGATAGATAGATAGATATAGATAGAATCCCTTAATGGGTTCCCCAAACCCTTAAGGTCGAGCTGTTTCTCTGATTCCAGACCCTTTTCCTAAAACTCAATTTGGAGCCAGCCTGTTTAACGTACACCAGGATGTGTGTGTCGTTTTCTTTTGTGCACAGAGAAATCTCTCGCTCTCTCAAACTCCCCTCTCCCTCCCTGCCGTCTTCTCTCTTGATTTGCCGTACATCTCTGGCGTGCAAGCTGGATTGTAAAGGCAGCCAACCGTGGAAGCAGAATCAGGCGCGTTACAAAAAGATTAGGAGTCGGTCTTGCCGACGGGAGTGTGTAGCACAGGAAATAGTTGCCCATTAAAAGTTAAAAAAAAAAAAATTCAAATCAAAAAACCTGACCCTGCGTGGAGCTATGAGTAGGAATGCTAATGATGATGATAATTAGGGCTGCAATGCTTAATAGATTAATCGGGTTGGTTAATTAATTAAAATTCTCTTCGGATTGCATTAAAAGGGGGAGGAGGAAACCAGGGACTCACAATCAAGCGGATCTTCTGAAAAAAATAAAATAAAATGCCAAACCCTGCAGGTTGTTATTTAAATATTTATTTGGCTATGCAAGGCTTTACCTGGCACTTAGCAGGCTGACCTCTGAGCAGTTCACATAAAGCAATACACAAAATATTTGTAAGAAATGCTGATGAAATCGACAATCATCGGAAAGGGTTTGAAATGATTGAAATGCAGCTTTGAACAATGGGGTGTATCCAGTCTTCCTCAGACTGGGTGCATGCTTCCCTCATTTCAATTAATGGTGGTCAGTAAAATCTATTCATTTCTCCGAATCTAGTCTGTGTATGAATAATCTTGAATACAACAGCACACAAACACACACAAATTGGTAATGGAAGTGTTGGCAAAAACCCAAAGGTTGTAGGCATGTTGTTATTCCCTCTCTCACATTGCTAGAACTCAGGGTCATCCAATAAAGCTGAATGTTGGCAGAATCAGGGCAGAGAAAAAGAAAGGGCTTCTTCAGGCACTGCAGAGCCTATGGAACTCACTGCCACAGGACCAGGGATGGCCACCAAATTGGATGGCTTCCAAAGAGGATTGGAGGAGAGGGATGTTGAAGGCTGCTAGCCATGATAGTTACAATGAATGGCAGTTTCTAGGAATCACAACCGAGGAGAGTGCACTTGGGGTCATGTCCTATTTCTGAGCTTCTCACTGGGGCTTCTGGTTGGTTATTGGAGAACAGTAGGCTGCTTGAAGGGGACGTGGGTGGCGCTGTGGGTTAAACCACAGAGCCTAGGGCTTGCCGATAAGAAGGTCAGTGGTTCGAATCCCCGTGACGGGGTGATCTCCCGTTGCTCGATCCCTGCTCCTGCCAACCTAGCAGTTTGAAAGCACGTCAAAGTGCAAGTAGATAAATAAGTACCGCTCCAGCAGGAAGGTAAACGGTGTTTCTGTGTGCTGCTCTGGTTCGCCAGAAGCGGCTTAGTCATGCTGGCCACATGACCTGGAAGCTGTACGCCAGCTCCCTCGGCCAATAAAGCGAGATGAGCGCTGCAACCCCAGAGTCGGCCACGACTGGACCTAATGGCCAGGGGTCCCTTTACCTTTACCTTTAGGCTGCTTGAAAGAGACCTTTGGCCTGATCCAGCAGGTTCTCCCTGTTGGAATTCCTGCTCCATGATTGCAGTCATGGGATTGTTGTCTTTCACATGACGGCATATGATTTGACTCCACAGAGTGGGAAGTGACGGAGACAGGATGTTTGTGTTACTGTGTTCCATGAAGTGGGACTATTGTTCTTTTTCTCTTTGCTGTCTCATGCTAGAGAGAGAGGGAGCCATGTTGCAGTGCTCCTTGTGTGTTTATATGTAAATAAAGTAGATTAGCCAATACACTGGTACCTCGGGTTACATACGCTTCAGGTTACAGACTCTGCTAACCCAGAAATAGTACCTCGGGTTAAGAACTTTGCTTCAGGATGAGAACAGAAATTGTGCTCCGGCGGCACGGCAGCAGTGGGAGACTCCATTAGCTAAAGTGGTGCTTCTGGTTAAGAACAGATTAAGGTTAAGAACGGACCTCCAGAATGAATTAAGTACATAACCAGAGGTACCACTGTATGCTGAGTTCTGTAACGCAAGTTGCGCAAACTCTGTGGATCCCTAAGTGTGCTGGTGTCGGTTGGCATTGGTCGCTGTGATGTTCAGGCTGAAGAAAGCTTCTGAAGCTCCCAAACGATCGACCAGGAGGGAGGGAACATGCCAGTCGGGCATGTGTCTCTGCCAGAGTCCTACTCGAGTGTAAGCTGCACTCCTGACAATGGTTATGGGCCCAGGGATCAGGACCACAGACCCAGTGCTAGCAGAGGTAGAACCGGGGGCTGCTTTTGTCCCTGTTGGGGTCTCCTGGAACCGGCCGCATGAAGCCCCTTCAGAGACGGAAGAGAGAGAAAACTCCTGACACTCCCATTGTTTATAGATGAGCTAAAAGGAAAATGCAGAGTTTTGCTGCAGATCTTACTGAGGGGAAAAAACAACCTTTCCCTGAGGGTCAGTCATGACATATCTGTTCAGCCTCATATGGAGGTTGCTCAGCAAGAGATAACAGAGAGGCTATAGAGCAGGTATGGCCCTTCAGATGTTGCTGAACTACAACTCCCATCAGCCCCTGCGAGTGCGACCAATGGCCAGGGATGATGGGAGTTGTAGTCCAGCAACATCTGGAGGGTCAGAAGTTGCACAACCCTGAATTAACATCTAAAAGCAGAGGTTTATTCTGTGCACCTGCAAAGCTGCAGTGGTCAGAGATGCAGAGGATTGGAATTCAGCAACCCTGGACCAGCCCCTGCCTCTCAGTCTAACCTACTTCACAGGGTTCATGTTGGGATTAAATGTGGAGGGGGGAAGGACTGTGTAAGCCACCCCTTTGAGTTCCTTGGGGGGGGGGGAGTAGGATATAAGAGCAATACAATTTAAAAGTGCAAATTTCAAACCGTGCTTGGGTTCACATACGGGGAGAAGAAGAAAGGACAGAGCAGTTTCTCATTAAAATGGGAACAAAACCAGATTTCTCCTTCCTCCAAGCTACTGGGGTAAATAGAGGACATGGTGGTCTCTCAAGTAACTGGCTTTGAGCAGTTTTTGCACACATGTATACAGTTCCCACCCCCTCCAATCCAAAAATAAAAATATAAAAAATAACCGGCCCTACCTACACATCCCCCTCGGTCCGTTTTCCAGTCCACTGCAGGCCTGCTCAGTAATATTGGATTAGCCCACTTTCCCCGAAAAGCTGATTTTCAATTTGCATAATCCTTCTTCCCGTTTGGCGGAGCATTGCGGTATCGCTGTGATAAGATGAGGTGGATGAATTGGGGGGGGGGGTACAAATTGCTCTCTCCAGGCTGAGTGGCGATGGGCTGGGCAAGAGGAGAAAAAGGCGGGATTAGCTATTTTTATCATTGCTTTTTTATTTTTATTTTTTAATGGAAATAGATTTTCAAGAGGGAACTTGAAGTGGATAACCCAAAATGATTAAGGGGGTGTGTGGAGTGCAGCAATTGGGGCATTTTAGTTGTGAGAGGCAAGATGATAGAAGTTTATCAAATTATGCGTAGCACAAAGAAAATGGATGGAGGAAAGCTTGGGACTCGTGGACATCCAGTGAAGATTGGAAGGCTCGGGACAGACCCAATAAAGTCCTCCTTAGCTATGTCTTGCCAGAGTGGTACATGCTCTGGTTCAGGGGTCAGCAAACTTGTTCAGCAGGGGGCGGTCCACTGTCCCTCAGACCTTGTGGGGGGGCCGGACTATATTTTGGTGGGGAGGAAATGAAGGAATTCCTATGCCCCACAAATAACCCAGAGATGCATTTTAAATAAAAGGGCACATTCTACTCATGTAAAAACACGCTGATTCCCGGACCGTCCGTGGGCCGGATTTAGAAGGCGATTGGCCCGGATCTGGCCCCCAGGCCTTAGTTTGCCTACCCATGCTCTAGTTATCTTCCAGTTGGACTACTGCAATGAGCTCTATGTGGGGCTACCTTTGAAGGTGACCCAGCCCAGAAACTACAACTAATCCAGAATGTGGCAGCTAGACTGGTGACTGGGAGTGGCCGCCGAGACCATATAACACCAGTCCTGAAAGGCCTACATTGGCTCCCAGTATGTTTCCGGGCACAATTCAAAGTGTTGGTGCTGACCTTTAAAGCCCTAAATGGCCTCAGCCCAGTATACCTGAAGGAGCGTCTCCACCCCCATTGTTCAGCCCGGACACAGAGGTCCAGCTCTGAGGGCCTTCTGGTGGTTCCCTCCCTGTGAGGTGAGGTTACGGGGAACCAGGCAGAGGGCCTTCTTGGTAGTGGCACCCGCCCTGTGGAATGCCCTCCCATCAGATGTCAAGGAAATAAACAACTCTCTGACTTTTAGAAGACATTTGAAGGCAGCCCTGTTTAGGGAAGTTTATAATGTTTGATATTCTATCACTCTTTAAATTATTATTATTAATATTCTGTTGGGAGCTGCCCAGAGTGGCTGGGGAATCCCAGGCAGATGGGTGGGGTATAAATATTAATAATAATTATTATTATCAATGCTTCTGAATGCCAGTTTCTGGAAAATGCAGGAAGGGTGGTTTTGTGTTAGAATTTTGCTTGTTCCTCTTTGGGGGCATTTGGTTGGCCACTTTGAGAACACGATGCTGAACTACATGGGACGCCAAAGGCCTGATCCAGCAGTCTCTTCTTAGATTCTCATAACCATGAATGATTCTAGCCAATCCTGAATTGTGCCGCTCTGTTTATGGGAGCAGGGGGGTTGCCATTGGTCCACGCTTTGCATGCTGATTTATTAGAGTTCTAAAATCTTAGACCGTCGTGAGACAGGTTGGTTTACCCTACTGTTGTTGTGTTGTTGTGATCGTAATCCTGCTCAGTACGAGAGGAACCACAGGTTCAGACGTTTGGTGTATGTGCTTGGCTGAGGAGCCAATGGGGCGAAGCTACCATCTGTGGGATTATGACTGAACGCCTCTAAGTCAGAATCCCCCCTAAACGTAACGATACCACAGCGCCGCGGAGCCTCGGTTGGCCTTGGATACCAGTCCGCCACGCGCCTGTGAGGCAGCCCGGTACGGAGAGCCGTCCGCCCGGGGAGCAGAGCACAGCCAGAAGGGGGCCGCCTCTCGCCCTTGGTGCACCGCACATTCGTGGGGAACCCAGTGCTAAATCATTTGTAGACAACCTGCTCCTGTTGTTCGGTCCCTGCTCCTGCCAACCTAGCAGTTCAAAAGCACGTCAAAGTGCAAGTAGATTAATAGGTACCACTCCAGTGGGAAGGTAAACGGCATTTCCGTGCGCTGCTCTGGTTCGCCAGAAGCGGCTTAGTCCTGCTGGCCACATGACCCGGAAGCTGTACGCCGGCTCCCTCGGCCAATAAAGCGAGATGAGCGCCGCAACCCCAGAGTCGGTCACGACTGGACCTAATGGTCAGGGGTCCCTTTACCTTTAAAATCTTAGGGGATGGAGGAGAAATTTCAAATTAGTTCACATTTCAGGGCAAACCTACCTGCTGTTCAGTTTCCAAAACGATCTTCAACTCAGCCCCCTTTCAAAGCTTGCACTCCTTCAGATTTTGCAATGAGGTTCTCCTGCCAAGCCGTGTGTACAGAAATTCATGTACTAGGGGAAAGGGTGCGTGAAAAATGCACACAGAAAGACACACTGAAGATACAAGTTTCCATCACCTCCTCTTCAAAGCTGAGCGGTCCTGCCTGCTGAAATGTTTTGGAGATGCCGAGACTGTGGAAATTATATTTATACGATCTGTAAATGATTCTGACAGGACTTGTTGGTGAGAGGAGAGGAACAGGTGTGTGGAATAGCTCCATGCCTGCTGACACTTTCGCTTCTTTTCACCTCTGAGGGGAGGAGAGGACCCAGTTTTTCTCAGTCAGGGATGAGGAGCATCTGGGGCCCTCCAGATATTGTTTGGCCTGGGATCCCAGCAGCTCCAGCGCCGGTGTGGCCAATGGTATCAGGGATAATGATGGGAATTTTACTTCAGCAGTATCCAGAGACACCACATAGGGTTACCTATCCCCGCTTTAGAAGAAGGTAGAGCTGTGATGGAGGTAGCTGGGGGCAACAAAGGCAAGTGATGGTCCAGTGAAGAAGAAGAAGAAGAAGAAGAAGAAGAAGAAGAAGAAGAAGAAGAAGAAGAAGAGGAGGAGGAGGAGGAGGAGGAGGAGGAGGAGGAGGAGGAGTTTGGATTTGATATCCCACTTTATCACTACCCGAAGGAGTCTCAAAGCGGCTAACAATCTCCTCTCCCTTCCTCCCCCACAACAAACACTCTGTGAGGTGAGTGGGGCTGAGAGATTTCAGAGAAGTGTGACTAGCCGAAGGTCACCCAGCAGCTGCATGTGGAGGAGTGGAGACGCAAACCTGGTTTCCCAGATTACAAATCTACTGCTCTTAACCACTACACCACACTGGCTTTAGGGACGTTGAACCCATGGTTCTCCCAGATGCTCTCAGGCTGGTATCTTGTGATTCTGTAGAACTCAGGAGAAGGGTGGTAGGTCAATTGTTAGGGCACCTGCTTTGCACGCAGAAGGTCCCTGGTTCAATCCCCAATGGTAACATCTCTAGGTAGGGCTGGGAGACGACCCAGCTTGATATCCCAGAGAGAGAGACTACCAGTCAATGTGGATGATATTACCATCAATGAAGCTTCCTGTGCTCCTGTTGAAACCAGTCCTTCAAAACTATGAGGACCAGAAGCTTGCTTTGAAGAAGGGGACCATAGCTCAGTGACAGAGACCTGTTTTGTTTCAAGATAGCAGACGCCAGTCCATGTGGAAAGCACTGAGCTAGATGGTCCATTGGTCCTCCTTAGTATGAGGCAGCTTCCTATCTTTCTAAGGCTATGTAACTCATTAGGGACCCGGGTAGGACTGTGGGTTAAACCACAGAGCCTAGGACTTGCCGACCAGAAGGTCAGCGGTTCGAATCTCCGTGATGGGGTGAGCTCCCATAGCTCGGTCCCTGCTCCTGCCAACCTAGCAGTTCGAAAGCACGTCAAAGTGCAAGTAGATAAATAGGTACCACTCCGGTGGAAAGGTAAACGGTGTTTCCATGCACTGCTTTGGTTCACCAGAAGCAGCTTAGTCATGCTGGCCACATGACCCAGAAGCTGTACGCTGGCTCCCTCGGTCAATAAAGCGAGATGAGCACCGCAACCCCAGAGTCGGCCACGACTGGACCTAATGGTCAGGGGTCCCTCTACCTTTAACTCATTAGGGTCTTGACATGCTGTGAAACTGTTTTCCCTACTTGATTGCTGGATAGCTCAGTTGGCTGAAGCATGGTACTGATAACCCAAGGTCACAAGTTCGATCCCCAAATGGGACAACTGCACGTTCCTGCATTGCAGGGGGTTGGTCTAGATCAGAGTTTCCCAAACTTGGGGCTCCATCTGTTTTTGGACTACAATTCCCATCATCCCTGACCATTGGTCCTGCTAGCTAGGGATGATGGGAGTTGTAGTCCAAAAACAGCTGGAGGGCTGAATTTGGGAAACCCTGGCCTAGATGAATCTGAGAATCCCTTTGAACTCTACAATACTACAATTCTATGAGTTGTAGCTGGACCATAAAGAAGGCTGATCGCCGAAGAATTGATGCTTTTGAATTATGGTGCTGGAGGAGACTCTTGAGAGTCCCATGGACTGGAAGAAGATCAAACCTATCCATTCTGAAGGAAATCAGCCCTGCGTGCTCACTGGAAGGACAGATCGTGAAGCTGAGGCTCCAATACTTTGGCCATCTCATGAGAAGAGAAGACTCCCTGGAAAAGACCCTGATGCTGGGAAAGATGGAGGGCACAAGGAGAAGGGGACGACGGAGGATGAGATGGTTGGACAGTGTTCTCGAAGCTACCAGCATGAGTTTGACCAAACTGCGGGAGGCAGTGGAAGACAGGAGTGCCTGGCATGCTCTGGTCCATGGGGTCATGAAGAGTCGGACATGACTAAACGACTAAACAACAAAATGTATTGTACAGACCGCAGAGGTGGCAGGGATCTTCACCTGATGCCCATTACTCAATTTGTCACCCAGCGTCAAACTCATCTGAGCGTGCTCCGTGGCTACCATAACTGTACACACCTCACACATACCGATGGCACTGATATTTCTCCACCGTCTTCAGTGCTTTTCAAGATGGGGTGAGCAGAACTGGTTCCACTGAGCTCGGAGATGGTGGCAGCTGGAGGTTGCTATGGAGACCCCACCCCAGAAAGGTGGTTGCTTTCTTTTCTTTAAAAAAAAATACATTCTGTTCCCTGCTTGCAATGTCCTTTTCTTCTCAGCTGGTCTTATCAGGCGAAGCCAGAGATGAAGAGAGGGAATAAGCAGAGCTGTTGTTGCTGGCTGCATGACGTCTCCCTTGGTGTGGTTCTGGGGAGCGATAAAAAGAACAATGAAAGCTTGTGACTCAGGGATATTTTGGAGAGAGAGAGGCAGCCATTTCAATGGACGGAAACCACAGCAGAAAGGAACAGCCAGGATGCATCTCAGGTCTATTACGCTGTGGTTTCAAGATTGGCTTCTGCAATAACCCCCACCAACTTCTACAACCCTCCCTTCCCTGCAATGCTGCCTTATTCAGAGTCAGACCAATGGTCCATCCAGCTCAGCGTTGTCTGAGTAGCTCTCCAGGTTTCCAGGCAGAGGATCTTCTCCAGCCGTGCCTGGAGATGCTGCTGGGGACTGAATTCGGGACCTTCTGCATCCAAAGCAGATGATCTACCACTGAGCTCAGGCCCGTCTCCTGCCTTCCTATGGCTTGCCTGCGTTCTGTGTAAACCACTCTGAGATGTTTATGATAAAGTGGTATATAAGTAGTGTAGAACAAACGGAACCTAATTTATTTATTTATAAGTGATGCTCAGGAGCAGCAATGCTTCTGGGTAACAATTGCTGGAAACTGCAGGAGGGAAGGTGGCATTTGTGCTCGGCTCCTACTTTGGGGCGTCTGGTTGGCCCCTGTGAGAACAAGAGGCTGACTAGATGGGCCACGATTGGCCTAAACCAAGAGGCATTTCTTAGGTTCTTGTGTCCATACTGTAGCAGCCAAACAAAGTGCCAGCCCGCCCTTCCTTCCTTCCTTCCTTCCTTCCTTCCTTATTCCTATCACCTTTCTTTCTTTCTTTCTTTCTTTCTTTCTTTCTTTCTTTCTTTCTTTCTTTCTTTCTTTCTTTCTTTCTTTCTTATTCCTATCATTTTTCTTTCTCTTTCTTTCTTTCTTTCTTTCTTTCTTTCATCTATCACCTTCTTTCTTTCTTTCTTTCTTTCTTTCTTTCTTTCTTTCTTTCTTTCTTATTCCTATCATTTTTCTTTCTCTTTCTTTCTTTCTTTCTTTCTTTCATCTATCACCTACTTTCTTTCTTTCTTTCTTTCTTTCTTTCTTTCTTTCTTTCTTTCTTTCTTTCTTTCACCTTCCTTCCTTCCGAACAGGACGAACAGGAAGGTCAAAAAGAGGGAAGGTAGCAGCGTGACTTGGCCTTTTACCAGGTCTGGAAAGGTCAGTCCCACCCACTAGTCACATGCAAGGAAGGATGCTCCACGCCAGAAGGAACAGGAAGTTTCGACTGGCTGGACTAAACATTCCCTTGCATGTCCACTCTAGCAAAACAAGGAATGTTGTACTTGACTGTTCCCAGTGGATTACATCCCACCCTTCCTTTCTTTCTTTCTTTCTTTCTTTCTTTCTTTCTTTCTTTCATCTACCTACCTATCTATCTATCTATCTATCTACCTATATCTATCTATCCACCTGTCATCTATCTAATCTATCATCTATCTATCATCTATCATCTCTATCTATCATCTATCATCTCTATCTATCATCTATCATCTATCTATCTATCTATCTATCTATCTATCTATCTATCTATCTATCATCTATCTATCATCTATCATCTATCTTTTTGTAAATCACTTTTTTTCTTTTACTATCAAGGGGTTTATAAATTTTATGAAATCCACCAGTCTGTCTATCCTTCCTGTCTATCTCCCGATCTTATCTAGCAATCTATCCAGTCTATCCTCTTTTCTTTCTTGGTCCAATGAGAAGAGCAATGCCATATTCTTTTTCTTTTAGAAAATGGTTTTATTTCTTTATATATTTTTTTTAAAAAATCCTTTGTAGTCTGGGAAGCGAGATATTCCATTATCACGGTCTCACTGGCATTCTGAGGCTTGCAGAAATCTCTCCTTATTCCTGGGAGAGTTGCGGGTGGGGGGGGCAGGGCGGTCTATCAGTTCTTCCTGCACAGGCCCATCTAACAACTCTCTCACCTTTCGCACAAGGGAGATGGCGTCGACAACGTCTGCCGCTGCATCTCCATGATAGCACCACGGTGAGATGAGCTGCTCTTCATCTCACAGTTTCTGCTTCTATGGAATGGGAGGGACGCTTTCCGATGGCTCAGCCCATGGGGAAATAGGGGGAGCATTCCCCTGGCATGCCAGTTGCTTCCATCAGCTCTCTCAAGCCTAAACCCCCAGAGATACTTAGGTTTTCGAGTTTCCCTGCTGCTGATACCACAGGCCACTGCAGAGGGAAGTCGGGGGTTGTGGAAAGGGATCTTGGAATGAGGAAAGTTGGTCTTCTTTTTTTAAGGAAGTATTCGGGTGGCGCTGTGGGTTAAACCACAGAGCCTAGGACTGGCCGATCAGAAGGTCGGCGGTTCGAATCCCTGCGACGGGGTGAGCTCCCGTGGCTCGGTCCCTGCTCCTGCCAACCTAGCAGTTCGAAAGCATGTAAAAGTGCAAGTAGATAAATAGGTACCACTCCGGCAGGAAGGTAAACGGCGTTTCCGTGCGCTGCTCTGGTTTGCCAGAAGCGGCTTAGTCATGCTGGCCACATGACCCAGAAGCTGTACGCCGGCTCCCGGCGTTTCTGTGTGGATGGGGTATTGTGTGTGTGTGTGTGTGTGTTATTATGATATATAATAATAATATAAAAACAAACCTGAACATTTTAGCATCAAGAGCAGACTTGGCCACCTTCCTCTTCCCTCATAACTGTAGATAATTTTGAACAAGTTAAAATTTGAACAAGTTAAAATCCCAGTACCTATGCATTTAAACAGCTGCACTAAAAGAAAACCCTTCTTTACACAGTGCACAGATAAAACTGTGGCCTTAAAAGAGGATTAGACCAATCATGGGCTACCAAAGGCTACAAGCCATGATGACTATGGTCTGCCTCCAAGGTTGGGGGTAGCAAGGCTTCTGAACACCAGTTGATGGGAACCGCAGATAAGGAGAGTGCTCTTGCGCTCAGATCCTGCATATGGCCTTCCCAGAAGGGACATCTGTTTGGCCCCTGTGTGTCACGGTCCAGTTCACGGGTGATTGAAGTCCTGGCTGGGGATGTTGAGACCGAGGGCAAGATGGAGGGGTGGGAGCAGGAACGGGAGTCCAGAAGCCAGGAGTCAGAAAGTCAAGAGTCTGAGGGTCAGGAAGCAAGGAGTCACAAAGTCAGGGGTCTGAGGATCAAGAAGCAAAGAGTCACAAAGTCAGGGGTCAGGGGTCCAAGGATCACGGAGTCAAACGCAGCAAGGCAGGGAATGTGTTGCTGTGGCAAAGAGCTGAAGGGAAAATGCTGACCTTATATCCCTCCCCGGCTCTTGCCAGCAGGTGCTGTGAGTTACCAATCGGCCTCACCTGCGTGGCTGCACCTTGCCTCTTCAGAACAAACTTAGGAAGGCCCCTGTCAGGGAACTGCCATCGGAGCTGGAGGCGGAGAGAAGGCTCCAGAGGGATGCCGGAGAGGGTCCCAGCAGGGAGAGAGGCAGCCCATCCGCTGGGGAAGGAAATCAGCGTAACACCAGTGGAGAAGGGGGGCAGATGGGGGAATCGGAGAGGTGGCTCCAGGACTCCTCGCCAGAGACCAGCGGAGAGAGTACGGGTACTCCGCTGCCCACACCCACCCTGCACAGAAGACTTCCGCGCAGGGAGAGTAGGAGAAGACTGGGCGTCAAACAGCTTTTATGCTGGAAGAGGTTCAAGAAACGCCCACTGACGGATTCTGCCAGCGACTGAGGCAGCCATGAAACTTGAGGCTGTCCAGACAGAAAGGGTTCAACCAGGTAACCTAGCCAGGAGTGGTGGCAACTTACGCATGAGCAACCCCTAGAACCATTACAGCCCCAGTCCTGCAAAGTCCTATTGGTCACAGGGCCTGGCTCCTGCATGCACATCTGACACTGTGAGAATAGGATGCTGCACTAGATGGGATGCTGGCCTGATCCAGCAGGTTCCCCTTATCTTATTATGTATACTATGACCCTCTCTCTCTGTCTCTCTGTCTCTCTCTCTCTCTCTCTCTCTCAATATATATATGCTGTGGGTTAAACCACAGAGCCTAGGACTTGCCGATCAGAAGGTCGGCGGTTCAAATCCCCGTGACGGGGTGAGCGCCCGTTGCTCAGTCCCTGCTTCTGCCAACCTAGCGGTTCGAAAGCACGTTAAAGTGCAAGTAGATAAATAGGTACCGCTCCGGCAGGAAGGTAAACGGTGTTTCCGTGCGCTGCTCTGGTTCGCCAGAAGCGGCTTAGTCATGCTGGCCACATGACCCAGAAGCTGTACGCCGGCTCCCTCGGCCAATAAAGCGAGATGAGTGCCGCAACCCCAGAGTTGGTCACGAGTGGACCTAATGGTCAGGGGTCCTTTTACCTTTACCTTTTTATGACTCTCTCTCTCTCTCTCTCTCTATATATATATATGGGTACGTCAGGCTGAAATCAGGATCAGGCCATTGGGACTTTTCCCCTGCAGCCCTCCATGACTCAGATGTTCTTTTTATCAGGGCACATTTGCAGAGCTGATGGATGGGTCCTCTCTTACCTTTGGTGTGGGCGGTAACGTATCACATGCCACCTCCGCGGCGGCCAGAGTCTGACAGGCAACAAATATGGCAGGGGGGATTTGCCTGCGAGTCTGACAACAGCCATTCCTTACCTGTTTACAAGGGATGGATACATCATCCGTCAGCAGGAGGGAGTGGGAGAAGCCTTGGCTGCACTGTTCGGCTCAGTAGGCACCACAGTGGTTTCTGAACTTCCAAGGCGATGGGTGGGGGGATTTGACAGGGTGGGTGACCTGTCGATGGTCAATCTTGTTGTGGACTTACAGATTGCTGTGGGGAAGTGGGGTGTCTGGGATACCACAAAATGATGTGTTTTGCTTATATATATATTTATATACTTACCTGTGATTTCTGCATTGCCGAGGGTTGGAGTAGAAGACCCTTTGCTTCCCTTCCAATTCCATGATTACATTATCTTCATCAGATATCCTCACTACCATGGTAGAGGTTGAAGAAGAAGAAGAGTTTGGATTTGATATCCTGCTTTATCACTACCCAAAGGAGTCTCAAAGCGGCTAACATTCTCCTTTCCCTTCCTCCCCCACAACAGACACTCTGTGAGGTGAGTGGGGCTGAGAGACTTCAGATAAGTGTGACTAGCCCAAGGTCACCCAGCAGCTGCATGTGGAGGAGCAGAGACACGAACCCGGTTCACCAGATTATGAGTCTACTGCTCTTAACCACTACACCACGCTGGCTCTCTGTGTTGAAGTGTGAGCCATGTGGCCTACAACTATCTCCCAAGGCTCTTTTGGGTTAACAGCATAGGATTTTATTTCCTCAATGGTTCCATTCATGATGAGCATAAGAAGAACTGGTTGAGTGAGGCCAAAGGGCCATCTAGTCTAACATCCTGCTTTCACAGTGGCCAACCAGATGCCCATGGAAATCCTCATAACAATCCTGTTGGTTAGGCTGAGAGGCAGTGGCTGGCACAAGGTCACCCAGTCTGGTGAGCTTCATGTACCCTAGTCTCTCTCAGATCTTAGTTCAGCACTCTAATTAAGGTAAAGGTAAAGGGACCCCTGACCAATAGGTCCAGTCATGGCCAACTCTGGGGTTGTGGCGCTCATCTCACTTTATTGGCCGAGGGAGCCAGCGTACAGCTTCCGGGTCATGTGACCAGCATGACTAAGCCACTTCTGGAGAACCAGAGCAGCTCACGGAAATGCCGTTTACCTTCCCACCAGAGTGGTACCTATTTATCTACTTGCACTTTGACGTGCTTTCAAACAGCTAGGTTGGCAGGAGCAGGGGCTGAGCAACGGGAGCTCACCCCGTCGCGGGGATTCGAACCATCAACCTTCTGATCGGCAAGTCCTAGGTTCTGTGGTTTAACCCACAGCACCACCCAGCACTCTAATTACTGCCCTACAATAGTTCTCTGATACACCCCATCCTAGGAATCCTTCGTAATGTGCATGTGTGTGTCAGGGGGTGTCTTTTCCAGCAAAGCACTAAGTGCCTGAGCATTGAGGAGCCATTTACACACAGGGCTCCATCCAGCAATGAGAAGACAAGGGCAGGGTCGAGGTAATTCAATCCCAGATAGCAGGGTCGTCAGAGAGCTCCCCGGAAGTGCAGGTGTTCAACAATGGAAGCTGCTTTTTCCTGATTTCAAGGTTCACTTGCTGGAATCTCCAAGTCGAACTGTGAGAGGCACCTTGTCTGAAACCTTGGAGAGCTGCTGCCAGTCAGGGTAGACAGTACTGAGCTAGGTGGACCACTGGTCTGACTTGGTAGAAGGCAGCTTCTTCTTGTTGTCATAGATGGCTTCCATTTCATAGCATCATAGAACTGTAGGGTGGGAAGGGACCCCAAAGGTCATCCTGTCCAACCCCTGCCATTGAGGAATGGCAGCTAGAGAATCCCAGAAAGATGGCTTTCCAACCTCTTCTTAAAAACCTCCAGTGAGAGTCCATCAACTTCTGTGGTAGTCTGTCTCACTGTTGAACAGCTCTTACCACCAGAAAGTTCTTCCTAAGGTTTAGCTGGAATCTCCTTTCTTGCCATTGGAATCCATTGGTTGGGATCCTGCCCTCTGGAGCAGCAGAAGTCAAGCTTGCTCCATCTTCCATAGACTAGCCCTTCAGATATTAAAGTTTGGCTATCCTATCATCTCTTAAGTCTTCACTTCTCCATGCTAAACATACCCAGTTGCCTCAACCATTCCTCCTAAGCCTTGGTTTCCAGACCCCTGGTCATCTTGATCGCACACATTCCAGCTTGTCAATATCCTTCTTAAATTGTGGCACCCAGAACTGGACACAGAACTCCAGGTGTGGGCAGAATAAAGGTAAAGGGACCCCTGACCAATAGGTCCAGTCATGGCCAACTCTGGGGTTGTGGCGCTCATCTCACTTTATTGGCCGAGGGAGCTGGCGTACAGCTTCCAGGTCATGTGGCCAGCATGACTAAGCCGCTTCTGGCAAACCAGAGCAGCGCACAGAAACACTGTTTACCTTCCCACCTGAGTGGTACCTATTTATCTACTTGCACTTTGAGGTGCTTTTGAACTGCTAGGTGGGCAGGAGCAGGGACCGAGCAACGGGAGCTCACCCCATTGCAGGGATTTGAACCGCCGACCTTCTGATCGGCAAGTCCTAGGCTCTGTGGTTTAACCCGCAGCGCCACCCACGTCGCTGGGCAGAATAGAGCAATATTATTTCTTCCCTGGATTGGGAGATGTCTGTTGATGCAGCCTAGAATTGCATTAGCTTTAGGAAATCACTCTCTTCTTTTTCTGACAATGGGAGAAGCACGTGATGGTTCATCAGCCGGTGCCAAGGACAGAACCAGCTTGAAATCCATACCCCGTCAGCCAACCTTCTGCTCTGCCTCTCTCCTTCCTCAGACCCCTGGCGTCTCCCTCCTTTTGGCAGTGATGGCTCCCCAGCCCCGGCAAGGGGTGTGTGGGGACCATGCCAGTGACACAGCCTCCTTTCTCCTTGGTGCAGCTGCGCCCAAGGTCACCCTTCTCCTCGTCCTCTCGCCCACGCTCTTTGTCTCCTTTTCGACATTTGGGGGAGGCAGGAAGTTGTGGGATCCTGCCAAGTGCGTTGGGATGGCAGAGCTTTTGTAAGCCTCCTTCTCAGCCCAGGTGGTTGGATGCCTTTAAAAGAGGATTGGACAAATTCATGAAGGCTATCGATGGCTACTAGCCATGATGGCTATGCTGTGCCTCCGTGGTTGGGGCCAGTGATGCTTCTGTGCACCAGTTGCTGGAAACGGCAGGAAGGGAAAATGTTCTTGCATTCGGTTCCTGCTTCTGGGCTTCCCTTTGGAGCATATAGTTAGCCACTGTGAGAACAGGAAGCTGGTCCAGATTGGCTGCTGGCCTGATCCAGCAGAGACTTTTCAAGTTCTTAGGTTCAGGTGCAATCCAGCCCCAGGTTTCATCCTTACACCTTTGTTCTCATTTCCTCTAGTGCTTTATCTTGGTTTGGAGCTCCTGCTTATTTACCACCATCTATTTACCTTCTTATTTAGCGCCATGAACGTCAGGGTCTTGCAGGGGCTGAAAATACCGAGTCGGTGAGCAAATGGCTGTTTAACATCATCAGCAGGCATATCGCTTGTAATCATTCTTCACAAGCAGCTGTTTCAACTGTTGAGCGAGCAGGAGGATGAGCCGTGTAAGAAAGTAAGAAGCTGCCTTCCCCCAAGTGAGACCAATGGTCCATCTAGTCCCTAACCAACATAGCCTGTGGCATGGAGGATGGGAGCTGGAATCCAGCCATATCTGGAAGTCTACAGTTCCCTGACCCTGCGTTAAAAGGAGAAAGAGTTGTGATGGAAGTCAGTGGTGTAGCATGGAGGGCACACAGAAGCGGTTGCCCCAGGCGCAAAATTGTTAGGGGGCACAGAATTTCAACACCCAGCGCTGCGCACTGTTGTCACTTGGCTCTGTTGAAAACAGATTTGCTATGCAAACCAGGAAGTAACCTCTCCGGATGACCGGATGACTCTTCTTTTCTTATCTCTGTGGCTGGGTGATCATCTGGGTGATAGCCATTAGGCAGTTGAATGCACATGCGTCCATTTCCCCCCCCCTCTCTCTCCCACCCGCCCCCTCCTCACGGCCCTGGGCACCAGCAACCCACGCTACACCACTGATGGAGGTAGCAAGGGGCAGTAAAGACAAGTGATGGTTTAGTTGGGGAATGCGGACTCCAACTCCCACCAGCCCCAAGCCAACATGGGCAATTAGTAAGGGAGAGTGGGAGTTGGGGTCCAGCAATTATTGGAGCCGCTTTATCAAAAGAAGGCAGAGTTTCAATGGAGGCAGTAAAGGCAAGTGGCGGTCTACTTCAGTGATGGCCCTCCCACCAGCTCCCACCGGTTGGAGTCCAAGAGATTTGAAGGGCACCCTCTTCTGGAAGTCTGTGTTGGGACTTCCTACCCTTCCTTAGATGCCACACCATTTAGCTTGTGATGCGACTGTAGTTTTACTGCTGAATTGGCAGCATCCTGCCCAAAAACCATGGAGCCACTGAGCTGTTGGCTTCAGATGGCAGCTGGATTGAGAGGTTCACCGGAGACCTGATCGGTATGGCTGCCAGCAGGGCTTTGCCAGTTTGCTGGGATGGAAGGAAATTTATTCTCTTATAGTGCCAGGAGAGCAAAACAAAACTCCTCCTTCAACTTTCTGCCCAGACGCCTGCAAAGATGTTGATACAGAGCAAACTAGGCAGTGGTTAGGTTTTGGCTTGGCAGTATGGCTAGCACTGTGAGGACAATATGATGAGCATGGAAAGGAGAGTGTTGCACATTTTTAGCTCTGGAGACCCTGCAGGGAGAGACTTTTAGTGAAGAGGTTGTGGCAGGAGGTGATGTTTTGTGTTTATCAGTGTCTCCTCTCTGTGACTTTTAATGAGACCTGGTGGGTAAGAGGAACACAGATGTCACTGCGGCTGTGGGGTTGATTTATTTATTATTTTTTCTTCCTTCAGCTTCCCCAGAGACCCCCCCAAAATCCATTGTGAAAACCGGCATTTCTATACATGTGCCACTGATAACAGTAAAGGTAAAGGGACCCCTGACCATTAGGTCCAGTCGTGACCGACTCTGGGGTTGCGGCGCTCATCTCACTTTATTGGCCGAGGGAGCTGGCGCACAGCTTCTAGGTCATGTGGCCAGCAAGGCTAAGCCGCTTCTGGTGAACCACAACAGCACACAGAAATGCCATTTACCTTCCCACCAGAGTGGTACCAATTGATCTACTTGCACTTTGACGTGCTTTTGAACTGCTAGGTGGACAGGAGCAGGGACCGAGCAACGGGAGCTCACCCCATCGTGGGGATTCGAACTGCCGACCTTCTGATCAGCAAGCCCTAGGCTCTGTGGTTTAGCCCACAGTGCCACCCGCGTCCCTACTTATAACAGTGTACAGCCGCAATACATGTTGTTATTAAGTGACCCACAAGTTAGTTTGAACCTGTGCTACTGGTCTTTGGTTTTCTGAAGAAATTGCAAATGAAATGAAGCTCTGCTATTCTCCTGCTTTATCCTTTCTTCCTCTTGCCAGTCTCAATTTGTTTTTTCTGTAAGGGCAATATGCCATCTTCTCTTGTACCAAGCATTTGTTTGCCTCTTTTAAATCCTTCTAGAATGTGCAAGTAGATAAATATGTACCACTCCGGTGGGAAGGTAAATGGCATTTCTGTGTGCTGCTCTGGTTCGCTAGAAGCGGCTTAGTCATGCTGGCCACATGACCCGGAAGCTGTCTGTGGACAAACGCCGGCTCCCTTGGCCTATAGAGCGAGATGAACGTGCAACCCCAGAACGGTCAGGGGTACCTTTACCTTTCCCTTTTTAGAATGTGGCTATAAGCATACAGTCGTACCTTGGCTCCCGAACACCACCAACCCAGAAGCGAGTGTTCCAGTTTGCGAACGTTCTTTGGAACCCGAACATCTGACAGGGCTTCTGATTAGCTGCAGGAGCTTCCTGGAGCCAATCAGAAGCTGCATTTGGTTTCCAAACATTTTGGAAGTCGAATAGATTTCCGGAATGGATTCCGTTCGACTCCCGAGGTACAACTGTACTTCCTGCTACTAAGACAAATCCAGTTAACGGTGAAGAAAGCCTCTTGAGTCTCATGGCAAAGGGAGAGGTGGCAAGGGCTGCAGAGAGTTTTGAGGGCCGGATCAGGAGGTCACAGGGGCCGCATCTGGGTCACAGACCTGAGGTTGGTGTGGCGTAGTGGTTAGAGTGTCGAAGCAGGACCTGGAAGACCGGGGTTGTAGTCTCTACATGTAGCTCACTGAGAGACTGGGCCAGTTACCATATCTCTCAGCTTAACCGATCTCACAGGGCTGTTGTGAGAACGAAACAAGGAAGAGAACCACGTACGCCACCTTGAGTTCCTTGAAGGAGAAAGACAGGATCCAAATGCCATAAACAAATATTTATTTTGCATTAGCAACAGGAAGACCACCATTGATATGGAGCAATGCGCTTCCTTGGTGGCACTTTTCATGGGATGTCTTGAAGGAGCCATGTTTTATCTCTTTCACCCCCCCAGAATGCTCTGGGAAGCCAGCTTGCTGAACCTCCTCTGTATGCAAGGCTGGTTGTGTGCGCGCGTGGGGTTGGGGGTGTAAAGATCTTGTAGACTAATTAGCAGCCGTCCCTGGTGGCAATGATGCTCTTTCCGCCACCGCGGCTGTCAGCTCGATCCTCGTCCGGAGGAAAGCACTGTGCTCCGATGAGTGAAAAACCCGTCACCCGGGACAGGCTTGGGGTTGATGAATTACAGATGCTCTCCGCACTTCCCCAAGCCAACCTGATTGACTCTGACAAGCCGGAGTCCCTGCTGGGGTCCCGCCTGCCAGTTCCCGTTAAGAAAATGAGACGTTAAAACCCTGCCCGGCGACTTCCCGCGATGTCTGGGGGCAGAGGGGCGGGGGTGGCGGTCACGCCAAGGGTGGCTTGAGAGGAGCCGTCTCTAATTCAGCTGGGCAGCAGGATCCTCGCCCACCCTTGTGTCCCCCGGAAAGCCACGGCGATTGGGAGGGTGAGTGATTACAGTGCCGTGGCTTTGTGAAAGTTGCGGGGTGATTGGCAGGTAGGCTGGCTGGCTGGTTTCCTTCGAGGGCAGGAAGAAGGGAACCGGAACATCACAAGAGCCTGCAGGATCAGGCCAATGACCCATCTAGCGCAGCATCCTGGTTTCACAGTGGCCAATCAAAGGCCTGCGGGAGACCCCCAAGCACGATTCGAGCACAAGAATTCTCCTGTGGTGTCCAACAACTGGCATTCAGAAGCATTGCTGTCCTCGATTGTAGAGGCAGAGCAGAGCCATCATGAGCAGTAGCCATCTAAGTTGGTGGCCGGTCCTGTGGGAGGGAGTACCACAGTTTAACTCCTTTATCTTATCTGTCCAACATTTGGCTTCATTGCATGCCCACAAGTTTTAGCACCATGAGAGAGGGAGAAAAACTTCTCTCTCCATTTTCTCCATTCCATAATTTCATATACTACTGGCATGTCATCTCTGACTCGCTTTTACTCTAAGCTAAGACGCGAGTGACACTGGTCTAAACCACAGAGCCTAGGACTTGCCGATCAGAAGGTCAGCGGTTCGAATCCCCGTGATAGGGTGAGCTCCCATTGCTCAGTCCCAGCTCCTGCCCACCTAGCAGTTCGAAAGCACGTCAAAGTGCAAGTAGATAAATAGGTACCACCCCGGTGGGAAGGTAAATGGCATTTCCATGCGCTGCTCTGGTTCGCCAGAAGCGGCTTAGTCATGCTGGCCACATGACCCAGAAGCTGTACGCCGGCTCCCTTGGCCAATAAAGTGAGATGAGCACTGCATCCCCAGAGTCGGTCACAACTGTACCTAATGGTCAGGGGTCCCTTTACCTTTACCTTTAAGAAGCCCCAAACACAGCAACCTTCCTTCCTAGGGGAGTCCCTCCATCCCTTTGATATTTCCTTTGCCCTTTTCAGAACCTTGTACAATTCCACAATATCCCTTTTGAGAGGAGGCAACCAGAACTGCACACAGCATTATGCCAAGTGAGGTCACACCATAGATTTGTAAAACTAAGCCTCCTGATGTGTGTTTTACTCTAGGAGGTCAGAATTGAGTTTACACTTCCGGAGTTAATGCTAAATACATTAAAGGTAAAGGTAAAGGTACCCCTGCCCGTACGGGCCAGTCTTGCCAGACTCTAGGGTTGTGCGCTCATCTCACTCTATAGGCCGGGAGCCAGCGCTGTCCGCAGACACTTCCGGGTCACGTGGCCAGCGTGACAAGCTGCATCTGGCGAGCCAGCACAGCACACAGAACGCCGTTTACCTTCCCGCTGGTAACCGGAGGTGCTTTCGAACTGCTAGGTTGGCAGGGGCTGGGACCGAACGACGGGAGCGCACCCCGCCGTGGGGATTCGAACCGCCGATCATGCGATCGGCAAGTCCTAGGCGCTGAGGTTTTACCCACAGCGCCACCCGCGTCTTGCTAAATACATTACTTCTGGTAAATGAGGCACCACAGCTGCTAGAGGGCTGTCAAAATTATTGTCCTGGACTTTTTAGACTCATTTTCCCATATACAGTGGACGCTCGGGTTGCGGACGTGATCTGTGTAGGATGCATGTTCGCAACCCGCAGCATTCACAAACCATGTCTGCGTGTCTGCGCACACGAGGGCTGCGATTTAACCACTTCTGCGCATGTGTAAAGCACGATTTAGCACTTCTGTGCATGCACAACTGCAGAAACCTGGAAGCAACCCGTTCTAGTACTTCTGGGTTTCGGAGGTCCGCAACCCGAAAAATCACAACCTGAAGCGGCTGTAACCTGAGATATGACTGTACTACGTGATTCCCCCCCCCCCCCCCAGGTCTCTAAACCCACTATACCAGGGGTCAGCAAACTTTTTCAGCAGGGGGCTGGTCCACTGTCCCTCAGACATTGGCGGGATGGGCTATATTTTTGGGGGGGTTGGGATGAATGAATTCCTATGCCCCGCAAATAACCCAGAGATGCATTTTAAATAAAAGGACACATTCTACTCATGTAAAAACACACTGATTCCCAGACCATCCAGGGGCCAGATTTAGAAGGTGAATGGCACCAGATCCGCCCCCCCCGGGCCTTAGTTTGCCTACCATTGCGCTATACAAACTTGTTGTTGTTGTTTAGTCATTTAGTTGTGTCCAACTCTTCGTGACTCTATGAGCACACCAGGCACTCCTGTCTTCCACTGCCTCCCGCAGTTTGGTCAAACTCATGCTGGTAGCTTCAAGAACACTGTCCAGCCACCTTGTCCTCTGTCATCCCCTTCTCCGTGTGCCCTCAATCTTTCCCAACATCAGGGTCTTTTCCAGGGAGTCTTCTCTTCTCATGAGGTGACCAAAGTATTGGAGTCTCTGCTTCAGGATCTGTCCTTCCAGTGGGCTGATTTCCTTCAGAATGGATGGGTTTGATCTTTTTGCAGTCCATGGGACTCTCAAGAGTCTCCTCCAGCACCATAATTCAAAAGCTTCAATTCTTCGGTGATCAGTCTTCTTTATGGTCCAGCTCTCACTTCCATGCATCACTACTGGGAAAACCATAGCTTTGAGTACTGTACAAAAGCAACTTTTGTCACCCCTGCTTTTGCCTCTGGCCCCTCTTTGTCAATTGTACATGGCCCCTGGAAGGCTGGCAATCAGGGAATGCAGTGCTCAGGTTGGAAGAAAGCTTCCCTTGCTTCTAGCTCAGACTTTGCATTGCAGGGGTTGGGCTAGATAACCCATTGGGTCCCCTTCCAATTCTGTGTTTCCACATTTCTTCTGCAGCAGGGATAGCCAGCGAGCGGAAAGGTAGGATGCTGTGTTTTATCCTTAATTATTTCTGCTGAGAGATGGAAACAGCTTGCTCCTGGAAAAACAAATTGAATGCTCTATTTGTTCCTAGGAAGCCTGTTTGCCGGAGTCAGTGGGGAGGTGATGAAAGGAGGTTCTCCCTCTCCCCCCACCCTCCACCCCTGGCACTTTCCCCAATTTTATTTACTTATTTATTTATTGCATAGCAACCACTGTAAATGCACACAGCTCTCTTTGCAGGCGAGATCTCCATCCAAGTCCTGACAAGGTAGCAGAGTCCAGAGGCATTTTCCTGTTCCATGAAAGGGGGTGGATGTATGTGATGTTTTTCAACGGAGGATATAGCTGACTTTTAGCTAGAACCACTTTCAGCCTTGAGCTCATGGGGGCAGTGGCGTAGCGTGGGTTGTCAGCACCCGGGGCAAGGCAAGTAATTTTCGCCCCCTAACCCGTGGAGCCAGGTAGGGGCAGAGAGCTGCAAGTGTGAGCGCGCCCCCCCAGATGTTGCGCCCGGTGCGGCCAGCACCCCCTGCACCCCCCACGCTACGCCACTGCATGGGGGTGAGGATTCTGAGAGGTGGGTCCATCTCTTCAGATGAAAACATGCTACACATGCTGACTTCTCAGGAGAAGAGGCCATAACTCAGTGGCTTAGAGCAGTGTTCCCCAACTTTGGGCCTCCAGCTATTTTTGGACTACAGTTCCCATCATCCTTGACCACAGGTCTTGCTAGCGAGGGATGATGGGAGTTGTAGTCCAAAAACAGCTGGAGGCCCAAGGTTGGGGAACACTGGCTTAGAGGACCTGATTTGCATGCAGAAAGTCCTAGGTTCAACCCAATCTCCAGATAGGATGGGGACCTACCTACTCCTTGAAACCCTGCAGGGCCTCTGCCAGTCAGTGTAGACAATACTGAGCTGAAAGAACCTAGGATCTGACTCAGTAGAAAGTCGTTTCTGAATAAATATTATTATTAAAAAAGAAAAGAAAGTCGTTTCCGATGTTCCTACAGCGAACACCTGGACATCCTTGGAGCTCTCCGAGGTCCTGAAAGTCAGACCCTACTGTCAAGTGGTAAAGTCAGCACAAATAAAGTGGGCTTGGGATTTAGGTCATTATATACAACTTGAAGATTGGGAAAAGATGTGGAAGGTGAACCTAAAATTTACAGATTGTATCTTATTGAAAGAGAATTATATGAAAATGATGTATAGGAGGTATATAGCACCAGAGAAAGTGGTCAAAATATATAAAAAGGGATCAAAAACTTGTTGGAAATGTAAAGAAAAAGATGGGACATTCTCTCATATGTGGTGGGAATGCAAAAAAGATTATAAATTATTGGAAAATGATATATAATGAATTGGAAAAAAAAATGTTTAAAAAGACCTTTGTTAAGAAACCAGTAGCATTGTAAATGCTTCCCATTCACAACATATAAAAGGTAAAGGTACCCCTGCCCATTCGGGCCAGTCTTGCCAGACTCTAGGGTTGCGCGCCCATCTCACTTAAGAGGCTGGGGGCCAGCGCTGTCCGAAGACACTTCCAGGTCATGTGGCCAGCGTGACAAGCTGCATCTGGCAAGCCAGCGCAGCACACGGAACGCTGTTTACCTTCCCGCTGGTAAGCAGTCCCTATTTATCTACTTGCACCTGAAGGTGCTTTCGAACTGCTAGGTTGGCAGGCGCTGGGACCGAACGACGGGAGCGCACCCCGCCACGGGGATTCGAACCGCCGACCTTTCAATCGGCAAGTCCTAGGCGCTGAGGCTTTAACCCACAGCGCCACCCGCGTCCCATATATATATGTCACAACATATATGAAGAGGCAAAATAAAGAAATGGACTCATTGGCAGGGTTTGAGTAAACAATCACAACTGTATACAACAAAAAAATAAGACTATATGTATTGAGAAAATTTGGGGAAAATAATACGCAGGATGAATAATATGGAAATAAAACAGGAGTATGGGGGAAGTCTAGGGGGGGAGGTTCGGAATATGAAAAATTGTTAAAGATATATTGTTAGAAGAAGTATACACGGAAAAATCAATAAAAATTATTTTTAAATAAAGACCCTACTATCAGGGATTGCGTAAACCAGTTGTACATACCCCGATCATAGCATACTAGAATTACAGAGTTGGAAGGCACCTCAGAGTTCATCTAGTCTGAGCCCCTGCAATGCAGGAGTCACAGCTGAATAATCCCTGACTGGTGGCCCTGTTGGAAAAAGCTCCCCCCCCCCCCCGGGAAGGCTGCCAACTTCCCAAGTCCTCGGAGCGTCTCTCTGGTGGTCCTCCCTGGGTGTAAATCTCCCTCAGTCCAGAGAGACCGGTAATAAGTGACCCTTCTCTCCTGAAAAGAGCACACCAGTCTTCTGGTATATCATAGCAGAAGAAAGACTCAATCGTAGTTCTAAACTACTTTATTTACAGTCTTGTGTACAGAGACTCCATCAGTACGTCTGTGCTCTCTGAACAGCAGTACAGAACTGCGACACACACAGAAGTGAAACTAACTTCCAATAGTACTCAGAAAGAAGAGATAAATGGCCTCGGTCCTGTATACCTGAAGGAGCGTCTCCACCCCCATCGTCAGCCCGGACACTGAGATCCAGCGCTGAGGGCCTTCATTGCAAGAAGCCAAGTTACAGGGAGCCAGGCAGAGGGCCTTCTCGGTAGTGGCACCCGCCCTGTGGAACGCCCTCCCTTCAGATGTGAAGGAAATAAGCTGCTATCTTATCTTTAAAAGACATCTGAAGGCAGCCCTGGTTAGGGAAGTTTTTAATATTTAATGTTGTATTGTTTTTAACACTCAATTGGAAGCTGCCCAGAGTGGCTGGGGAAACTCAGCCGGATGGTCAGGGTTATAAATAAATTATTATTATTATTATTATTATTATTATTATTATTATTATACAGACTTCCTATCTCAAGCTCTCTCAGACACTCACATGCTGTACACAAATCATACTACCACTTGCTGGAGCAGCTAACAGGCCCATCCAAGCAGTGTTAGAACACCTCCCATGAAGGCTGATTAGTCCTTCATGCAGGTGAACAAGAGGCAGGCAAAAACACACAAGGAGGGTGCACAGCAGGGGCAGGAGGGGTGTGGCCTGGGGAGAAGGGGTGTGGCTGAGCAAAGTCCTGGGGGCCAAATGGAGAGGCCTGGAGGACTCCATTTGACCACCAAGCCTGCAGTTCCTCGTCCCTGGTCTAGAGGACCACGTCATATGCCCAGCTCTCCAGCTTCAGGAGTCAGCCCTGGCAGAGCAGCCTTCCACATCACCTTAAAACGTCTTGGTAATTGCCCGTGATAGGAAAGATAGTTGGATGGGAGCCTGTGTTGTCTAAAAGTGTTTGCTTAAGGATGATCTATTTCCTGAAAGTCGCTTGGTTGTTCAAGCAGATGTTAAGGACACGGAATGGGAAACTGATCATATGGCGCACCGTTCTGCTCCATCACGGGCAATTTGGATGGGGAGGGTGCAGGGGTTTGGTTTTTTTACTTACAGAAAACTCCTAACACAGCAGAGCAGCAAATCCTAAGATCCCAGATTAATTATCTTGCATACGAGTCATACATTTAAAGCACATTTAAAGGAGATTCTCACTCCAACCCCCCCCCCCCAAAAAAAACCAGTAACTGTACTCAGTGGCGTAGCGTGGGTTGTCAGCACCCGGGGCAAGGCAAGTAATTTGCGCCCCCTAACCCGTGGATTTGCGCCCCCTAACCCGTGGATTTGTGCCCCCTAACCTAACCCCCAGATGTTGTGCCCGGTGCGGCCGGCCCCCCCTGCACCCCCCACGCTACGCCACTGTACTTTGTTAACAGTGTTCAGGATTGCAGCTTTCTGGGGAGTACACTATAGCTCCCAGGATTCTTTGGGGGGTATGCCTTAAATATGGATTCCAGATTATACAAATACACATCAAATAGTCCAACTATTCTGCCTAAATTATAATTTTTTTGTTGGGACTTCCCATGCTTCAAGTTCGGGGGCGAGGGGCTCTGATCATCTCATATCTCTGCTGCCTTGAATAGTCTTTCCAATAGTTCCTTTAAATCTTCCTGTTGTTAACCTTTCCTCATCCTTATTTCTTACACACACACACACACACACCTGACACACTGGACATCAGAAGGGCCCAACAGGATCAGATAAACAGTTCATCTACTCCAATGTCTTGTTCCTCACAGCGCCCAACGGCTTCAATCTAGTAGCCCTCCAGCATCAGATTGTGTTACCCGTTTTGTCTTTTTGCCCCAGCTGAGGTGCTGAGTCGCCGCACAGCGTCTCAAAGCGCTTGGCTGTACACTCCGTCCTGTTTTGCAGCAACAGGAGGGGGGCAGTAGGCCAGGAGATGCACAGGACACAATTTAAACAACCTGAGTGATGAAACCGCTGTGAGTTGTTGTTTTTCCTTCCCCTTGTGTGTCCCAGCAGCTATTACACATTCTTTCAGCATCGGTGGGATTGGGCCATGAGTGGGATATCAAGTTTATTACAGCTATTTCCAGTCTGTAATTGGTTTTGTAGAACATGGAGAGGGATAGAGGGGGGGGCAGCACTTTAGAGGGCGGCTGCGGAGAGTTTGCTTGTGGGGGTGGGGAGATGAGTTTTGATCTGTTTTGCTTGTGCCGGGCAAGCGAAAATCGCCGTCCCATTTCCAAGCTGTGCTGAGACGGGTCAGGGAAGACCGGCTGTGATTTGTTTCTCCCAGCGGCGAATGGAACGCCAGAAAGGAGAACGAGGCAATGGAATCTGAACACACACATTCCTTGAGGCTGACCTGTGTTTGCTTGACAAAAGCTGGGATGTTGGAGAATTCTGGCGAAAATGAAAATGAGATGGGAAAGCCTTGATCTTATTCGTCCCATGTCTGGAATGGAAATCAGCATAGCAGATATGATCCGTATTCCCTGCTCCCAGTCTGAAAATGATACTTAATTAAGAATATAAGGAGAGCCTGCTGGTTGAAGCCACTGGCCCATCCAGTCTGGCATAACAACAACAACAACAACAACAACAACAACAACAACAACAACAACAACAACAATAATATATTATTTATACCCTGCCCATCCGGCTGGGTTTCCCCAGCCACCATGGGCGGCTCTCAACAGAATATTAAAAACACGATAAAACATCAGACATTAAAAACTTCCCTAAACAGGGTCGCCTTCAGTTGTCTTTTAAAAGTAAAATAGTTGTTTATTGCCTTGACATCTGCTGGGAGGGCATTCCGCAGGGCAGGCGCCACTACCAAGAAGGCCCTCTGCCTGGTTCCCTGCAACCTCACTTCTCACAGCGAGGGAACCGCCAGAAGGGCAGAGCACCTTCTCGGTAGTGGCACCCGCCCTGTGGAACACCCGCCCACCAGATGTCAAAGAGAAAAACAACTTCCAGACTTTTAGAAGACACCAGAAGGCAGCCTTGTTTAGGGAAGCTTTTAATGTTTAACAGATTACAGTGGTACCTCGGGTTACATACGCTTCAGGTTACACACGCTTCAGGTTACAGACTCCGCTAACCCAGAAATAGTGCTTCAGGTTAAGAACTTTGCTTCAGGATAAGAACAGAAATCGGGCTCTGGCGGCACAGCAGCAGCAGGAGGCCCCGTTAGCTAAAGTGGTGCTTCAGGTTAAGAACAGTTTCAGGTTAAGAACAGACCTCCGGAACGAATTAAGTACTTAACCTGAGGTACCACTGTATTGTATTTTAATATTTTGTTGGAAGTCGCCCAGAGTGGCTGGGGAAACCCAGCCAGAAGGGCGGGGTATAAATAATAAATACATTATTATTATTATTATTATTATTATTATTATTATTATTACACAGTGCTGATAATGCCACGGTTTCAAGTACAATCCCCTTATTGGACAGCTGCGTATTCCTGCATTGCAGATTATACGTAGGGTCCCTTCCAGCTATGATTCTATACACATAAGTAGAGGTGTAGATATAGATACAGATATAAACTATCGTGCCCTTGGAAACAGAGCAGGAAGCTGAAACTTTGTCTAGCAAACGTCTGAGAATTTAAGATTTGTCTTCTGTGATCCTTTTGGATGCTCTGCTGTTATTCTCTCTGCGGATCTGTTGTGCCTCTTTACTTCCCAGAACTTGAGTTTTTTCCATGCATTGTTCCATGCCAAAGGCCATAGTTGCAGACACCTGTTTGTTTGTTTTTGCACCGTCGAAAGGGACCCATCACATTTGAAGGGCCGAGCCGGAAGACGGGTAGATAATTTGAGCTGGCGTGAAATCCGTTTTCATGTTTGCCACTTCTCTCAGGTGGGTGCTGCCAATTAAAGGATTTTCGGCGGTGTTCGGGGAAAGAAATGTCCTCTGCACACCATCCCCCCACTCCAGCTTTATATTTTTTGATCGAGACGTCAGTTTCATGGCTAGCATATGTCAATTGCGACACCAAGCCAGGAGCTGACAGCTATCAAAACTGACAAAGCCCCTGCATCCCCATCTTTCATTCCCTAGAACCAAGAGAGGATCTGTCCATCAGCTCACATTGGACGTCATACAGAAATTGTAGGTAGGATGGATAAATCTGTACCGCCTCCTCTTCCTTCTAAAAAAAGAGTGTGAGAAGAGTGTTTTTGTTGTATAAACGCAGCAAGTGTGTGTTTGCAAATTTGCAAGAGGATGCCCCTGTAAATTGGGATAGAGTGGTACCTCGAGTTAAGTATTTCATTTGTTCTGGAGGTCCATTCTTAACCTGAAACTGTTCTTAACCTGAAGCACCACTTTAGCTAATGGGGCCTCCTGCTGCTGCTGTGCCACCGGAGCACAATTTCTATTCTCATCCTGAAGCAAACGTCTTAACCCGAGGTACTATTTTTGGGTTAGCAGAGTCTGTAACCTGAAGCGTCTGTAAGCTGAAGCATCTGTAACCTGAGGTACCACTGTAGTTGCAGCCCGTTGTGGATTTGACCTGAGGTGAAGTTTTTCCATCCCCTGAAACCTCCCAAATTCTGACCATTTAGTCCATGGGTAGGCAAACTAAGGCCCAGGGGCCGGATCCAGCCCAATTGCCTTCTAAATTTGTCCCATGCCAGTCCCGGAATCAGCGTGTTTTTACATGAGTAGAATGTGTCCTTTTATTTAAGATGCATCTCTGGGTTGTTTGGGGGGCCTGCCTGGTGTTTTTACATGAGTAGAATGTGTGCTTTTATTTAAAATGCATCTCTGGGTTATTTGTGGGGCATAGGAATTTGTTCATTTCTCAAAAAAAAAAAAAAAAAATAGTCTGGCCCCCCACAAGGTCTGAGGGATAGTGGACTGGCCTACAGCTGAAAAAGTTTGCTGACCCTGCTAAACACTCCGTGAATTTGTCAAAACTTGGTGTAGACAATCCCAAGCTGGTTGGATCAATGATGCGGTTTGCAGCTTCCTATGTTAATTTGGGAGAAATGATCCTTAGCAGTTTTTCCAGTTTGGGCTTGGGGAACTTGGAAGGCCGTTTATAAGAACATAAAAAGCTCCCAATTGGATAAAGCCAAGGGCCCATCTAGATGACCCAGTGGCGTAGTGTAGGTTGTCAGCACCCGGGGCAAGGCAAGTAATTTGCGCCCCCTAACCCGTGGATTTGTGCCCCCTAACCCGTGGATTTGCGCCCCTTAACCCTAACCCCCAGATGTTGCACCCGGTGTGGCCGCCCCCCCCTGCACCCCCCACGCTACGCCAGTGAGCTGACCATCCTGTTCTCACAGTGGCCACCTAGATACCTGTGGGAAGCCTGTGAACAGGATTTGAGCACAAATGCACTCTCTCCATTTGGGGTTTCCAGCAACTGGTATTCAATGGAGGTAGAGCACAGACATTGTGACGGGCAGCCATTGATAACTTCATCCTCCATGAAGTTGCCCCATCCTCTTTTAAAGCCCCCCAAGTCAATGGTCATCACTGTCTCCTGTGGGAGGGAGTTCCAGAGTTCAACTATTCACTGCATATTGAAGGACTTTCTTTTATCTGTCCTGAATCTTCCAACATAGCTCAGTCGGTTAGAGCATGGTGCTGGTTGCGTGGCAAGTCCCCTCCCCCCCGCCCCTGCAGTGGAAATAATGACACATGACAGAATTATTAAGGTTAATGGGCTAAAAAAGGCCACAACTTTATTGGTTACAGGTGATGAGAGGTATTGGCTTAGGCATTGGTCCTAACCGACTATATCCGACTTCAGCCCATCTGCTTGAAGTCCGGGAAGGGTTAACCACCAGTAGGGGGAGTCCTGCTGCTGCACATCAACTAGGAACTCCCCCGGGGTCACCGCTAGGGGGCGTGCCTTAGGCCCTCACCTCCATAGGCTTCGGACAGGACCACGCCCCCTGGAATCCTTTATTGGACTACCCTTCAATATACGGGGCAGGTGATGGTGCTACCTCCCCTCTTCCATCTACAGAACTATACCAACGCCTAACCGCCAATACCCAGAAAGTTGTGACGATTTGCTATGAGGTAGGCGAAAGCCAAGGGACGCGTGTGGTGCTGTGGGTAAAAGCCTCAGTGTCTAGGGCTTGCCGATAGAAAGGTCGGCGGTTCGAATCCCCGCGGCGGGGTGCGCTCCCGTTGTTCGGTCCCAGCGCCT
Source organism: Podarcis tiliguerta (assembly GCF_965153285.1). NCBI lineage: Eukaryota > Metazoa > Chordata > Lepidosauria > Squamata > Lacertidae > Podarcis > Podarcis tiliguerta. Next base: position 12,448,424 of record NC_139541.1, read on the forward strand.
GCCAACCTAGCAGTTCGAAAGCACTCCCGGGTGCAAGTAGATAAATAGGGACCGCTTACTAGCGGGAAGGTAAACGGCGTTTCCGTGTGCGGCTCTGGCTCTCCAGAGCAGCGATGTCACGCTGGCCACGTGACCCAGAAGTGTCTCCGGACAGCGCTGGCCCTTGGCCTCTTAAGTGAGATGGGCGCACAACCCTAGAGTCTATCGAGACTGGCCCGTACGGGCAGGGGTACCTTTACCTTTACCTTTAGGCGAAAACCAAGTGGCTGGTACCAATTTGCCAAGTGGAAAATTTTATTTAATATTTCCCCAGGCTTCTTGGAAGAGTTTTCAAATAAGGAAATCAAGAACAACAATTAATAATATGCACGGTGATGTTAAAGAGCCGCTGATATGGTCTGTGTCCTTGAAAACGTCCACCAGGCATCCCTACAAAGTGTGAAGGGATTTACGACCCGGATAATTCCCCCTCCAGTTCTTTATCTTGTGTATGTGAGAGTGTGTATTTTCTTTGCAATAAAACCTTGGCTGAGCAAATAAATTTGAGGAGACAGTTTTACTGACAGCTCCTCTCCCTCCCTCCCCACCCCATTCTCTTCCCCCTCCCCAAATTCCTCTTGGTTCCTGCGCAATAAAAAAAAATGGAGTGAAATTTCAGCTAGGAGGGACGACGCATGGTGCATTTGAAGAGCTAGATGGAGGCCTGGCTCCCTGCTGTGTAGAGGGTGCTCTGGAAGGGTGTTTGCAAGAATTGGGTCTTGCGGCTCTGAACTCTCCAGTCCAGTTTTCCAGGCTCTGATCCACGGAAGGAGAAGAATTATAAGGTGACTCCAGCGCTGGAGTCAACCTGTGATGATTGCCAAAGGAATTGACTTGAAATTCTCTTTTTTATTTTGTGAAAGACGGTGGTTCTTTGAAGCATGTTTAAAAATGAAAATGGTGACTTCTGATTTATTTTTCTGGCTGCCATGACAACCGACATCTGCATAATAAATTTCATAGTATCACAGAATTGTAGGGTTGGGGAGGCGGGCTACCACCGAAGGTCATCTTATACAACCCCCTGCAAATGCAGGAATCTCAACTCAAGCATTCTTGACAGATGGCCAGCCAACCTCTGCTTAAAAATTTCCAAGGACGGAGAGTCTGCCACCTTCCAAAGGAGTCAGTTCCACTGTCCACCAGCGCTTACCATCAACAACTTCTCTTGAATGTTTAGTCGGAATCTCCTTTCTCGCCATTTGAAGCATTTGGCTTGGGTCCTGTCCTCTGGAGAAGCAGCAGATGCGTAGCGTGGGGAGTGCCATGGCCCCGGGTGCAATTTTGAGAGGGGGCGCAAACAGGCGCCCCCACAGCAGACTCCTTCATCGAAGCCTGGCTCCGCACCAGAAGGAGCTGTGCCTTGGCTGCGGCGCTTGTGCCTGGTTCAGCTCCGGCCCCCGGGCCAGGTCTGGGAGCAGAAGGAGAGTGGGCAGCAGTTTCCCCACCCCTCTCCTACCCTGAACTGTGGCACCCAGGAGGGCGCCCCCTGAGCCCCGACCCCCTCCAGGGCACACCCAGCATGCCCGCCCCAGGCAGCGCCGGCATACGCTGCACCACTGAGAAGCAGGAAGAAAGATTGCTCCATCCTTCAAGTTGTGGGACTGTTCAGGGAGGCAGGAGAGGATATATTGTTTATTAATATCCTTCCTAATTTGCTCTAGCAAGTTCCTTTGCTTAGCAGAGTTTCACATTCCCTTTTTTAAATGCACAGCGGATAACTGGTTACAGGCTTGTGTAGGCCTCTCACTATCATACAATTCAGTATTGAATTGTATGTGCCTGGTAAGTTCCCTTTTATCCCTCTTAAAAGAATGAACACACCACAATCTTGTGTAAAGCATATAAAAGCAAGGTATATAAAACTTCTTATATAAAAGAAGTTTACTCACACATTCAGTTCACAGTTGGATCCCTGAAGGCATGCTTAGTTACAAAGTATATACAGTACCTGTGGATCTATCCCATATGGGGATAATCCCAGTGTTCTCTGCTGCTCTTGCTAAAAAGCTGCTCCAACGACGAAGGAAGTCAACGAGAGGAGTGTGTGCAGCATGCCTTGTCCTTTTGCGTTACGCTGGAATAGATGGGCCATTTGTCTAATTCAGCAGCAGGGATCTTCTTCCATAACCTCCAACATTTCTCTGAAGGAAATAGGGACAGTCTACAGTGGTACCTCGGGTTACATACACTTCAGGTTGCAGACTCCACTAACCCAGAAATATTACCTCGGGTTAAGAACTTTGCTTCAGGATGAGAACAGAAATCGCACAGCAGCAGCAGGAGGCCCCATTAGCTAAAGTGGTGCTTCAGGTTAAGAACAGATTCAGGTTAAGAACGGACCTCCGGAACGAATTAAGTACTTACCCCGAGGTTATGTTACCCCGAGGTTACCCCACTGTTATGTCCCAACCAGGAGGAAACAGGAAGCTTGCGACTGGCTGGACCAAACATTACTCCACATGTCCACTCTAGGAAAACAAGGAATATTGTACTCAACTGCTACTTAGGTATCACATCCCACACAAATAGTTACAGGTGGTTATCAGTGCTGTGCAGTGAAATTTTTCATAGGGGAAATGTTATGGTTAGAGGCACCAGCTTTGGAGAGCAGTGGGAGGACCGATGTTGTGTGCATGAGCCTCGTGCCTCCCTCCTTAAGCCCAGCAGAACCTTCCTAGGCTTTGGGAAGGAGGCATCAGGTCTCTTACACAGGATGCTGGAGCCCTCCTGCCTCCTTCCAAGAAGCCGGGAGGGCTTTGGGAAGGTGGCGGGAGGGATTTGGATCCCATCAGAGCAGAGTTTTCCAAACTGTGTGTTGCGACACATTAGTGTGCCAGGTGCAGTGTGTAGGTGTGTCACGCAAACGCTCCTGTTTCTCCTCCCAGGGCCAGAAAGGGGTTAGTTCAGCTTCCATTTTGTTAGTGAAACTGAATTATTGTGTCACGAAATGATGAATGTCTAAAAAGTGTGTAACCAACATGAAAAGTCTGGAAAGCTCTCCATCAGAACATCGCGCCTCCCTGCCTAAGCCAAGCAAAAGCTTCTTGGGCTTTGGGAAGGAAGCTCCAGGGGGACATTTAAAGGACTAGCCTAGTCCCTCTAGTCCACTGACCGCACAGCACTGGTGGCTATCATGTTGCCTACAATACTTACAGTACTGTTGTTCCAATTATAACAGTTATGACTCACCAAAGTATCCTGTTAACTATAGTTTGTTGAGGGTGTTGAGAGTTGTTTGGAGACCCTCTGTTGTTTCCAGTGTTCCCTGGGAAGAGGGGTTGATTGTGAAGCCCCTCTGGGATTTGTAGCTTTGTAACGGGAATAGGGGTGTCCTAACAATTCTCAGCATCCTTTGCAAACTACAGTTACCAGGATGATTTAGGGGGGAAGCCAAGAGCAGCATAAAGTTAACCCCCGTTCCTTTCCCTTCCTCCTCTCCCATCACGTGCCAATAATGCCGTCTCTCCACGTATTTATTTATTTATTCCCCAGACATTGCTTCTGGAGTTTATTAACACCATCTGCATTTTCACATTTCCCTTGGAAGAGACATTTTGACACTGCCTCCAGGTGCGTTATTTCATTAGCAGATTCGCGCCTTGTCGTGCATTATCTCTGAGACGAGGCGCAACTTGGATGGGAGCAGCCTCGGTGGAGGAGAGGGGAACGTTTGATCCAGGGGGGCCCTTATAAAATAGGTGGAGATCTCTCTCTCTCTCTGGAAACGATGCCTTATGAGGAACGGCTAAGGGAGCTGGGCATGTTTAGCCTGGAGAAGAGGAGGTTAAGGGGTGATATGGTAGCCATGTTCAAATATATAAAAGGATGTCACATAGAGGAGGGAGAAAGGTTGTTTTCTGCTGTTCCAGACAAGTGGACACGGAGCAATGGATCCAAACTACAAGAAAGAAGATTCCACCTAAACATTAGGAAGAACTTCCTGACAGTAAGAGCCGTTCGACAGTGGAATTTGCTGCCAAGGAGTGTGGTGGAGTCTCCTTCTTTGGAGGCCTTTAAGCAGAGGCTTGACAACCATATGTCAGGAGTGCTCTGATGGTGCTTCCTGCTTGGCAGGGGGTTGGACTCGATGGCCCTTGTGGTCTCTTCCAACTCTATGATTCTATGATTCTCTCCCCTGCCAGGAAAACCAGGATATCCCATGGCAGCCGCAGAGAACATTTTGTCCATTCTCTCTGGTTAGGAAGGCTAGAACTGGGACTTAAGAATTCAAGAAAAGCCTACTGGATCAGGCCAATGGCCCATCTGGTCCTGCATCCTGTTTCCACAGGGGCCACCCAGATGCCCTGATGGGAAACTCACAAGCAGGACCCAAGCAAAAGAGCACTTTGCCATTCTGCAGTATCTATCAACTGCCATCCAGAAGCATTCCTGCTGTTGACCCAGGAGGTAGAGCACAGCCATCAGGACTCATAGCCATCCATAGCCTCTATGGATTTGCCTAGTCCTCTTTTCAAAAACAGTCAGAGCTGGTGATCTCCATCTCCCGTCAGCCCCAGGGAGTTGTAGTCCAAACTATCTGGGTGGCTGGGGAAAGCCTTATGACCTGACCTGGTTCCATTGGCCTCTGTGGCACAGCTCCCCACAATAGCCCTGCTGCTGGATCAAGCCACTGGCCCATCTAGTCCAACATCCTCTTGTTACGGAAATTCCACTCAATATTGAACCAGAGCAGAACTCCAATGTATAGTTAGCAGAATAAAAACTTGAACATGTTGCAGGATTCCCAAAAATAGACCAGAGGTAATTGTATTTCATCCAGCAGAGCTTTACTGCTACTGAAGTCAAATAAGCATTATGGTCACAAATCCATACAATCAGGATTGGCACTGTCCATAAGAAATCCAATTTCAGCAGACTTAACTTAAACTTACAATAACTTAATGACAAGTCTAAAACTTAACACTAAGCTTACTATGTACAGTGGACCCTCCGGATACAAATTAAATTCGTTCTGGGGGTCCATACTTAACCTGAAAAGTCCGTAACTGGAAGCGCCACTTCCGCACATGCACACGGCATGATAGAGCACTTCTGCGTCACACACGGTGCACAGAGCACTTCTGTGCATGCGCGCACAGTGAAACACGGAAGTATACACTTCGGGTTTGCTGTGTTCGCAACATGAAAGTTTCTTATCCAGAGTGGTACGTAACTCAAGGGTCCACGGTACAGAACACCACACCAGAAGGAAGAGAGATAGAAAGAGAAAGTGAAACCCAGGCTCCTTCTGGCCCTACTTTTATTGTCAGCATGACCTTGACTGAAAGAGATAAGGCACCCAGTTTAAGTCAGCTGTACTCAGCTTCTCTGAAAGAATAACCCAAACATCAGGAACATTCTGCTTGTTTCTTTCACATGGAGAAGCTTCCAGAACCCTCTTGAATTAATTAGAATAGGAAAGATCTCTATACACCAGATCAATACTTTCTGTACTAAGAAATGCAAACGCATACCTCTTCCCTCCAGACACAGAATTGTGTGTGTGTTTTGGGGGGAGCAGAACCTTCGTTAGTTAAGTATTTTTTTATTGATTTACTTGATGGGGGGCACAGCTGGCCCCCTTGGCTACGCCCATGCCTCCAGACACCACAAGCAGGACCTAAACAAAATGGCAAATCTCCCCTCCAGCAGCTTTCAGCAACTGGGATTCAGGAACATGGCCAAGTTCAACCAGGGAAGGGAGAACATAGCCATCCAGACTAGTCAACACTGATATCCCTCTCCTCAATGAATTTGCCCAAACCTCTTTTGAAGCCATCCAGGTTGATGGCCATCTCTGCCTTCTGTGGGAGTGAATGCTTAACTCTGTGCTCCTTTTCTTTTCTGACCTGAGCAACATTAAGCTTCATTGGACACCCATGAATTAAGCCTCCTGTGGAGTTGAGCCATTGGGTCCATTGGGCTTGGTATTGCAGACCCTCCATGTGCCCCTATTTTCAAGGGACAGTCCTGGATTTACAGCAACCGTCCCAGTTTCTGATCTGATCCCAGAATGTCCCGCTTTTCCTTAGGAGATCCCTATTTTCATTGGAGAAATATTGGAGGGTATGGAATTATCTGACCCCCCGAGCTAAGAAGATAAGTAGCTATGCAACCTTGAGAAGACATCTGAAGGCAGCCCTGTATCAGAAAGTGTTTTAATGTTTAATGTTTTATTATGTTTTTATATATGATGGAAGCTCCCTATGCCCATCTGGGGCAACGCAGTCAAATATGCATAGTATAAATGATAAAATGATGATGATGGAATAGGTAAAGGGACCCCCGACTGTTAGGTCCAGTTGCGGATGACTCTGGGGTTGAGGCGCTCATCTCGCTTTACTGGCCAAGGGAGCCGGCGTTTGTTCGCAGACAGCTTCCAGGTCATGTGGCCAGCATGACAAAGCCACTTCTGGCAAACCAGAGCAGCGCACGGAAACGCCATTTACCTTCCCACCGGAGCGGTACCTATGTATCTACTTGCACTTTTTGGCTTGCTTTCAAACTGCTAGGTTGGCAGGAGCTGGGACCGAGCAACAGGAGCTCACCCCCGTCATGGGGATTCAAACCGCTGACCTTCTGATCAGCAAGCCCTAGGCTCTGTGGTTTAGGCCGCAGTGCCACCCGCCTCCCAGATGATGGAATAGGATGTCTCTCTTTTCATCGAAGAAATGTGGGAGGGTATGGAGTTGTCTGTTCTGACTGGCCGAAGGTTTCCAAGTTTCCAGGCCCATAATTCTTGCCTGCATGGCTGGAAGCTGGGCCAAACAACCTCTGTTCCATACCCTTCTCACATTTCTCCGATGAAAATAGGGACATCCCATTCCGTAATGATAATTTTACTATTTATACCTCACACATCTGGCTGGGTTGCCCCAGCCACTCTGGGTGGCTTTCCAACATGTATCAAAACATAACAAAACATTAAACATACAGGGTTGCCTTCAGACAGCTTGGGGGTTGGATAATGCCATACCCTCCAACATTTCTCCGATGAAAATAGGGACCGCCTAAGGAAAAGCCGGACATTCCGGGATCAAATCAGAAACTGGGATGGCTTTTCTAAATCAGGGTTCTCCCCTGGAGAATAGGGACACTTGGAGGGTCAGATCGAACAGAATGGAGGGACTGTGAAAGCAGATTAGATCTGTAGCTAGCTGTGCCCTCAGAATCCATCACAAGGTTATGGGTGTGTGTGTGTGTGTGTGTTTCACAAGATAATGTATAATGGTAAGAGTGGGGGGGAAGAAATGCAAGCCTGCAAAATGTGTGCTCAAATGTGCAGGAGATAAATAACCAAGCAAGATCTGAAGTCTTTCTGCCCCCCTGATGCTTGCTAAGACTTTAAAAGCTACAGCCTGATCTTCAGAGCTCGGCGGTGGCCCAACCTCATTCCCTCGCCTTCCTCCAGGCCCTCCGGCAAGTTTTCTGGTTTCATCTCCCCTGCTGCCGGTCTTTGAATGGCGATTGCTGAAGCTCCCGGATCAAAGTGGGCTGCTTTCTTTCCTTGTGTTTTTTCCCCCCTTCCCTTTTTCAAATATATATCTTTTCTTCTCCTTCTTCTTTTTTGGAGCGGGAAAATATTCCCTGGGTAATTCCTTTTTCTCGCCACGTTTGTACTAATTTATCTTTAAACATGCCCTAACTGCAGCTAAGCAGAGAAGGAGAGGGAAAATAATGTTTTCTAATCTTTTGGCTGAAGGGTGGAAACGGGGAGGGGAGGGCAACGCTGAAGTATCTGGCTGGTCTGAGAGAAAGAGAGAGAAGTAAAAATTAAATGAGGTGGCTGTTTTGTTATTAATACTGTTGGTTGCATTTATGTTCCACCTCTCTCGCAAGGAGCTCAAGGTGGTGCTCTTCCCCCTACCCATTTAATCCTCAAAACAACCCTGTGAGGTAGGTTAGGCTGAGAGATAGTGGCTTGCACCAAGCTCCCTGCAGTAAGCTTTGTGACAGTGGGGGGGGGGGGGCAGGATTCAAACCCAGGTCTCCTAGGTCCTGGTCCGGACTCCTCATTTAATCCCTGTGGGCTGCGAAAGAGTGACTGGACCCAAGGCTGCACAGCGAGCTTCAACGCCAGCAGGGATTTGATCCCTGATGTCCCATATCCCACTCAGATACTCTAACCGCTAGTCTCCGCAGTCTGAGAGTCCTTACCTTCCATGCCATCACCCTGGCAGAACAAGTTAGCAGTGCAACAGTTTTCCAGCTGCTCCTCTGCAGGGAGGAAGATGGAATAAGGGGCCTGGCTGGAAGGCCATATCAGCAGTTGGGTAACTGATTCCTGGAAGGGAGGGAGGAAAGAAGGAAGGAAGCTGCCTGCTTCACAGTGGGTTGGACTAGATGACCTTTGGGGAACCCAACTTCCATGATTCATCAAATAACTTGCCCTTTTCTGAAGAGTTGCGTTAGAAGCCTGTTAGTTACTTCCCTGTTCTGGACCCACTCCAACTGCCTTCCTTTCCCCTTGGCAGGTGACGGATGGTGGCACCATCAAACAGAAGATCTTCACCTTTGACGCGATGTTCTCCACCAACCAGTCGCACATGGAGAACTACCGTAAGAGGGAGGACCTGGTGTACCAGTCCACAGTGCGGTAAGTTGCTGTCCATGTCATTTCTAGGTGGGTGATGGCGAGCAACGCCACATATCTCGCCTCCAGGCACTGAAGTCACTCCTGCTTCCTGAGGTCCAGGAAGGAAGTCTTTGCTGCGTCGGCACATTGGCCTAGTGTCTAGTTCGGTCTGCTGACATGTCCAAACTGCGCTGACCACCCCACTGCCCAGCCCCTCTCCCTCCCTGTGAGCAGCAGAGCCCAGACAGTGCCCTAGTGGCAAATTTGTGGCAGTCACAGCCATGTTCCCTCAGATCCATGCCCCCTTCTAAGATTATACGATAATTGTGCAAGTATACAACGCAAATAGGGTTGCGTTGCAACAATCAGGGGAGATCTCCATGTGTTGCCTTTCTTTTCAATAATATTTTATTCTTCTTTCCATAAAGTTACATTTGTCACTCAGCAATTATATTCCAGTTCAACAAAACCAGCGACTCCCCGCTCACCCGTCATCAATGTTTACAACTCAAATTGCATACAGTTGTGGTTTAAGGTTCTGTTTTATCTAATTTCCTCCTCTCTAACATGTTTCTTAATATATTCTGCTGTTTTCTTACACTTCAAACCCCACTGCGGCCTTTGCGTATGGTAAATAACTAGAAATGCTTTTCAGTCTTCTTTAAAGGATTCTAAGTGCAGTCAGTTTTGCCTTCTCTGCGTATTCCAAGATTTTCATCAACCATTCTTCCTTTGAAAGTATTCTCTCCTCCTTCTATTTCTGTGCATAGGGAATCCTTGCCACTATAATCACATACATAAATACCCTTGAGGTTTCCTTTGGGATTTCGCTGTCTTAATATCCTCAGCAGGAAGGATTTTGGGATCTTGGGGAAAGTCACTTTAAAATGTTTCTTAATTTCATCATATCTCATGTCCGTAAAGGCCTTTGACTTGCTGCAATCCCACCACATAGGATAGAATGACTCTTCATAGTCCTTACATTTCCATCATTTGTTTGATACATTTATGTGCATTTGAGCTAACTTCTCAAAATACGGGACAGAACACGCACACCATTCTCTTGAAACATGTGTTTTTGGTGTTTCCTAAATGCTTAGCTCTGGAGCATACAGAACAACATCTCCTTTGTGTTCCTCCAGTGCCCCTTCTCCAGAGGCACCCTAGGAGCTGGTCTTCACTCCTACATTATGTAACTGGCATATATATATATATATATCCACCTGTTCTGCCGTTGAGGACTTCTTGGATCATTCTTTGTCTAGCTCTTTCCCTTTGACCTTACTGCCTTGGGTGACCCTGCTGGGAGTACGAGATTCCCAATGGCTTTGCTCACAAGGGTCATAGGAATGTGCAAGCCCACTCACCACGACAAGGTGATGGATGATCCAGTGAGTGATCATCATCAGTGGTATGTTACAACAGCTGTGAAGGCAGATGAAGGCTGCAGCAGATAGGATCTACCAATTCGTCTTGACTACTCATGCCATCGGAACAGAGCCCTCCTGCAAAGACTGTGTGTTGATCAGCGTATGATTGACACACATAAAACAAATTCACACACAGGTGTCTTCCAAAAACCCAACCCAAACCCCCAAAGTCCCATGGCGATCGGCAAATTGTGATGGGGCAGTATCGTGAAATCTGGAAGCCCCTAGTCATGAACCGGCACATGGAAACACTGGCCTGCGAGCGCTCCAGTTGGAGAACAGCCTTTACCAAAGGTGTGATGAACTTTGAAGGCATTCGAACTCAGCGCACAAGGGAGAAACGTGCTAAGAGGAAGGCACGCTTGGCAAATCAACACCATGATCAACTCCTGCCCAGGAACCAATGTCCCCACTGTGGAAGGACGTGTGGGTCCAGAATTGGCCTCCACAGTCACTTACGGACTCATTGTTGAAACCGTGTTTATGGAAGACAATCTTACTCAACTACGAGTGATCGCCAAAGAAGAAGATATACATAAACGCGCGTACGCGCGCACGCGTGTGTGTGTGTGTATGTTGCCTTTCAGCCCCAAAGAGGCTCACAGAAATAAACAGATGCATGCAAATGCAGTAACACAAATACAAACAATGACACAGGGTCAAAACCTTTTAACGGCATCAAAAATCAAACATATCTGTGCTCCTGTCTAAAAGGCACAGAACATCCCTGAAATATACTCAGAGTCGAGAGTGGATTTCATGCTCTTTATTCAGCTCATAGTGGTGAGGAGAAATGGAAGTTCCCCCAGAATGTCTGCTTTATATACATTATTTACACAATGGGCCCCACGTGATTGGCTAATTCTGGGATTCACCTGTAGGCCAATCAGGTTGCAGATTCACTTCCACCTGGAGCTGGATTGGGTGGCTCCTGTGGACCAATCAGACTGCTGCATTCTGGACCCTATTGTTCTAGGACCAATCAGACTGCTGCCTTTTGGATCCTTTTCAACTTAGTACATAACAATCCCCTACCAAAAAAAAAAAAAAATACCGTAGTTAAGGGAAGACCCCCAAAAAACCACACATTTAAGCAGAATCTTTTCCTTATAAGGGTCCCAGGCAGGGGGTGGGTGGGCAACTTGCCTTGATGGTTCCAGCAGACTCTCCCTTGTAGCCAACCTGCCTCCTTTCCCTCTGATTGGATCCGATCAGCACAAAAGTGTGGGAGGACTTCTTGTTCTTGGTGGTTTAGAAGCTCCACTTTGGTGCTCTCAAATGCTGGAGGTGGAGACATTGCGGCAAAGGTAGGAATGGGTCTTGACACCCTCTTTCCCCTTGACCCCAGAATGAGACACCTCTGAGGCTATGTGGGCATTCCCAATGAGTGCTTCTGTCCATTTTGCCAGGATGCTCCCTGGAGTGGTCATCATTGTCCAAGGCCAATGATGCTGCAGTGGTGAAGGGCCCCTGTGCTCATTTTGCATGCGTTTCAGCTCTAATTGAATTGTCGCAGGCTACAGTTCTTTGCCTCTCACGGCCATTTGACCTGGCTGTTATACACCCGACAAGTGAAATTAGCGCTTCGTGCATTTGATGAAGTGGACTTGAGTCCAGGAGAGCTTATGCTATAATAGATGTCTTTGTCTTTAGGGTGCTACAAACTCCACATTAGCAGGATACCTTTGGCAGGACAACACAACCGTTTTAGAAGAGTGTGCAAACTTAGGTGAACCTTTCAACCTGCTTTGTGATGTTCGTGAAAACCTTTGGATTCCTCACCCCCCCTCATAGGGCATCACTTTGTAAGGTGCTCTGATATATTTTCACCAGACTCTGTATATTCTAGGACAGAGCTGAATGGAGAAGCTAGAGCCAGTGTGGTGTAGTGGTTAAGAGCGGTAGACTTGTAATCTGGGGAACCGGGTTCGCGTCTCCGCTCCTCCACATGCAGCTGCTGGGTGACCTTGGGCTAGTCACACTTCTCTGAAGTCTCTCAGCCTCACTCACCTCACAGAGTATTTGTTGTGGGGGAGGAAGGGAAAGGAGAATGTTAGCCACTTTGAGACTCATTCGGGTAGTGATAAAGTGAGATATCAAATCCAAACTCTTCTTCTTCAATTTAATGAAATCCTTCCTCAAAGTCTTACAAGCACTCCCCCTTGGGGTGGTTTTTGGTTAGTTTGTTTTGAGTGGGAAAGCACTTGTAACCCAGATGATTTATGATCCCTGATTGGCTAGGATCTGTCAGGAGTTCAGCCTACACTCAAGCAGGACCCTGGCAGAGACACATGCCCGACTGGCAAGTTCTCTCCCTCCTGGTTGATTTTTCAGGAGCGTCAAAAGCTTTCTTCATCCTGAACACCACAGTGACTGACACCGGCACACTTAGGGATCCACAGAGTTTGCTCAGCACGCACGTGACACACCTCAGCAACTCAGCATTTTGGCTAATCTACTTTGTTTACATATAAACACACACGGAGCACTGCAACATGGCTCCCTCTCTCTCTAGCATCAGAGAGCAAAGAGAAAAAGACTAAAGGACAAGAGTCCCACTACACGGAACACAATAACACAAACATCCTGTCTCCATCACTTCCCACTCTGTGGAGTCAAAACATACACCATCATGTGAAAGACAACAATTCTATGACTGCAATCATGGAGCAGGAATTCAAACAGGATCACCCATGTGACCTTATGGCAGTGTTGGGAAACCCGTGGCCGTCCAAGTTCCTCATCCCTGAACTAGACCCTCACTAGACCATTACTAAGGGACGCGGGTGGCGCTGTGGGTTAAACCACAGAGCCTAGGACTTGCCGATCAGAAGGTCGGCAGTTCGAATCCCCGCGACAGGGTGAGCTCCCGTTGCTCAGTCCCTGCTCCTGCCAACCTAGCAATTTGAAAGCACCTCAAAGTGCAAGTAGATCAATAGGTACCACTCCGGCGGGAAGGTAAACGGCGTTTCCGTGCGCTGCTCTGGTTCGCCAGAAGTGGCTTAGTCATGCTGGCCACATGACCCGGAAGCTGTACACCAGCTCCCTTGGCCAATAAAGCAAGATGATCGCCACAACCCCAGAGTCGGTCACAACTGGACCTAATGGTCAGGGGTCAATTTGCCTTTACCTTTAGACCATTACTGCACCTAGCTTCCTCCATCACTGCCCTGTCTTCTTTTGAGGCACATCTGAGAAAGTTGTGGCCCTCCAGCTGTTACTAAACTACAACATCCATCATCATCCCTGACCACTGGCTAGGACTGATGGGACTGGGGAGCCCAGTAACATCTGGTGAGTGACAAGTCCCCATCCCTGGACTAGACCAGCGGTTACCTTTACTGCTTCCAGCTAACTCCATCACAACTCTGCCTTGTTTTAAAGCAGGGATGAGAATCCCATGGTACCCTCCAGATATTGCTGGACTACTACTCTCATCACTCCGACCATTGCCTGTATTGGGTGGGGCTGATGGGAGTTGGAATCCATCAATATCTGGAGGATCACAAGTTCCTCATCCCTGAACTAGGCCATCACTTGCCTTTGCTGCCCCTACTCTATCTTTAATGCAGTGATGGGGACCACTGGCTATGTATTTTTGGGCTGATGTGAGCTGAAGTCCATATACTTCTGGAGGGCCACTCTTTACTGCCTTAGAAAAGCTCGTCTTCCAAATGGGCTTAAATGCATGTTTAGCAGATTTTTTTCAATGAATCCAGGGACAATTTTTTTTTTTTAAGCTGAGTAGCAAGAGGGAGTCAGTAGTGGGGATGGTGAGGCAAAAGACCCTGGGCCCAAGCACACATGCATATTGTATGAAGGTGCAAAGCCCTTCTTTCGCAACCTGTGAAACATAAGGTAAAGGTAAAGGTACCCCTGCCCGTACGGGCCAGTCTTGACAGACTCTAGGGTTGTGCGCCCATCTCACTCAAGGAGGCCAAGGGCCAGCGCTGTCCGGAGACACTTCCGGGTCACGTGGCCAGCGTGACATCGCTGCTCTGGCAAGCCAGAGCCGCACACGGAAACGCCGTTTACCTTCCCACTAGTAAGCGGTCCCTATTTATCTACTTGCCCCCGGGGGGGGTGTTTTTGAACTGCTAGGTTGGCAGGCGCTGGGACCAAACAGCAGGAGCGCACCCCGCCGCGGTGATTCGAACCGCCGACCTTTCGATAGACAAGCCCTAGGGACGCGGGTGGCGCTGTGGGTAAAAGCCTCAGCGCCTAGGGCTTGCCGATCGAAAGGTCGCGGTTCGAATCCCCGCGGCGGGGTGCGCTCCCGTTGCTCGGTCCCAGCGCCTGCCAACCTAGCAGTTCAAAAGCACGTCAAAATGCAAGTAGATGAATAGGGACCGCTTACTAGCGGGAAGGTAAACGGCGTTTCCGTGTGCGGCTCTGGCTCGCCAGAGCAGCAATGTCACGCTGGCCACGTGACCCGGAAGTGTCCCCGGACAGCGCTGGCCCCCGGCCTCTTGAGTGAGATGGGCGCACAACCCTAGAGTCTGTCAAGACTGGCCCGTACGGGCAGGGGTACCTTTACCTTTACCTAGGCACTGAGGCTTTAACCCACAGTGCCACCTGCGTCCCTCGTGAAACATAAATGCGCAATTTTAAAAAAACTGGGCAATGGTATACCGCCTGCCCGTGACTCCCAAGCCTTCCCTGACCTTCTTCCCCCTTTGTTTTGAAAGATTGGGGGAGGCTGAGGAGTTGCGGGCAGGCAGCCGTTGCCCAGTTTTTTAAAAACTCTGCGCATTTATATTTTGCAGGGTGAGAAAGAAGGGCTTTGCACCTTGCCTGGCAGAGAAACCGCACGCCTTGCACCCCTCCTGGGCAACAGCCGCCCGCCCACAACTCCTGAGCCTCCCCTGATCTGTCAAAACAAAGGGGGAAGGGGGCAAGAGATCCGTATCACTGGACATCCCTGGTTCCCCTTTGGCAGTGGCGGCGGCGGCAGCGAGCAGCTCCTGAAGCCAGCTAGAGCCAACTGTGCTACTAGGCTGGCTCCAGGCTACTGAGGCTGCCGCTGCCACGTTTTCGGGGTACAGATTTGCAAATCTGGGTACATTCTGGGGACAGAATTTGTCCAGGGACAGATTTGCAAATCTGGGGACTGTCCCTGGGAACCAGGGATGTCTGGTAAGCCTACTTTAATGTAACATCAGCAAGTGGCAAAATCTGATTGCTTACAAAGCACTGCAGTGTCCATGTGATCCCTGATTGCCTGAGCCTGCTCAAGAAGGAATGAAAACAGAGGGGTGAATGGTGGCTGCTGTAGGCACAGCAAAAATAATTTGGGGGGGGGGGAGAATCTGTTCATCAGGGATGCTGTAAACAGAGCTATGATTAAAAGTTAAGGAATCACTTCTTTCAAGCTGAAAAATGAACCTGGAGAAGGTTCATCTTCACGGATCACACCAAGTGCAGATATAATATATTGTCGTGAAACAATTTCATCGGCGGGTGTCGTTCACCCAAATTGCTGAGAGCCTCCACAGTGGCGGAGCCCACATCTCTGAGGATTTCGGTTATAAGAACAACATCAGTGGATCAGACCAAGGCCCCATCTGGTCTAGAGGCTTGCAAGGATAAGATGGAGTGGATATAGAAAAGTTCTTTCCCCCTCCTCTCTCGTATCGTTGGAACTTGTGGACATCCAATGTTGGAAGATTCGGGACAGATAAAAGCCGGCGTATAGTTTCCAGGTCATGTGGCCAGCATGACTAAGCCACTTCTGGTGAACCAGAGCAGCGCACGGAAATGCCGTTTACCTTCCTGCCGGAGCAGTACCTATTTATCTACTTGCACTTTGACATGCTTTCGAACTGCTAGGTTGGCAGGAGCAGGGACCAAGCAACGGGAGCTCACCCCGTCGCAGGGATTTGAACCACCGACCTTCTGATCGGCAAGTCCTAGGCTCTGTGGTTTAACCCACAGCACCACCCGCGTCCCTATATCAATATGTACCCTTGGTCTTATATCTCAACTCAGTCTCTCTCCAATGTCTTATCGAATGCTAGCATAAATAGCGAACCCTTACTATATTTTTGAACATATATCTTATATCTAGCCCACTTTTCCGTAAATTTTTGTTTTGAATTGCCTCTCAGGCTGTCAACTGCACCATTTCAGCAAATTCTTGTAGCTTGTTATGCCAAAGCCACTTCACCCAGCCGCGTCATCCCCTGGACAGCCAATGGGCTGGCTCGGGGTGTGTGGCCTGCTTCATTTAACACAGGGGCGGCTGGGGGTCTCCCTCTTTTGCCGCCTCCAGCTGTTTTCCACCCTTTAAGGTTTTTGTTCCTTGACCTTGCTATGGACCTTGTTTGGTCGCCGTTGAGGGGCCTGGTAGGAATTTTTCCACTTGGCAAATTGGCACCAGCCACTCAGTTTTCACCTACCTTGTAGCAAATCGTCACAACTTCCTTTGTATTGGCAGTTAGGCATTGGTATTGCTCTGTAGATGGATGAGGGGAGGTAACGGCATCACCTGCCCCGCATATTGAAGGGTAGTCCGATAAAGGATTCTGGGGGGCGTGGCCCTGTCCAAAGCCTATGGAGGTGAGGGCCTAAGGCACACCCCCGAACGGTGACCCCGGGGGAGTTCCTAGTTGATGTGCATCAGCAGGACTCCCCCTACTGGTGGTTAACCCTTCCCGGACTTCAAGCAGACAGGCTGAAGCCGGATAGTCAGTTAGGACCAATGCCTAAGCCAATACCACTCATCACCTGTAACCAATAAAGTTGTGGCCTTATTTAGCCCATTAACCCATTAGCCCATTAACCCATTAATTGCCCATTAATTGTGTCACGTGTCCTTATTTCCATGGGGGGGGGGGGACACTTGCCAAGCAATCTGTTATTGTCAGGACTTCTTCTTCCTTCCACCCCTTTGCATGGACTCTTCTTTCTAGGGCAGGTAGGGTGTGGCAGATTCAGCCCCACCCAAGGGTGGGAGCAGTATTGCCACAGGACAAAGAAGGGTCTTCAGACCCAGAATGGGGAATGACCACCCTCCCAGATATCTCTCTCTGACCCTCGGACCTTTCTCTTTCTTGCTGGTAGCCTTTAGAGACCCTAAGGGTCATCTAATCTAACCCCTTCAATACAGGAAACGCACCTATTTTATTCCTTAATTCTGACTTTATTCTTATCCGTCTCATCCTGCAAGTCCACCGTCTGCTTAAGAAAAAATAAGAAAATGAGGGGGTGTTTCTGTTTTGGAAATGACGATGTCAAAACACTTCGTAAGACCACAGAAATTCTGTTTCACACATATGATCCAGCCTGGGAACAGGAGATAGGAGTGCTTCCATTATTGGGGGGGGGGGTGGTAGGAGAGGAGAGATTTGAAATAAAAAAATAATAGCGAGGGAAGGAGTGGAAGTGACAATAATATTTGGGGTTGGGGTAGGGGGGAGTTGTCAGCCCAGCAACCCAAAAATCATTCCATAAAGGCAAGAGCAGTTTGATGTGAAAACAGCCTGCGTGCTGTTCGCGATTGGCTGGGGAGGCGTAAGGGACAAGGCATCCACATTTACATATAAATGAAGATATTTACAAATTAATGCATTTTGAGCAAGAGGAAGTCCCGCCACTTCAAGACGCCAGAGCGACAAGGCCTGCCGTGTCGCAGGGGAAGTAGAGAATGAGGCGAGGAAGATTTACTAGAGAGCGAAATGCAATCTTTTCTCAATTAAACAAAAAAAAAATAGGCAAGATTTATGCCAGAGGGCAGCTCCTTAAGAGGTTTCAGGCAGGGTGGTCAGCCGTGAAGTCCCTCAGAAGATTCAGGTATTTTGTCAGGGTTCTGCTCTGGTCAAAGGAGCAAAGAGTTTGAGAAGCTATGTGCAGAAAGTTCTTCTTCATGCAGGGCTTAGTTAAACTGCAGAACTTGCTCCTGCAGTGATGTCCATCAAAATGATTTTAAAAGAGGAGTGGACAAATGCATGGAGGATAAAGGCTGTCAGTGGTTACCGGCCACAATGGCTATGCTCTGCGGCAGTTAATACTTCTGAATACCAGTTTTTGGAAAATGCAGGAGGAGAGAGGTGCTCTTGGGTCTGGCTTGCAGGTTTCTGGTTGGCCAGTCTGAGAAGAGGTTTCTGGACTCAATGGGCCATTGGCCTCATCCTGCAGGCTCTTCTGGCTGGCCACTGTGAGAACAGGATGCTGGACTGGATGGGTTTCGACTTGATCCAGCAGTCTCTTCTTGTGTTTGGCAGATCTCTACACTACCAGTGACCAGAGCAACCATCACATCCAGGCATCCCTGCGCTGGGACTGGAGACCCTACACCAGTTGCCATCTCCACTGGATAGCTCAGTTGGTTAGAGCAGGCTTCCTCAACCTCGACCCTCCAGATGTTTTTGGCCTACAACTCCCATGATCCCTAGCTAGCAGGACCAGTGGTCAGGGATGATGGGAATTGTGGTCTCAAAGCATCTGGAGGGCCGAGGTTAAGGAAGCCTGGGTTAGAGCCAAGATCACAGGTTTGATCCCCATAGGAGATAGCGCCATATTCCTGCATTGTGGGAGGTTGGATTAGATCAGGGGTTATCAAGCTGGTCCCTACCGCCCAATAGTGTGAGTTTCAGGATTCTAGGGGGTTCTACAGCACAAGCTGAATCCTCCTTCCATCAAGCACTGCTGGGCGGTAAAGAAATTTTACCATCAAGAAAGATGCATTAGTGGGTGGTAGGTATAAAATGTTGACTACCCCTGTATTAGATGATCCTCAGGATCTCTTCCAACTCTCCCCCACCTTGCACACATACACACTCCATATCCCTCTGGACCTTGGATCTCCTTTGCTCCTTAGGAAAGGGCTGTAGCTCAGCAGTGAAACACCTGCCTTACATGCAGAAGGTCCCAGGTTCAATCCACAGTGGCATTTCCATGTAGGGCCAGGAGAGACCCTTTGCCTGAAACCCTGGAGAACCACTGCCACTGGTCTGACTCAGAATATATGAATGGAGGGTAATGCTCTCAATGGCCATGGTTGCTATGCTCCATCTCCAGTATGGCCGTGGATGCCATTGGCTGAGAATAAATAAAAAAAGTGCTGCTGTTAATCTCTGGTCTTGCTTGTGGGTTGCCCATTAGTGCATCTGAGTGGCCACTGTGAGGGCAGGACTCCTGACCAGATGGGACCCCCTTTGGCCTGAACCAGCTTCAGGGCTCTTCTGGGGTTCACAAGAGGGTGGACAATTATCCACTGCCTGCAACTGCTGGCTGTCATCCTTCCTTGGATCATGCCGATTCCCTTCTTCCCTTTGTTGGAGGTTTTTAAGGAGAAGTTGGATGGTCCTCCATCAGGGATGGTTTAGCTGGGACTCCTACATTGCTGGAGGTTGGAGTAGATGATCCTTGGAGGTAACTACAGTGGTACCTCGGGTTACAGACGCTTCAGGTTACAGACTCCGCTAACCCAGAAATAGTACCTCGGGTTAAGAACTTTGCTTCAGGATGAGAACAGAAATCATGTGGCGGCAGCGGGAGGCCCCATTAGCTAAAGTGGTGCCTCAGGTTAAGAACAGTTTCAGGTTAAGAATGGACCAGCAGAACGAATTAACTTCTTAACCCGAGGTACCACTGTACTTCCCACTTTGTTGTTGTTGTTGTTTAGTCGTTTAGCCGTGTCCTTCTCTTCATGACCCCATGGACGAGAGCACGCCAGGCACTCCTGTCTTTCACTGCCTCCCGCAGTTTGGACAAACTCATGCTGGTGGCTTCGAGAACACTGTCCAACCATCTCGTCCTCTATCATCCCCTTCTCCTTGTGCCCTCCATCTTTCCCAACATCAGGGTCTTTTCCAGGGAGTCTTCTCATGAGGTGGCCAAACTATTGGAGCCTCAGCTTCAGGATCTGTCCTTCCAGTGAGCACTCAGGGCTGATTTCCTTCGAAATGGATAGGTTTGATCTTCTTGCAGTTCATGAGACTCTCAAGAGTTTCCTCCAGCACCAGAATTCAAAAGCATCAAATCTTCAGCGATCACTTCCCACTTTACAGTTCTACAATTGACTTCCTTCCTTCCTTCCTTCCTTCCTTCCTTCCTTCCTTCCTTCCTTCCCTCCCTCCCTCCCTCCCTCCCTCCTTCCTTCCTTCCTTCCTTCCTTCCTTCCTTCCTTCCTTCCTTCCTTCCTTCTCCCTCTCCCTTGTTCTGCTGATGGCTCCCCCGTTCTGCCCCTCCCTTGCCAACAATCTTGCTAATTAATTACATCCTGCCACATCGCCTATTTTTAAAACTGTAGCCCTAATCAGCACCCCATTCATTGTATTTTTGCAGCGTGACATTATAGTACTGCTTTGGGCAACCCTTCCAAGCCCTCCTCTCTCCCACCTCCACCCACAAGGTCTCCCTCCCTGGTGAGCTTTACATTGCCCATGGGAAATTGTTTGGCTCCCTCTTGCGGTCCAGAGGTGTGATTGACCAACAGTATATATTTTCCAAGTCTGTTGGTTCCAATAGATGGAGGCTCACTCGACACTGGATTTGTGGTGCTACCTAGCTCCCATTTACCATCTGTTAGCAGTGGTGCTGTGCTATGTGCTGTCTTCTTCTTCTTCTATTACTTTGTCAATCACTTGTAGCCGAGTAAGATTGCCTTCCATAAACAACAATGAGTCCGTAAGTGACTGTGGAGGCCAATTCCAGATCCACACGTCCTTCCACAGTGAGGACATAGGTTTCCAGGCAGTAGCTGATCATGGTGAGGGTTTGCCAAACGTGCCTTCCTCTTAGCACATTTCTCCCTTGTGTCCTGAGTTCAAACATCTTCAAAGTCCATGACACCTTTGCTAAAGGCTGTTATTCATAAGTCATCTGGCACCTTTGTGCTGTGGTCACCTTCTGATGCCAAACCTCACCTCTAAACACATCACAGGTTCCAGATGTTGCAGTTTTGATCCCCTGCGGCATTCGTAAATGGACGGTTCTGCCTTTTCCACATGGGGAAGATCTGGACTCTGCCATCCCTTTGGCCCCTTTCCAGCTCCCTTCCTTCCAATTTCCTATCCCCTTGAGCTCACCAGATGCCGCGGGGAGGGGCTTGCGGTCCCGTTCGCCTGACGCTCGGCAGTGACAGGCTTAGCCTGGCTTTCTTGGAAGCCCTGCCTGTTCTGCCACCGGGTGGGATGGAATCGTGTGGAGATGGATTGACATAAATCCAGACAAAAATGGATCCAGGCACTGCGTGCATGTAGAGAGGGAGTGGGGCGGGGAAATAAATAAATAAATGCCGCAAGAAATCACTCTTTGCGTGGCTGGATTTATTACTAATTATGCCGTTGGCTTTACGGGCAGGCTTATAAAAACCCAAACTGGGGCATAAAAATGCTAAAGAGAGGCTTAATTTAAGGAGAAAGGCTGGGATATCGCATCTCGTTACGTTGGGTGCTATTTCTTCAGAATTGGTCTGAGCATATTTCAGGACTTGTATTTTAATTTTCCTGAGCACCAGGGAACATAAAGCACTGAGGATAACGATCCACCCGCATGCCGGTGATCTCATTCGCTTGGCTGCCTTGCAGCTTTGGCTAACTTCTGCATTCGATCTTGAAAACTCTGCTTTAGTCCTTTCTGAAGATGCCAGGAACGTATACTGCTCCCTGTCCTGAACTGTTTGAGGGTTTGCCATTGGGGCATCTGGTTGGTCGCTGTGGGAACAGGGTGCTAGGCTAGATGGGGAGGGGTTTGGAAAGACCCGATGCACTTTTACTTTCTCATACCAAAGGTATGTATGTGTGCCACCCATACCTATTTCCAAACCCTTCTAAATCTAGCACATCGGTGTTATCCAATTTTATCCAGTCACCCAACCATGTTATACAGGCCGCCTCATAGTAAAGTTTAAGATCAGGCAATGAGAATCCGCCTCTTTCCCTTTTGTCTGTACAAAGTTTAATTTTATTCTAGGCTTCTTCCCTTGCCATACAAACCTTGATACAGTGGTACCTCAGGTTAAGAACTTAATTCATTCCGGAGGTCCGTACTTAACCTGAAACTGTTCTTAACCTGAAGCACCACTTTAGCTAATGGGGCCTCCCGCTGCTGCTGCGCCGCCGGAGCACGATTTCTGTTCTCATCCTGAAACAAAGTTCTTAACCTGAAGCACTATTTCTGGGTTAGCGGAGTCTGTAACCTGAAGCGTATGTAACCTGAGGTACCACTGTATGCCATACTTCCAAATTCTTTTTAGCTTCTTTCCAAACTATTTCATAATTATCTTTAAATAAATTTGTGTTCTTTGGAGACAGCCATATACCCAGGTATTTTACTTTTTTAACCACTTTGATTCCGGTTTTCTATTTGCCTTGCAACCAGAAGGTTCCTTGGCCTCGTCAGCTAGAGTAGGGAGAGACTTCTGCCACTCAGTGTAGACAATTCTAAGCAAGATTGAATAAGATGCACTTGCTAAAAGGCAGCTTCCGGTACTCCTAACTGAACTCCATTCTTCATCTTTGATAGCTTCTTTAATCTAAGGCAAGGTTTCCCAAACTTGGGTCTCCAGCTGTTTTTGGACTACAATTCCCATCATCCCTGACTGCTGGTCCCGCTAGCTAAGGATGATGGGAGTTGTAGTCCAAAAAAGCTGGAGACCTAGGTTTGGGAAACCCTGATATGAGATATTAAAGGTAAAGCTAAAGGTCCCCCTGCCCGTACGGGCCAGTCTTGACAGACTCTAGGGTTGTGCGCCCATCTCACTCAAGAGGCCGGGGGCCAGCGCTGTCCGGAGACACTTCCGGGTCACATGGCCAGCGTGACATCGCTGCTCTGGCGAGCCAGAGCCGCACACGGAAACACCGTTTACCTTCCCGCTAGTAAGCGGTCCCTATTTATCTACTTGCACCCGGGAGTGCTTTCGAACTGCTAGGTTGGCAGGCGCTGGGACCGAACAACGGGAGCGCACCCCGCTGTGGGGATTCGAACCGCCGACCTTTCGATCAGCAAGCCCTAGGCACTGAGGCTTTTACCCACAGCGCCACCCGCGTCCCATGATATGAGATATTGGAGGCCGGTAAATTTGGCTGCTGCCCCACCAAACCCAGTCTGCCCTCATCCAGCCCACACCAGCCTCCTTCCTTACACCCAGCCCCAGGGGGAAGGGGGTAGATCTGCCTGCCAGCTTCCTCCTCTTCCTTGGCTCAGTGTTCCCCTTGTAAAACTCAGCAGGATGGAGGAGGGTTGGGGGGAAACAAGAACAAATTGGCTCTGCCTCTCAATGGCTCTAGCGCCACCTACTGTTGGGGTCCCTTGCCAAATGATCTCTGTGATGTGGAAATGTTCAGGGAGGCAGGAGAGGATATATTGTATATTAATATCCTTCCTAACTTACTCTAGCAAGTTCTGTAACTTAGCAGAGTTTTAAGCATTCCCCTTTAAACGCACAGTGGGTAGCTGGTTGCAAGCTTGTTTAAGCTTCTCAATATAGATTCCTGGTAATATCCTTTATTTTCCCTCTTAAAAGAATAAACACATGACAATCTTATTTAAAGATATAAAAATAGTTTACACACAGCATCATTTGTTCACAGATGAATCCCTGAAGGCAGACTTAGTTACAGATATATATATGTGTGTGTGTGTGTGTGTATACACACACACACACACACACACACACACATATATATATATATATATATATGCTTTCGTAGATTTTCACGGGTACAGGAATGCAGGTTTTGGTGTCCTCGGGTGTCTTCCCGTGTAAAAGTTGGGGTGTCTAGGCGACGTTTCGACGAGGTCTCACTCGTCATCTTCAGGCTGGTGCTTTCGGCTTCTTGTTACTGGAACAGAGCAGGATCTCAGTGTTTGAGTTCCTATAAATACTGTTGAGGAGGTGTGGTGTATAGCCTCCAATGTTCTGGGCAGAGAGGAGGTTCCCAGGCTGGTGTGCCTTTTCTTCTTTTGTTCCTTAATTACTTGAGGGATATCTTGAGTGATTTCTTGAGTGATTTCCTGAATCCCACTTAGGTGGGTCATTAGGTGTGGATTAGTTGCTAAAGCCTTCGTGTCTTGAACTCTTGAACTTTGTGAAGAGTTTTTCTGAGAAGATGGCTGTACTGCACTTGGTTGTGCTCTGGCTTGGCTTCGTGTATAGGGGCGAGCTGTGGTTTTGTGGCCTGTGCCAGCCAGATCTGTGTAGGGATTGCAGGGGGGTGCAGCATCCGGAGGTGCCACCCTGGTTTGGCTACTGGATGGTGTCTGTAATTTATCTGTGGAGAGGGTCTGGGTTTGGGTCTGGTGTGGCTGATTGGTGATGGCGTTCTGTGTGCCTCTGGATCTGGTGTCAGATTTTGTGGGGAGGGCTAATTTCCAGATGTCTGGCAAGCGGGATGTGTCGTCACGCTTGTTCATGTTGTGAGGGTGTTTCTCTATCTCGATGGCTTCCATGATTATTCTCTTGTGGTGATGTTCCATGTTAAAGAGCAATTTGGAATCTGCAAAATTAATTTCGTGTCCTGTTTCTTTCATGTGTTGGAAAAGAGAGGAAGTTTTTTCTTCTTTTTTGACGGCATTCTTGTGTTCTGCGATCCGTGCATTTATTCGTCTGTTTGTTTGTCCAATGTACGTGGCTGGGCAGACTTTGCAGGGTATTTCATAGACCCCTTGGTTTTCCAACTGAATTTTATCCTTGGGGTTTCTGAGGATATTGGCTATTTTTTGGTTGGTGCAAAAGGCTGTTTTGATATTGTGTTTATGGAGGATTTTGCTAATTTTATCTGTAGTGCCCTTGATATAAGGAAGGAGGGCTATGCCATTGTTTTCTTCTGTGTCTTGGTTTTTGGGGGGTGTTTCTTTTTGGATTAGCTTCGTAACCCTGTTTTGCTGGTATCCATTGGCAATTAACATATTTGAGAGATTCTGTAACTCAGTTGTCAAGTGGTCTTCGTCAGCCAGGCGTTTGGTTCTGGAGATGAGAGTCTTGGCTACGGAGTTTATTTGTGCAGGGTGGTGGTGTGATTGTGCATGTAAGTAGCCCTCCCCACAAAATCTGACACCAGATCCAGAGGCACACAGAACGCCATCACCAATCAGCCACACCAGACCCAAACCCAGACCCTCTCCACAGATAAATTACAGACACCATCCAGTAGCCAAACCAGGGTGGCACCTCCGGATGCTGCACCCCCCTGCAATCCCTACACAGATCTGGCTGGCACAGGCCACAAAACCACAGCTCGCCCCTATACACGAAGCCAAGCCAGAGCACAACCAAGTGCAGTACAGCCATCTTCTCAGAAAAACTCTTCACAAAGTTCAAGAGTTCAAGACACGAAGGCTTTAGCAACTAATCCACACCTAATGACCCACCTAAGTGGGATTCAGGAAATCACTCAAGAAATCACTCAAGATATCCCTCAAGTAATTAAGGAACAAAAGAAGAAAAGGCACACCAGCCTGGGAACCTCCTCTCTGCCCAGAACATTGGAGGCTATACACCACACCTCCTCAACAGTATTTATAGGAACTCAAACACTGAGATCCTGCTCTGTTCCAGTAACAAGAAGCCGAAAGCACCAGCCTGAAGATGACGAGTGAGACCTCGTCGAAACGTCGCCTAGACACCCCAACTTTTACACGGGAAGACACCCGAGGACACCAAAACCTGCATATATATATATATATATATAATGTGGGTCTACCCCATAGGGAGATAGCCTCTTTGTCCTCTGTTGCTGAGGGCATCTCTAGCTAAAAAGAGCTGTTGGTCCTCCTAAGGAGGAAGTCAGAGAGAAAAAGATGGATGCATGCCTTGTGCTTTTCTTTACCTGCACAGGTAAGGTCACGCCCACCTCTGGTCACATGCAAGAGGAAGTATGCCCCAGCCCAGGAGGAAACAGGGAGTTTCAACTGGCTAGAGCAAACATCCCCTTTCATGTCCACTCTAGGTATGTTGTTGTTTAGTCATTTAGTCGTGTCCGACTCTTCGTGACCCCATGGACCAGAGCACGCCAGGCACTCCTGTCTTCTACTGCCTCCCACAGTTTGGTCAAACTCATGCTAGTAGCTTCAAGAACACTCTCCAACCAAGGAATGTTGTACTTGACTGCTTTCTATGTGTGACTTCCCACAAGTGACCCATTTGGAACATACAGGGATAAGGTATTATGCACCTGAGTTGTTCAGGGCTTTGTACACCAGTACCAAAACCTTGAACCTGTCCCATTAGCAGATGGGAAGCTGGTGCAGGGCTTTCAACACCAGTAGCATGCATTGGCAGTCGTCTTTACCCATTCCCAGCCAAGCCATCAGCTGAAGTTTCTGCACCAGACCCACATAGTGCCCGTTGAGGCTGGTAGGGAGAAAGGCAGGGAGCTGAACAGTAGGGGGTGTCAGAACCAGTGACTCTGTGGATTCTGGCTGTGGCTCCATCTATCACTGGTTCTGCCAGGCTCCCTCCTCCCCCCCCCAACCCAATGACCAGCAGTAGCCACTGGGAAGGAATGATGAGAATTGCAATTCAAAACTTCTGCAGGGCACCCTGTTGGCTCATCCTGTACCCGCCATCTATTTCTCCTTCAGAGTTTTTGGATGTTGACAAATATAAAAGCCAGGAAGGGGGGGTGGCAGTTATGTGGATGCTTTTCCACAATGCTGGCTAGCACATGCAAACCACAGCAAAGTGGATCACGCTTATCTCTCTTTCTCTTCCTTTTAATCCTGACTTTTGTTTCCTTGGCAGCCCGTGTTCTGCTCAGCCACCAGTTTAATTGTTGTGGAATTTTTCTGACATGACTAATTATTGTTTTGCAAGTATTTCTGGGGCTTTACTAATTGATTACATATTCCCTGACTTGACAATTTCCTTCTCCTCTTGGAATGCAAAGTGTTCTCTCTCTCTCCCTCTCCCCCCCCCCCCGCTTGTAAGAGTATTGTTCCTTTTTTCATCTTTATTGACTTTGTTCTCTTTCCATATCAGAGAAAGTGCTCCCCCCCCCCTCGCCCCAACAGCGAGGGAACTCACAGAGGGGATTGCATTGGAACTTTTTAGTTCCTTTCTGTGATCTTGACCTCAAAACTTGTTTCTGCAGTACATTTATAAAGAGAATGTTTGGGGGGGAAGGAGGGAGAGATGGCCAATTATCTGAATACATGCATGTTGTTGTTGTTGTTGTTGTTTAGTCGTTCAGTCGTGTCCGACTCTTCGTGACCCCATGGACCAGAGCACCCCAGGCACTCCTGTCTTCCACTGCCACCCGCAGTTTGGTCAGATTCATGTTTGTAGCTTCGAGAACACTGTCTAACCATCCCGTCCTCTGTCGTCCCCTTCTCCTTGTGTCCTCCATCTTTCCCAACATCAGGGTCTTTTCCAGTGAGTCTTCTCTTCTCATGAGGTGGCCAAAGTATTGGAGCCTCAGTTTCAGGACCTGTCCTTCCAGTGAGCACTCAGGGCTGATTTCCTTCAGAATGGAGAGGTTTGATCTTCTTGCAGTCCATGGGACTCTCAAGAGTCTCCTCCAGCACCATAACTCAAAAGCGTCAATTCTTCGGCGATCAGCCTTCTTTATGGTCCAGCTCTCACTTCCATGAATACATGCATACCCTCCAACATTTCTCTGATGAAAATAAGGACGTCCTATTCAATTATGATTATGATTATTTTACTATTCAGTGTTGCCCCAGCCACTCTGGGTGGCTCCCAACATATATACAAACATAATAAAACATTACACCTTGAAAAACTTTCCTAAATGGGACCGCCTTCAGATTTCTCATGGGTCAGATAACTCCATGCCCTCCAACATTTCTCTGATGAAAATAGGGAAGTCCTATGGACGCGGGGGGCACTGTGGGTTAAACCACAGAGCCTAGGACTTGCCAATCCGAAGGTCGGCAGTTCGAATTCCCGTGACTGGGTGAGCTCCCGTTGCTCGGTCCCTGCTCCTGCCAACCTAGCAGTTCGAAAGCACGTCAAAGTGCAAGTAGATAAATAGCTACCACTCCGGCGGGAAGGTCAACGGCGTTTCCGTGCACTGCTCTGGTTCGCCAGAAGCGGCTTAGTCATGCTGGCCACATGACCCGAAAGCTGTACGCCGGCTCACTCAGCCAATAAAGCGAGATGAGCGCCACAACCCCAGAGTCGGTCACGACTGGACCTAATGGTCAGGGGTCCCTTTACCTTTACCTTTATTCAATTATGATGATGGTGATGATTTTACTATTCTTGTATAAGAGTGTTGCCCCAGCCACTCTGGGTGGCACCTAACATATAAAAAAACATAATAAAACATTAAACATTTAAAAACTTTCCTAAACAGGGCCACTTTCAGATTGCTCGTGGGTCAGATAACTCCATACCCTCCAACATTTCTCTGATGAAAATAGGGATGTCCTAAGGAAAAGGGGGACATTTCGGCATCAAATCAGAAACCGGGACTGCTTTTGTAAATCTGGGACTGTCCCTGGAAAATAGGGACGCTTGGAGTGTCTTCATGTGTAGTAAAGAAATAGACCCTGCCGATTACACTGGATAAAATCTTCACATACGGATGAAACATGCCTCTAAATACTAAGTGCATGGAACAAACTGTTGTAAGAAAAGAACAACTGCTCCCTTTCCCTTATGGGGTATCTAAGAACCTGTATAGAGTCCTTAAGTAGGTTCTCTATCGGTAGGAGAAAATAACAGAGGCCAACCAGAGAATATTGAGAAGCAAAACAGATAGCAAGCCTGACCTTTATTAAACTGTTGCAACAGGGTCCTCACTCACCCCACGCAGGAGGGAGGAGAGAACACTGAACAATGGTCTGAAAGCCCTTATATAGACTTTTTAAATTGCCACCCTGTAGCTCAAGACCACCCCCAAAAACATCATACATACATCACAGAAGGGGCGGTCTACAGCAGAATCCTGTCTGGCAGGAATCCTGTTAATGGGTTCACCTGGACAGCCTGGCCATTCTTTTGTGATGATAAATACTTAATTCCTGAGTCCAGGTCACAGGCTCAGCCTATGCATACCCAAATATGCCCTTAAGGCAGGATTTGTGAGCACAGAGACAATGGGGAGGCTTTTCCCATTTCCATACAAACTGCAGAGGAATATCTGAGGTCACTAAAAGAGTCAAAATGGCTTTAGGACTGTTTTCCTGTACTGTTTCAGACATGTGGTTTATATATTTAACGTATGTGTTCAGACACGTAGTTTGTATACTTATGTATGTGTTTGCCTTGTAAATTTATGAACATATGATTTATATATATGAGACCTTAGAATTCCTTTAACAAAACCTAAGGAAAACTTCATGCTTTGATCGTGAGCTTCCTCTCTAATGCCTCTGGGTTAGATTACTGCAATGTGTTGCTCACGAGGCTGCCTTTGAAGACAGTTAAGAATATCAGAACCTAATAAGAACCTGCTGAATCAGGCCAGTGGCCCACCTAGTTTAGCCTCCTGTTCTCACAGTGGTCAAACAGAGGCCTGGCCTGCGAGCAAACAGGATTCAAGCACAAGAGCATCCTCCCCTCTTGTGGCTTCCAACAACTAATGTGCAGAAGCATTGCCACATCTGATAATGGAGGCAGAGCATGTGAGACCTTCTCAAAGTCAAGCAGGCACTCTGTTGCTGAGCTCTGTTCTTTCTGCTACAAATCAAGTATGGTTATAGTCCTCATGGTTCCGCATAAAGGGCTGAATTAAATAGAGACACAGGAAGCTGCCAAGTCAGACCATCAGCTCATCTAGTCCAGTATTGTCTAGCCCAGGGATGTGGGTGGCGCTTGGGCTTGCCAATCAGAAGGTCAGCGGTTCAAATCCCTGTGATGGGGTGAGCTCCCGTTGCTCTGTCCCAGCTCCTGCCAACCTAGCAGTTCGAAAGTACATCAAAGTGCAAGTAGATAAATAGGTACCGCTCCAGCCGGAAGGTAAACGGCGGTTCCGTGTGCTGTTCTGGTTCGCCAGAAGCGGCTTAGTCATGCTGGCCACATGACCCAGAAAGCTGTCTGTGGACAAACGGCGGCTCCCTCAGCCTGAAAGCGAGAAGAGCGTCACCACCCCATAGTCGACTTTGACTGGATTTAACCATCCAGGGGTCCTTTACTTTTACCTTTTTACCTAGGCCAGTGTGGCTGGAGCAACCCAGAGAGATGGATGGGGTACTATTATTATTATTATTATTATTATTATTATTATTATTATTTGCATTCCACCTTTCCATAGTACATAACAAATGTAGTCATCAGAGAAACATCAAATGCTAATTAAACCATCTCCACATGAATCAAGATAAGATCTAAAATAAAGATACAAGAATTAATATCAATAAGAGCAATAACCTTGCCTCCCTCTCCCCCCCAACCCCCCCAAACAACACCCCAGCCCAAAAGTGTCTGTTCAGCAGCCTCAGATTTTGTAGCTGGAGTCAGTCCTACCCTCCCGGGACCGGTGGTAAAAGGCAGGGAGCAGGTCTTCCAAGACTCACAGCCTACACTGTCTACACTGACTGGCAGTGGCTGTCCAGGCTATCAGGCAGGGGTTGTTTCCTAGTCCTGCCTAAAAATGTCAGGATTGGAACCTGGGACCTTCTGCCTGCAAATCAGCTGCTCTGCCACTGAGCCGAAGGACAAACTCCTGCTGCTGCGGCCACCACTAAAGGATTGGGAGGTATCCAAGGCCCTGATCCTTCTGTGTCTCAGCTCAGGTGAATGCTGGAGGGAACGGCTTCTCTGCGCTAGGAACTCAGCTCATGCCCCAGGGCACCATTTCTCTGTTTTTTATCACTGTCTTTTTAAAACATGAAGAGTGAGTGAGTTGGAAGTCCCAAACCACCAATTACAAACAGTAGGAAAGGATGCTGGATGGCCTAGCCTGAAGGCAGCCTTGTGCTGGAATACATTACAAGCTGGCAATTAGCCTTTTGTGTCTGCCACCCAGACACACACCAGGCATTGCCATTCCGAAGCTTTCCGGTGCTTGTGGAAACCAGGAGCAGAGGAATGACATCCACAACACACACGTTTGCCTTCCCTCAAAGAATCCTGGGAACTATAGTTTTTAAGGGTACTGGGAATTAGAATCATAGCATCATAGATTTGTAGATTTGGAAGGGAACACCATCTAGTCACCATCTTGAAAGTCCCATGGACTGCAAGAAGATCAAACCTATCCATTCTGAAGGAAATCAGCCCTGAGTGCTCACTGGAAGGACAGATCGTGAAGCTGAGGCTCCAAGACTTTGGCCACCTCATGAGAAGAGAAGACTCCCTGGAAAAGACCCTGGTGTTGGGAAAGATGGAGGGCACAAGGAGAAGGGGACGACAGAGGACGAGATGGTTGGACAGTGTTCTCGAAGCTACCAGCATGGGTTTGACCAAACTGCGGGAGGCAGTGGAAGACAGAAGTGCCTGGCATGCTCTGGTCCATGGGGTCACGAAAAGTCGGACATGACTAAACAACAACACCATCTAGTCCAGCGCCATGCAATTCAGGAATCTTTTGCCCAGCATGGGACTCGAACCCACAACCATGAGATTAAGAATCTCATTCTCTGCTGACTGAACTGTCCCAGAACGTGTAGCTTTGTTGTGGGAAATCTACAGGGAGGGTTACAGAAGGTGACAGCTTTCAATGCATGTTGTGGATGCAAACACAGTTTTGTAAACTGGATATCCTCGCTATCGGTGT
This sequence comes from Podarcis tiliguerta, assembly GCF_965153285.1. NCBI lineage: Eukaryota > Metazoa > Chordata > Lepidosauria > Squamata > Lacertidae > Podarcis > Podarcis tiliguerta. The sequence goes on from NC_139541.1 coordinate 12,480,100, forward strand.
CTTATCCAACAATGGAGCACACCGGCTGGAATTAATGGGACCAAATTTCCAACATTCCTTCATTTCAGTGGGCCTACTCTGAGTAGGATTAACACTGGGTACAACCCGTTGGAATTAGGCATGCAATAAATGTCAGTGCATTTCAACAGAACGGTAAACGTCAAAAACCATGCTGTTTACGAAATGTCTGCAGATTCGGGAAGCAACGGTTTTCTTTTTTGCATGCCCTAGCATGATTTCCTTTTCTGACCTCAGTCCGACGTGCAGAATTGCAGCAATCATGGCTCCCATTTCCATGTGCAACAGAACACTCCAACACAAAATACCGGAAGGGCTGTCATACGGACGACGGAGCAAACTTGTCTCCTCCTGCTCTGGAGGGTAGGATCTGAATCAAATGACTAGAAAGTGGATTCCGACTAAACATTAGGAAGAACTTTCTGGCCATAAGAGTTGTTTGATGATGGAAGGAACTCCCTCAGAAGGTGATGGACTCTTCTTCACTAGATGTTTTTTAACAGAGGTCAGATGGCCATCTGTCCGGAAATCCTGCTTTGTAGGGGATTGGTCTAGATCAGGGGTCAGCAAACTTTTTCAGCAGGGGGCCGGTCCACTGTCCCTCAGACCTTGTTGGGGGGCAGGCTATATTTTTTTTGGGTGGGGGGGATGAACGAATTCCTATGCCCCACAAAAAACCCAGAGATGCATTTTAAATAAAAGCACACATTCTACTCATGTAAAAACACCAGGCAGGCCCCACAAATAACGCAAAGATGCATTTTAAATAAAAGGACACATTCTACTCATGTAAAAACACGCTGATTCCCGGACCTTCCGCGGGCCGGATTTAAAAGGAGATTGGGCTGGATCCGGCCCCCGGGCCTTAGTTTGCCTACTTGTCCTTGTGGGTGCCTTCCAACTCTGTAAGTTTTTGTTCCCTGACTCAGAGCTCCTTCGGGGGAAACGCTTGTCCTTTCTTTAAGACGAAAGGGCCCCAAAGGAGAAGGGATGTGCCTTGTTTTGATCAGCGCAACTTCCTTCTTGGCAGATCTTTCCACCCCCCTCCCAAGAAGAAAGAAAAACACAGGAGTGGGGGGAGAGAATTGCTTGTTCCCGTTCCTCTCCGCTGCTCACACATCTCCAAATCCGAGCCCTCTAAGCTGTCAACGGGGCCCTTATCTCCTCCAGAAGGGACTTCGCTCAGCCGCCTTCCTCTCCTCGCAGTGAACGTTGTAGAACTAACACAATTTGCAGGCAGAACCATTTTCTGCCGGCCCAGCGCTGAGCACTTAAAAGCCTCTGTAATTCTCAGCCAGCCTCGCTCAAATTGTCTGAATTACCGTGGTGTGGCGTTTGTTTGCAGTAAAAAGAGTGTTTTCAGATTTCACCTTTGGAGGGGAAAAACGAGAAAGGGGAGGAAAACAGCCCATTGTTGCCTTGGGGAGGTGGAAGAGGTGGAGGAATACGGATTTGTCTACAAGATGTAAAAGGAGGGCGTTTTCTGAATTGCTGGCATTGGGCGGTTGCTGTCAGGAAAACATACCTGTGTGTTCTTTGGCTCCTCTGAAGCTTCCCTTGGATGCATTTGCTTCTGAGTGGGTCAGAAGGATGGGAAGGCAAAAGCTACAATAACCCTCCATTGTAGATTACCAGTTAAGTGGTAAAGGGACCCCTAACCGTTAGGTCCAGTCACGGAAGGCTCTGGCTCATCTCGCTTTACTGGCCAAGGGAGCCGGCGTTTGTCCGCAGACAATTTTTCCATGTCAAGTGGCCAGCATGACTAAACCACTTCTGGCGAACCAGAGCAGAGCACAGAAATGCTGTTTACCTTCCCGCCAGAGCGGTAACTATTTATCTACTTCTTCGACGATCAGCCTTCTTTATGGTCCAGCTCTCACTTCCATACATCACTACTGGGAAAACCATAGCTTTAACTATACGGACCTTTGTTGGCAAGGTGATGGTGCGGAATAGAATGTCCCTATTTCCTTCAGTCAAGAAATTAAAAGACGCCTGCTTCTTGGGAGAAAAGTGATGGCAAACCTAGACAGCATCTTAAAAAGCAGAGACATCACCTTGCCAACAAAGGTCCATATGATTAAAGCCATGGTTTTCCCAGTAGTGATGTATGGAAGTGAGAGCTGGACCATAAAGAAGGCTGAACGCTGAAGAATTGATGCTTTTGAATTATGGTGCTGGAGGAGACTCTTGAGAGTCCCATGGACTGCAAGAAGATCAAACCTATCCATTCTGAAGGAAATCAGCCCTGAGTGCTCACTAGAAGGACAGATCCTGAAGCTGAGGCTCCAATACTTTGGCCACCTCATGAGAAGAGAAGATTCCCTGGAAAAGACCCTGATGTTGGGAAAGATGGAGGGCACAAGGAGAAGGGGATGACAGAGGACGAGATGGTTGGACAGTGTTCTCGAAGCTACCAGCATGAGTTTGACCAAACTGCGGGAGGCAGTGGAAGACAGGAGTGCCTGGCGTGCTCTGGTCCATGGGGCCACGAAGAGTCGGACACGACTAAATGACTAAACAACAACATATATTCAGAATCTTGGGGATATTTCCCCTAATATACACATATTTACAAGCAATCTCCCTCAACTCAATGTATCTTTGTAAGATATTTTCACCAATATATGCATTTTTATCCACACTTTACCCTCATATGTTAATATATATTATTATTTTGCCTTACAGAAGTTAATATATATTATTATACGATATATATATATATATATATATATATATATATATATATGTCGTATTTTTCGCTCTATAAGATGCACCAGACCACAAGACGCACCTAGTTTTTGGAGGAGGAAAACAAGAAAAAAAAAATCTGAATCTCAGAAGCCAGAACAGCAAGAGGGATCGTTTTGCAGTGAAAGCAGCAATCCCTCTTGTTGTTCTGGCTTCTGGGATAGCTGCGCAGCCTGCATTCACTCCATAAGATGCGCACACATTTCCCCTTTTTAGGAGGGAAAAAGTGAGTCTTATAGAGCAAAAAATACGGTATATATTAAAATATTGCAAACTTATAGAAACATAGGAAGCTCGTCCCCCTAGCTCGGTATTGTCTATACCAGGCAAACTCGGCCCTCCATATGTTTTGGGACTACAACTCCCATCATCCCTAGCTAACAGGACCAGTGCTCAGAGATGATGGGAATTGTAGTCTCAAAACATCTGGAGGCCCGAGTTTGCCTATGCCTGGTTTACACTGATCAGCACTGGCTCTCCAGAGTTTTAGACAGGCAGCATCTTTAGCCCCAGTTTGAGATTCTGGGGTTTGAACTTGGGACCTTCTGCATGGCAAGAAGATGCTCCACCCCTAATGTGGAAATGGGGCTAGCTGAACTTGCGGCTGGAAAAATGAGAAATCTGAATTGACAGGTCCATCCACCCTGACACAACACTGTGGAGCCAATTGAATTTGGCTGCTTGGTGGCGTTGGCGAGGGCAAGGCATCAGTGCTCAACTTCCTCCTTGTTGATGGCTGCAGCTGTCTGAGAAATCTTTTGTTTCCCCTGCTTGCCTGCAAAACAACACTTGCTTGCTCGCCCTCTCCCCCTGCTTTCGTCTCGCATCATCTTCTCCTTGTTCCAGAGCATGACAGCTGAGCATGGAAGGGGAGAGGGAAGCAAACTCCCAGGGACAGCCATGGCTCTTGCACTGATGCTGTCCAGTGCAGAGAAATGTCAGGGCAGGGAGAGTGTGAAGCTGACACGGAGAGTGTGAATTGCAAGCAAACGAAGGCCTCGGAGAGGGAGTTGAGAGGAAAAATATATATATTTCTTCTCATTCTTTGACTCCACATTATAGTTATTGAGTGCCAAGGAACAGCCTCTGCAAGAAAAATGTGATCAATAGATGCAGGATTTCAAGCAACGAGATGATAGCAGCATATAAAATTATGCATTGCAGAGAGAGATAACTTTTTCTCCTCTCATCACACTGAGAGCTGAAGAACATAAGAAGAGTCTGCTGGATCAGGCCAGAGGCTGGCCGCCCAGAGTGACTGGGGAAACCCAGACAGATGTGCGGGGTATAAATTATTATTATTATTATTATTATTATTATTATTATTATTATCCAGCATCCTGTTCTCACAGTGGCCAACCAAAGGCCCCAAGGGAAAACCAACAAGCAGAACGTGAGTGGAAGATTCCTCTCCCCTCCTGTGGTTTCTAACAACTGGTACTCAGAAACATTACTGCCTTCAACTGTGGAGCCAAAGCATAGCCATCAATAGCCTTCGAATCCTCTTTTAATGCCATCTAAGTTGATGACCAACATTGAGTCCTATGGGAGCAAGTTCCATAGATTAGCTATGTGCTAAGAAGTATTTTGAAGGGATGCGGGTGGTGCTGTGGGTTAAACCACAGAGCCAAGGACTTGCCGATCAGAAGGTTGGCGGTTTGAATCCCTGCGACGGGGTGAGAACCCACAACCTCCTGTGGGAGACCATCCCACTGTCCAAACAGCTCTTCCTGCCAGAAAGCTCTTCCTGATGTTCAGTTGGAATCTCTTTTCTTGCAACTTGAAGCCATTGATTCAAGTCCTACCCTCCGGAGCAGGAGGAAACAAGCTTGTTCCGTCTTCCATGTGATAACCCTTGAGATATCTGAAGATGGCTATCAACGCTCCTCTCAGCCTCCTCTTTTGAAATTAAGCTAAATGCATCTTTAACCAGTGTGGCAGAGCAGGCAGAGCAGCGGAGGAGATAGGCAGTGTGGTGTCGTGGTTAAGAGCAGTAGACTCGTAATCTGGTGAACCGGGTTTGCTTCCCCGCTCCTCCACATGCAGCTGCTGGGTGGCCTTGGGCTAGTCAAACTTCTCTGAAGTCTCTCAGCCTCACTCACCTCACAGAGTGTTTGTTGTGGGGGAGGAAGGGAAAGGAGAATGTTAGCCGCTTTGAGACTCCTTAGGGTAGTCATAAAGCGGGATAACAAATCCAAACTCTTCTTCTTTCTGACACATCAGAGTCGTGGAATGGACACCCTAGGGCTGAAGATGGGCTACATGTAAGAAGATAAATGCCCTCTGGATCAGACCAAGGTGCTCCTTCACCCAGCATCCTGTTCTTACAGTGACCAACAAAATGCCTCTTCTGGAAAACCTGCAAGCAAGATGCAAATGTGGTCCTTTCCCAAGCTGTGATTACCAGCGACTATTATGTGCCTAATCCTCTTTCAAAGTCACCCGTGGCTCTCACATTCTCCCAGTGTCTGTTTCAATACAGCTTTGCCCTCCTTTCCGCCGTCACGTATATAGCCGGGTCTCCATGCCAATATTTAGGTGGGGTGGCTGCCAGGATGCCTTTGCTTACTATATTTGGGTCAAACCGAGCAGATCATGCTCACTCTGTTGACAGCGACTCTGAGATTCCTTCCAACCTTTCCGAATCCCACACTGTGTTCGGTGAACCAGACGCGCTGGCAGAACATCTTGTGGAGAGAGACATGCTTGTATCAATGAATCACCTTGATGACATCATTGCCTTCTTCCCAATCCCCTGTCCTCGCAGGACCGCTGCCCCCCCCTTCCCAAATCTCCCTTGGTAACTGGATTCCTGCCTGTCAGCTAAGTAAATATTCATGCGTGCTTTATTTGGACTGCAGAATCATTGCTGCTGCTGTTAGAAGAGCCTGCAGGATTAGGCCAGTTGCTCATCTAGTCCAATATCCTGTTCTCAAGGTGGCCAACCAGATGACCAATGGGCAAACCCTCAAGCAGGACTCAAGCACAAGAGCCTTCTCCCCTTTTGTGACTTCCAGCAACTTTGATTCAGAAGCATTGTTGCCTCTGACTGTGGAGACACAACACAGCCATCATGAATAGTAGCCATCAATAGCCCTCTCCTCCATGAATTTTTCTAATGCTCTTTTAAAGCCCATTCATGTGGCAGAGAGTTCCACAGTTTAACTCTGCTCTTTCTGATGAAATCCTTTCTTTTCTCTTTCCTGAAGCTCTTAGCATTCAGCTTTGTTGGGTGCTCATCAGTTCTGGCGTTATGAGAGAGGGAGAAGAACTTCTATCCACTTTCTCCGTGCCGTGAAATTTTTGATTAACTTCTATCTGTTACCGGGAAATTGGAAAGGGGGTGAGACACACACACACACACCATGAGCCTTGCCTCTCCACACTACAAGACAAAGAGCCTCTGCTGCACATTACCAAATGTAACAATTCATTGATAAATGTATCTATGTACTGATTCAATGGGAAAACTTTAGAAATTTATAAGAAGTCACTTTGTTGTACCAATTTTCTCAGTTCCATTGGCATTTAGGACCCAGGGAAGTGATGTATAAGAGGAGAGGTTAGTGAGCCAGCCTTAATCCCTGAGATGTACAGTCATGTCCGCAGGACCTTCCCAAGGAGTCATGACTGGTGATATCCTGCCCCAAGAGTGTCAGTCAGATAACCATCTCAATCGCAATGCCTTCCCACTCCATAGGGATGCGGGTGGCGCTGTGGTCTAAATCAGTGAGCCTTGGGCTTGCCATAATAATAATATAATAATAATAATTTATTATTTATACCCCGCCCATCTGGCTGGGTTTCCCCAGCCACTCTGGGCGGCTTCCAAAAGAATATTAAAATACTATGATACATCAAACATTAAAAGCTTCCCTAAACAGGGCTGCCTTCAGATGTCTTCTAAAAGTCTGGTAGTTGTTGTTCTCTTTGACATCTGGTGGGAGGGCGTTCCACAGGGAGGGTGCCACTACCGAGAAGGCCCTCTGCCTGGTTCCCTGTAACTTGGCTTCTCGCAGTGAGGGAACCGCCAGATCAAAAGGTCGGCAGTTTGAATCCCTGCGACGGGATGAGCTCCCGTTGCTCTGTCCCAGCTCCTGCCCACCTAGCAGTTCAAAAGCACGCCAAAAAGTGCAAGTAGATTAATAGGTACTGCTCCGGCGGGAAGGTAAATGGCTGTTCTGGTGCTGGTGTTCCATTGTGCCAGAAGGGGCTTAGTCATGCTGGCCACATGTCCCAGAAAAACTGTCTGCAGAGCAGACAAAATGCCAGCTCCCTCGGCCTGTAAATCGAGATGAGCGCCGCAACCCCAGAGTCATTCGCGACTGGACTTAACTGTCAGGGGTCCCTTGGTGTTATGTACTGAGTTGAATAGGATCCAAAATGCAGCAGTCTGATTGGTCCTAGAACAATAGAATTCAGAATGCAGCAGTTTGATTGGTCCTAGAACAATAGGATTCAGAATACAGCAGTCTGATTGGTCCTAGAACAATAGGATTCAGAATGCAACAGTCTGATTGGTCCTAGAACAATAGGATTCAGAATGCAGCAGTCTGATTGGTCCTAGAACAATAGGATTCAGAATGCAGCAGTCTGATTGGTCCTAGAACAATAGGACCCAGAATGCAGCAGTCTGATTGGTCCACAGGAGCCACCCAATCCAGCTCCAGGTGGAAGTGAATCTGCAACCTGATTGGCCTACAGGAGAATCCCGGAATTAGCCAATCACGTGGGGCCCATTGTGTAAATAATGTATATAAAGCAGACATTCTGGGGGAACTTCCATTCCTCCTCACCACTATGAGCTGAATAAAGAGCATGAAATCCACTCTTGACTCCTAGTATATTTCACTTTACTTTTACCTTTTACCCACCCCGCAGTGGGATGAAGCCGGGACATGACAAAGGGGTATATTTGACTTGACTCAGGGACCAGGGAACTGTAAATGCTTTCCTTTGTACTGTGATGGAGTATGTGTGAAAGACTATATTTGAGTGACCGGGGGAGAGACCACACCTTTTTCCGTGACATAGCTATGATGTCTTGATGATGCTTCTGGAAATGTATTATGGGAAACTTTGGGAAACTTTAAAAGACTGATGTAATCATTGTTCGGGGCTTCTCTCTGCTTCTTTTGTGTGGTAGTTGAAGTCTTCTTGCAACAATAAAGATCAGGTCTACAGGCCGCTGTTTTGCTTCTATCTCCTGGCTAAAGTCTCTTGTTTGTGATCCCTGACCTGAAACTATGGGAGCCACGGTTAGGCAAATGTGGGGTGCTCCAAGGACTCCCTTATGCATATCATATCACCTATTATTTAATCATCCTCATTATCGACTTCCGGAGGCGGCGCGACCGGTAATGGCTGCCTTCTCCGAGTAAGGAGAAGGGAGCTTCGCTGTAAACGGGTCGTCCGCTACGGCGAAGCGGAGACCCATTCAGGAAAACCACAGGTGGCAGAAGCCTGTGGTCTCGGGACCCGGCGGGCGCCAGAAGCAGCCCCCAAAACGCTGAAGGGACCCCGTAAGGGGCTCCGGATCGCGGAGGGGGTAGCGGCGCTGTGGGTCGTTGCGCAAACAGCGAAGTGAAGCCGCGTTGCTGTGGCCGGTCAGCGCTGTCCTTTCTTCCTGCAACTTTTCTGAACTTTGGAAACTACAACCCGTGAGTAAATTTGGACATTGAAAACTTTCTGAAACTTTTGTCAACTTTCTGAAACTTTTTGAGAACTTTCTGAAACTTTTAAAACTTTTTTAAAAAAGTTGAAATCTGGCTGAAAACGGAGTAAGGATAAGCAGGAAGCCCATCTCCCGCTATACTGAACTTTAAGCAAAGAGCAGGAGGAGTGGAGACAAAAAGTTATGCGTTAACTAAATGCTGGCACCCTGTTAAAGCAGTTTTCTGAGTGAAAGACTTTGAGCTATTGACTTTTGCTGGTCATATTGGGGGTGCATTGATATCCTTCTTCTGTGGCACCAGTGGATTACAAAATAAATAAGAATCTCTGGTGCTGGAGCTGCCTGGATGAACACCAGTTTGCAACTTTGGATACATTGAATTCAGGTTTTGAAACATTCTGAGTTGGAACTGGATACTTTGAAACTGTTGCAGTCAAGGCACTGTAAGAAACACTGTTTTGCTTTAAGTTTTACTCTGCTAAAAATAATACATTGTGGAGGCGATGGACATGGATTTAAATTTATAAGTTTAACTTGGATTTGATCTTTTCCCTGAAGACGTATTGGATTTGATCTTTTCCCTGAAGACGTATTAAGCTCCCTCTAGAGGATTTTGGATTTACAGCAGTGACTTTGTTTTACTTTCCCTTTCCCGGCCTCTGTTTGACTATTGTATCTGGGACTCTGCTTTCTCATGGGAACAACTTGGATTGACCTTGGATTACAGATAACTTTGGAATGAGTGGCGCAAGGAGAAGAGGAAGGACCAAACAAACAACTCTAACTTTATCTGCAGCCTCACAGCGTAGATCTTCTGTGCCGGCCTTGCCTTCCACTTTGCCTCCAGACATAGAGGCGGCCTCCCTAATACAGGCAGGGGAGGGTGAGACAGAGGAGCTGCACCTGGGAGATATGGCTTCAGGGACAAGTAGCTCTGTCTTGGAGAAAATTTTGGAGAAACTGGAGGCTCTGGACAAGAAGGCTGATTTGCATACAGCTAAAATTGAACAGAACACAGAAAGCTTGAATAAGCTGACTGGACAAGTTGCACAGAATGCCCAGTCTATTGGAGAATTAAAGGAGGCTGTAGGTGAAAATCGTAAACTGGCTGAAGATACTAGTCAAAGACTGGAAGAACTTGAGAAAGAAGTAAGACCACTCAGCAAACAAGTTGGAGAACATCAGATTTACTTTTCGATGACAGAACTGCGAAACAGGGAGACCAACTTGAGGATACGGTCAATACCAGAGGTGGAAGAAGATAATTTTATTGAATTTCTAACTAAGGAATTTGCCAAGTTTTGGAAGTTAGAGGAAAAAGACTTTAAAATCGTATCTGCTTTCAGGCTTGGCAGAGTCAGAAGGACAGAGAAGCCCAGAGATTGTTTGATAACACTGAGATCAAAGGAGGAAAGGGACAAGATTTTGGGCCTGCACTACGAAAAGTCACTAGACATTTTGGGCAAGAGAATTGAAATCTACAAGGACATTCCTAAGCAGTTGCTGGACCTTAGATCTAACTACACGGAATTGGCAAGACTGTTGAGAAGCAACGCAATTATCTTCAGGTGGGAGTTTCCACAAGGATTATCCTTTACCTACAGAGGGAGAAAGATCAAAATCAAAACAGTGGAAGATAGAGACAAGTTTTTGGGAGCACACGGAGAAGACCTCCACAAAGGACTTGGATTGCCAGCGCCAGAACTTCCAGGGGAGCCCGCCCCCTCGGATCCTCAAGGACCGGAGAACAAGGTACCACCCCAGAAAGAATAACCAGACCTATCCAGGATGTCTCTGCAGCTTTTGAGCTGGAACATAAATGGCTGTAACAGTCCTGAAAAAAGGTTTAAAATTTTTCATATTTTAAAAAAGGAACAATTGGACATTATATGCTTACAAGAAACACATGTGATTAGGCTCCATAGAAAGGTGTTAATAAATAAAAGGCTTGGTCAAGAATTTATATCATCGGATACAGTTAAAAAGAGAGGTGTAGTGATCTATGCAAAAGAGAGCCTTTCACCAAAATTTCTTTTTAAAGATGAAAGTGGAAGAATCCTCGCAATAGAAGTACAGTATCAAGGAGAAAAAATTTTGATATTAGGAATTTATGCTCCAAATGAAGGTAAATCGGATTTTTATAAGAAGTTGCACGAGACTATGCTGGATTATCTGGATTACAACAACGTCATCATGATGGGGGACATGAACGGGGTCGCATCAACAAATATGGATAAGTCACAGAACCAGAACATTACTAAAGAGGGAAGACTACCTAAGACCTTTTTTGAAATGACTGACAATATGGACTGGGTTGACATCTGGAGAGTTAGAAACCCCTTGGGGAGAGAAGGAACATTCTTTTCTGAAGCTCAACTGACTTGGACACGAATCGACCAAATATGGATAACTAGAAGTCTGGCACCTAAGGTGAGGAAGGTGAAAATCTGCCCTAAAACATGCTCCGACCATAACGCCTTGAGAATGGATATGACATTGATCCCAACCGGCTCCTTTAGATGGAAGATGAATGATGGCCTGTTTAGAGACCAAAGAATTGTAAAGAAGGCCCAAAAAACTTTAAAGGACTATTTTGAGATTAATTTGAACACTACGGTGGAAAAAAGAACTATCTGGGATGCAAGTAAAGCTGTGATGAGAGGGTTCTTGATTCAACAGAATTCTTTAAAGAAAAGACTGCAAAATGAAAAGAAAGATAAAATTCTGGAAAGTATCAAAGAGTTGGAGAAGAAGTTAAGATCTAACCCGAAGTCCCAACCGATTCTGAGAGAAATTAAACTTTATCAGGCACAATATTCCAAACTGATAAATCAGGAAATAGAATGGAAGATTAAAACAATGAAACAAAAAACTTTTGAATCGGCAAATAAATGTGGGAAACTGCTAGCCTGGCAGTTGAAAAGGAGACAAAGACTAAATACAGTAACAAACTTAGAGGTTGAAGGAAGGAACATTCAGAACCCGGGAGAGATTAGAAAGTGCTTCCAGAGGTATTTTAAAAAGTTATACACTCAAGGGCCACAAGATGAAATAGAGATTACACAATTTTTGGAGAGAAATGGATTAGCAAAGCTGTCAGAAGAAAATAGAATAATTTTGAATGGCAAAATAACACGACAAGAGATTGAACAGGCCATCCAGAGTCTGAAACAGGGCAAATCACCAGGGCCAGATGGACTGACCTCTAACTACTATAAGACATTGAAGGATTATTTGATACAACCTTTGTTGGAGGTCAGTAATGAAATAATGGAGGGGAAGAAGGCGCCTGAATCGTGGAAAGAAGCATTTATCACATTGATTCCAAAGTCAGAAACTGAAAAGACACAACTCAAGAACTACCGTCCCATCTCCCTTTTAAATGTGGATTACAAAATATTTGCAGATGTTTTGGCACGAAGATTTAAGAAAGTTTTAAGTGAGATAATCCATAAAGACCAGGCAGGCTTTCTCCCGGGCAGACATATGTTTACTAACACGAGGAACATTATAGACATATTGGAACTTTTACAAACAAACATAAACACTAAAGCAGTTTTAATTTTTATAGACGCGGAGAAAGCCTTCGACAACATATCTTGGAAATTTATGAAGGGGAATTTAAAAGAAATGGGAGTGGGACGGGGGTTTGAGAACGGGATTGAGGCAATATATTCAGAACAAAAGGCTAAACTGATAGTTAACAATGTGGTTACAGAAGAGTTTAAAATTGAAAAAGGTACACGACAAGGCTGCCCGATTTCCCCATTACTGTTTATTTCGGTTCTGGAAGTGCTCCTGAATATGATTAGGGGGGACCGGTTGGTGGAAGGGATTCAGGTCGGAGCGAAACAATATAAACTTAAAGCTTTTGCAGATGACCTAGTTCTGACATTACAGGAGCCGGAGTCTAGTTTGAAAAGAGTACTACAACTGATTCAAAACTTTGGTCGAGTGGCAGGATTTAAGTTAAACAAGCAAAAAACTAAAGTTTTGGGGAAAAACTTGACAGATACTGAGTTGGAACAGCTTCAGAAAGAGACAGAACTAAATGTGGTTAAAAAAGTTAAATACCTAGGGGTAAACATAACAGCAAAAAATCTGAGTTTATTTAAAGATAATTATGAAAAATGTTGGTCAGAGATTAAGAGAGACTTGGATAGTTGGTCAAGACTAAATCTTTCTTTGTTAGGCCGAATAGCTGCCATCAAGATGAATGTATTGCCAAAAATGTTATTTTTGTTTCAGACACTGCAGATTGTAGACAAGACAGAGTGCTTTCGGAAGTGGCAGAAAGATATTTCTAAATTTGTCTGGCAGGGCAAAAAGCCCAGAATCAAATTTAAAATATTAACAGATGCGAAAGAAAGAGGGGGCTTTGCCCTGCCAGATTTAAGGTTGTATTATGAAGCTGCAGCTTTCTGCTGGTTAAAAGATTGGTTACTTCTTGAAGATACGGATGTCTTGGATTTGGAAGGTTTTAATAATGCGTTTGGATGGCATGCATATCTATGGTATGATAAAGCTAAGATAAATAAGGCCTTCAAGAACCATATTGTCAGAAAATCAGTTTTTAATGTCTGGACAAAATATAAAGACTTACTGGAGAATAAAACTCCGAGGTGGCTGTCACCCCTGGAGGCTAAGGCTTGGAAAAGAGCCAATATGGAGGCCAACTGGCCAAAATATTGGGAGATAATAGAAAAGGATGGTGATAACTGGAAATTGCAGAGTTTAGAAAAGATGAGAGACAAAGTGCGAGACTGGTTACAATATGCTCAGATTAAAGAAGTGTTTAAAAATGACAAAAAGCTAGGATTCCAAGTGGAAAAGTCAAAGTTAGAAACTGAACTGTTAGAACCTAAGACTAAGGTACTTTCAAGAATGTATAACTTGCTGCTGAAATGGAACACACATGACGAAATGGTAAAATCAACAATGATAAAATGGGCGCAGGATATTGGGTATAATATTATGTTTGAAGATTGGGAAAGGTTGTGGACCTCTGGGCTGAACTTCACTGCATGTAATGCGTTGAAGGAAAATGTGATGAAAATGATGTATAGATGGTACATGACCCCTGTTAAACTGGCTAAAATATACCATTCGTCTGATAGCAAATGTTGGAAATGTAAGGAAAATGAAGGAACATTTTTTCACCTCTGGTGGACCTGCCCTAGAGTGAAGGCCTTTTGGGAGAAGATATATAATGAATTAAAAAAGGTGTTTAAATACACCTTTACTAAGAAACCAGAGGCCTTTCTCCTGGGTATTGTCGGCCAGAGTGTGTCAAAAAAGGACAGAACATTCTTTATGTACGCAACAACAGCAGCAAGAATATTAATTGCCAAGAATTGGAAAACTCAGGAGCTACCCACTGTGGAAGAATGGCAGATGCAACTGATGGACTATATGCAATTAGCCGAGATGACCGGCAGAATTCGAGACCAGGGAGAAGAAAGGATGGAAGAAGATTGGAGGGAATTTAAGATTTATTTACAAAAATATTGTAATTTGGCTGAGTGTTGAATTGGATGCCAGTGCAGATAATTGTCTACCATTAAATTAGATTTAAGGCTGAATTATATGTCAAACCAAATTAAGATTATTAATTAAGATGAGTTAAATGATAATTTGTTTGAAATTAATTTAATAATGATGTAAGTGTATGCGGGAGGTGTGGGGGAGTCCCATGTAACAATTGAGAGATGTTAAATGGACAATGACAAGTTGTGCTTATCTAATATATGCTTTATTTGAAAACTTCAATAAATATATTATAAAAAAAAAAATAATCATCCTCATTATCATTAGGGCTTTTTTTTCAGCCGGAACTCACTGGAAGTCAGTTCTGTCACCTTTCAAGTGAGTGCCATTGCCACACTAAGAGAACGAGGGAGGTGCTCAAGGTAGTGGCGTAGCGTGGGGGGTGCAGGGGGGGCCGGCCGCACCGGGTGCAACATCTGGGGGTTAGGGTTAGGGGGCGCAAATCCACGGGTTAGGGGGCGCAAATTACTTGCCTTGCCCCGGGTGCTGACAACCCACGCTACGCCACTGGCTCAAGGTGAGTTCCAGCACCTCTTTTTCTAGAAAAATAGCACTGGTAATCATCATTATCATAACAATTTTTGTAACGATATGCAGAACTCTACACTGGGTCAAACTTCAGGCAGGCATCCTGCCAAGGGTTTAAAGGACCAGCCGTAAAGGCCTACGTCAGCCTCCAGATTGGCAGGCAAGTCTTCCCTAGCGATAAAGATATGCTTGGAGTGAACAGGCGGAGACAGGGCACTTAGTTCTGGTCAGTGCAGATGGTTTCGGTGCTGCAAGCGAAGGATCGCTGCTAAGCAGCTGCTGCTTTCCTTGGGGGTGAAAAATGGGCCGTGTTAGCAAACGGTCCTTTCTGCTTCTGCTGGAACTGAACAAGTGGGTTGTCCTCTTTTAGAGATGGAAGGAGGGGCACCTCCGATTTAGTGAAAACTGGCTCTTTCCAAGGTTTATAGAGGATGCTTAGATACAGGGATGGGGACACGGCTGGCGCTGTGGATTAAACCATGGAGCCTAGGACTTGCCAATCAGAAGGTTGGTGGTTCAAATACCCGTGACGGGGGTGAGCTCCCATTGCTCAGTTCCTGCTCCTGCCAACCTAGCAGTTTGAAAGCACGTCAAAGTGCAAATAGATAAATAGGTACCACTCCGGCGGGAAGGTCAACGGCGTTTCCGTGCACTGCTCTGGTTCGCCAGAAGCGGCTTAGTCATGCTGGCCACATGACCCAGAAGCTGTACGCTGGCTCCCTCGGCCAATAAAGCGAGATGAGCGCCACAACCCCAGAGTCGGCCACGACTGGACCTAATGGTCAGGAGTCCCTTTACCGTTAAGATACAGGGATGCTGTGCTTAGCCTTATTCGCTTCATCTCCTGTCCTCCACTTCCTTTTAACTCTTGATGGCTACAGGGACACCAGGCTCTATGCTACTTTGTGGGTGCCTGGTGTGGGCCTGTGACATCACATGGCATGAGGAGCACCCCCGTGGGACCTGTTGCAGCCTCCAGAAAGCCCGACAAGGCCCATCGCATCTTCCAGAAGGTCTGAGGGGCCTGACACAGCTTCTGGAAGTCCTGCCAAGGCCCCAGCTTCCAGCTTCCTCCCCCTTTATAGACTCAGTTTTCCCTTGTAGAACTCAGCAGGGAAGAGGAGGAAGATGGGGACAAAACTGGATTGGATTGTCAGTGGCTCTGGTTCCACCTTCTCCTGGGCTTCCTGCCTTCTGCCCCGGCAGTGCCAGTGGGCACCAGCAGTCACTGAGGATGCTGCGCCCGCAAAATCATGCGGTCACCCCATAGCTCAGTTAGCCCTGGCAGAATGAGCCAGAGTTTCTCCGGCGCTCTGAAAGTCAGCCTAAATACTCATCTATACGATTCTTAATGCAAATTTGTGTCTTGGGTTTGTGTTTGGAGAGTTTTGAAGACCCCCCAAACACCCTGAGCTCAGGAAATCTCAGAAGAGTGATCAGAGAGTTCTCTAACATATAGAAGGTTATAAAATTTTCCCCAGGCACACTACAGCCTCCTCCTCCTCAAACTCCTAATTGTCCATTAAAAAACCCTTTTGAACTTTGGAACATAGGAAGTTGCCTTATACCAAATCTCCTTTCTTGTAACTGGAAGCCATTGGTTTGGGTCCTGCCCTCCAGAGCAGGAGAAGATAAGCTTTCTCCCTCTCTCATGTTAGATCAGAGCTTTCCAAAATGTGTGTCGCGACACGTTAATGTGTAGGCTACAGTGTGTAGGTGTGTCACATGAACGCTCCTTGCGCTCCTCCAGGGGCTGGAATGGGTTAGTTTAACCTCTGGTTTGCTAGTAAAACTGTGTCGCAAATGGATGCATGTCTAAAAAGTGTGCCAGCAACTTGAAAGGTTCAGAAAGCTCTGCTTTAGATATTTGAAGATGACTATCTAAGCTCCTCTTTTCCAGGCTAAACCTATCCAACTCCTTCCACAGTTCCAAACCCTTGATCATCTTGGTCGCCCTCCTCTGCACACATTGCAGCTTGTTAGAGTCCAGAGTGCATGCCCAACTGCGGATCATACCTAGAACCTTCTGCATGTAAAGCGGTGCTCTGTCACTTGAGCTACAGTCCTTCCTACTTCCAGGTGCAGTGAAGAGATGAAATGGAGAAGTGAAGGCTGCCTTTTTTGGTCTTCATTGGGTCCCAATGTCTTCCTCAATAGGATGCTCCTAGGACAAGGTTTTCTAAGAATCACAGTTTTCAAAATACACAACATCAGCCAGATGGTCCCTTAGCAAAGACCTGGAAGTTCTGTCCAACTACAGTTGGACTGGGAGCCTTGTTGCTTGAGTGTCAGTTCTGTCTCTCAAATTGCTCACCCATAAGTGTTCTAAAAGGATCTAAGCAGGCAGATTCCTCAAGACAGGGCTGGGAATCTGAATGTAGCCTTCCAAACCTGTCCATCTGGTCCTTTCCTCTGGACACTTCATATCCTCCCTGAGTCTTTCTGTGTTGCTGGAATATGTCCTTGAACTTTGATGATGCTTCTTGTATCCCTGGATGAAGCATTTGAGTGGATAGAGTGGGATGTTCAGAAGTAGCATTTCCATCCATTGCTGCTGGGCCACCATTGCCTCTGGCATGTGGTCATTAAGTTACTGTAGTGGGTGAGTTCTGTGAGCATACAGAGAAGTGCAAAAAAAGAGGAGGTATTTAGAAGAATTCTCTGTGGGGTCACGTGTAGGCATCACAAGACTCTAATTACAACCCTTCCCATGGATCTACCTTCTCATCCATCTTTCCCCTTCACTGTTCATCATTTCCCTTTTTCACTCCTTTCTAAGAAATGGTGAATAACTTCCCCTTTTCCTTTTTGAGTGCTCAGGTAATTAAGGGCAGGAACAGATGGCAACAGCTTTAACAGGAAAGTGGCGTGCCCATTAAAATAAGCTACCGGTTGACAGTTCCATTTAAGGGTGCCGGGGGGGAAGGAGGGTGCTAATTTGAACAAACTGCTGGTGAAAAGTCCTTCCCGGCTGATCTCAAGACATCAAAAGCTACGTAGGCACCAGCTTGTCCTGTGTGCAATACACCATCCCTGGCTCAGTAATTAAATTAAATCATCGTCTTTCTATCACACTGAAGTGGTTGAATTGAAAACCAAGGGCTGGAGATGGATTATTCATTATGGAATATTATTGTAGAACCAGTGTAATGTCGTGATCTGAGTGCTGGACTAGGACCTGGGAGAGACTCGGGTTCGAATCTCTCACTCAGCCATGAAGCTCACCAGGTTACGTTGGGGCAGCTGAACCTGATTTTCTAGATCTATTTCAATCAGGTTGTGAGGCCCAGTTTTGGCACCAAAACGGCTTTGGTTGTCCTATGTGCTGTTGAGAGGGAGACAGGGGAAATGTGTCCCTGTTAAGACTCCTCAGTTGCTCTGCAGCTTTCAGTACCATCAACCATCATATCATTCTGGAGCAGTTGACTGAATTAGGGGTGCGAGTGGCACCATTTTGTGGTGGTTCCGGTCCTACTTGGATAGAAGTTTTCAGAGGGTGATGCTTGGAGATTGTTCTTTGGCCCTGTGGATCCTACAATATGGGGTTCCTCAGAGTTCAGTTTTATCCCCTATGCTGTTTAACATCTTCATGAAACAACTGAGTGGGGTTATCCAGAGTTTCTGGAGTACGTTGTCAGCAATATGCTGAGGACACACAGCTCGACTTCTCTTTTACATCTGCCGGTGTGGCGTTGGGTGTGCTGGACTGTGCTGCTTTGCCTTGCTAATGGACTGGATGAGAGCCAACAAGCTCAATCCAGATAAGGCTGAGGCACTCCCCAAGGATGCTCTATGCAGGGCTGTTCACCTGGCACCTTCATTATACACCTTTAGGCACCAGGCAAAAGCTTTCCTCTTCAACCAGGTCTTTGAACATCCTATATACTTTTATGTTTGTGGAAGAGGGTTGGGGGGGACACTGGTTATTTTTCTTGATTTTATTACAGATTTTGTGTTTTAATCTTGTATTTTTATGATCTGAGCCACCTTGAGATTAATAATAATAATAATAATAATAATAATAATAATAATAATAATTTATATCCTGCCCCCCCCCAGCTGAAGCCGGGCTCAGAGCAGCTAACAACAGTAAAAATAACACAGTTTACATAAAATCACAATCAATTAATTGAAATGCATTCTAAAATCAATTCATTCTAAAATCAATTCAGAATCAAATTAATGGTAACCATTGGGCTAGAGTGCTATGAGGATTACAGGAGGAGGGAGTCAGATTGCACCTTGGCCAAAGGCCTGGTGGAACAGCTCTGTCTTGCAGGCCCTGCAGAAAGATGTCACGTCCCGCAGGGCCCTAGTCTCTTGTGACAGAGCGTTCCACCAGATCGGGGCCACAGCCGATAAAGCCCTGGCTCAGGTTGAGGCCAGCTTAACCTCCCTGTGGCCCGGGATCTCCAAGATGTTTATATTTGAAGACCGTAAGGTCCTCTGTGGGACATACCAGGAGAGGTGGTCCTGTAGGTATGAGGGTCCTAGGCCGTATAGGGCTTTAAAGGTTAAAACCAGCACCTTAAACCTGATCTTGTACTCCATCGGGAGCCAATGCAGTTGGTAAAGCACTGGATGAATGTGATCCCACAGCAAGGACTCCGTAAGGAGCATTCTGCACCCGCTGGAGTTTCTGAGTCAGTCTCAAGGGCAGCCCCACGTAGAGTGAGTTACAATAATCAGCCAATGAAGGGTGGTATACAAATTTAATGGGGGACGCGGGTGGCGCTGTGGGTAAAAGCCTCAGCGCCTAGGGCTTGCCGATCGAAAGGTCGGCGGTTCGAATCCCCGCGGCGGGGTGCGCTCCCGTTGTTCGGTTCCAGCGCCTGCCAACCTAGCAGTTTGAAAGCACTCCCGGGTGCAAGTAGATAAATAGAGACCGCTTACTAGCGGGAAGGTAAACGGCGTTTCCGTGTGCGGCTCTGGCTCGCCAGAGCAGCGATGTCACGCTGGCCACGTGACCCGGAAGTGTCTCCAGACAGCGCTGGCCCCCAGCCTCTTGAGTGAGATGGGCGCACAACCCTAGAGTCTGTCAAGACTGGCCCATACGGGCAGGGGTACCTTTACCTTTATACAAATTTAATAATAAAATATCCATAGCAGGGCTGCTGTTAGGAGACATGTGGAGAGCCCAGCATAGCTGGGACATTGTTTTTTCCCCTTGTGGGCCATCTTTCATGTAAGCGGCAGCAACACTCTCTTAAACAGCCAGATTTCTTTTACTGGGAGGAGAGGATGTGCAGTTCAGCCATCCAAGAGGAAGCTTTAAACTGGAAATTGTTTTGCGGTGGTTGAAGTCTCCCCACCCCAATTTTGGATTTATGGACACACGATGTAGTCTCTCTCCCTCCCTCCCTCCCTCCCTCTCTCTTTCTCTCCCCCTGCCTTTCCTTGGCATGCTGTGTTGATAACGTATGCTCCCGGATCTCATTAAGCCCACTCAGCTCAGCTTACCCGCAAAACTCCCAGCCCAAGTTGCAGCGAGAAAATCCATTCCCCCCTCGGTGCCATTGAGATAAACTATGCTTGGCTCTCCGCTAACGAAACGTCGGCAGAATAAACGTAGCTCTGGGCAGGGTTCCTTTGCCACGGCTGTTTTCCCTTTTAAGGTGAAGATGTTGCTCTATAAACAAATCAAGTCCACACAAAAAAGAAAATCAAAGCTTCAGAGAACTATTAGGAGAAAAAGGAGAGAGGAGTGCAACGTTAGCAAACTTCTTTCTTCACCACCCTACGGCCTAGATTCCTACTC
The DNA here is from genome assembly GCF_965153285.1 of Podarcis tiliguerta. Taxonomy (NCBI): domain Eukaryota; kingdom Metazoa; phylum Chordata; class Lepidosauria; order Squamata; family Lacertidae; genus Podarcis; species Podarcis tiliguerta. The sequence continues at coordinate 12,500,376 of NC_139541.1, forward strand.
TGAGAGAGGGAGAAGGAGAGGTTGTTAGGCCAGCGCAAGACAAGGGCCAAAGGCATTCCCAATTTCCTTTGCTTATTAAGTTTATATCCCACTTTCTCCATACCCTCCAAGTGTCCCGATTTTCCAGGGACAGTCCCAGAAACACAGAAGCCATCCTGGTTGCTGATTTGATCCCAGAATGTCCTGGTTTTCCTTTTTTCCTCCCCTGCACATCTCGAAAAACAAATGGGGGGGGGTGTAAATTAAGACTTACACTGTCTACTCAGAAGTAAGCCCCACTGTATTCAATGGAGCTTGCTCCCAAGTAACTGTGCAGCCTTACACTACAATCTGAAGCATTTTTATTCAGAACTAAGTCCCACTGTCTGGTGCAGAGGTCGGAAAACTAAGGCCTGTGGGCTGGATCAGGCCCAATTGCCTGCTAGATCTGGCCCGCAAATGGTTCTGCAATCGCCGCTTGGATTGGTGTGGTCGCCATTTCCCCCCCAATTTTTTTTTTGGGTGCCATTTTTTTTGCATTTCCCCCCCCCCCTCACCACTGCGATGTCTCCTCCCTCCTCCCTCCCTCTTCCTGGCTTATCCCCACCCTGCATAGGAAGGGGGCTGGGCTTTGGTAGGAAGCCTTGCCACCCCCCAGCCGGCCTCCCCCCATGGCCGCGCAGTGGGCTGGAGCTTGGCGTGCCTGCTGGCCCTGCACCTGGCGCCCAGGAAAGCTGGCCCGAAAAAGGAGAGGCGCCACCACCACCACTGGCTCCAAACCACAGGCAGAGCAGTGGAGGAGTAGTGGTTAAGAATGGTAGTCTCGTAATCTGGAGAACCGGGTTCGCTTCCCCGCTCCTCCACATGCAGTTGCTGGGTGGCCTTGGGCTAGTCACACTTCTTTGAAGTCTCTCAGCCCCACTCACATCACAGAGTGCTTGTTGTGAGCGAAGAAGGGAAAGGAGAATGTTAGCCGCTTTGAGACTCCTTCGGGTAGTGATAAAGCGGGATATCAAATCCAAACTCCTCTTCTTCTTCTTCAGGGGGAGGGGAGGGGCTGGGAAGAGAGAAGCCCCCTCCGCCACATGCACATCTATGCAGTCCGGCCTGACACTAGGTCTGGGGGACAGTGAACCGACCCCCTCCCAAAAAAGTTTGCTGACTCCTGGTCTAGTGTAAGGAACCAGAGGGAATGGCAACAAAAAGTTATAGAATGAAGTGCTTCTGTGCGGTTGTTGGTGGAAGGCAGAGATCCCCCTTCACAAATCACATTCCTGCAGGAAGGCCACTTAGAAAGAAGCACCCATGCCCCACAGGATCAGTGATTAGCCAAATGATGAAACTCACCCATAGGAGGCAGTGATGGCCCCCAATCTAGAGGGGCTTTAAAAGAGGATTAGACAAATTCATGGAGGAGGAGAGGGCTATTGATGGCTATTAGCCAGGATTGCTAAAAAGCAGAGACATCACCTTGCCAACAAAGGCCCGTATACATAAAGCTACGGTTTTCCCAGTAGTGATGTATGGAAGTGAGAGCTGGACCATAAAGAAGGCTGATCGCCGAAGAATTGATGCTTTTGAATTCTGGTGCTGGAGGAGACTCTTGAGAGTCCCATGGACTGCAAGAAGATCAAACCTATCCATTTTAAAGGAAATCAGCCCTGAGTGCTCACTAGAAGGACAGATCCTGAAGCTGAGGCTCCAGTACTTTGGCCACCTCATGAGAAGAGAAGACTCCCTGGAAAAGACCCTGATGTTGGGAAAGATGGAGGGCACAAGGAGAAGGGGATGACAGAGGACGAGATGGTTGGACAGTGTTCTCGAAGCTACCAGCATGAGTTTGACTAAACTGTGGGAGGCAATGGAAGACAGGAGCGCCTGGCATGCTCTGGTCCATGGGGTCATGAAAAGTCGGACATGACTAAACGACTAAACAACAAGCCAGGATTGCTATTCTCTGCCTCCACAGTTGGAGCAGCAATGCTTCTGAATACCAGTTGCTAGAAGCCACAAAAGGGGAGAGGGCTCTTGTGCTCATGTTCTGCTTGTGGGGTTTCCCACAGGCATCTGGTTAGCCACTGAGAACAGGATGCTAGACAAGATGGATCATTGGCCTGACCCAGCAGCTCCTTCCTATGGACCGATTCAGGCCCTGCAGTCAGAATCTGACAGGGTCCTTCTTTGTGTGCCTCCTCCACGAAAGGTCCGGCAACGTGAGAACAGGCCTTTTCTGTGGTGGCCCCCCACTTGTGGAATGCACTCCCCAAGGAGGCTTGCCTAGCTCCTTTGTTGCATATCTTTAAGTGTCAGGCAAAAACACTTCTCCCAGGCCTTGGGCCAATGAAACAATCTATGGTTTTTTAAATGCATCTGGGGAAGGGGATATGCTGGTTTCGCTGTTGTTATGTTGCATTATGGATAGCTCAGTTGGTTAGAGAATGGTGCTGATAACACCAAGGTCTCGGGTTCGATCCCCGTATGAGACAGCTGCATATTACTGTATTGCAGGGGGTTGGACTAAATGCTCATCAGCCTCACTTCGAACCCTACAGTTCTATGATTGTGTTATGTATTTTGTGTTTTTATGCTCTGGGATCTTTGGAAAAGGGCAGTATATAAATTTAATAAACGGCAATGCATAATTATTAGTACGGGCCCCCTTTGGCCTGATCCAGCCCCACTGGGCTCTCCTGATGTTCTTCTGCAATGAAAGCCATTGCAGCATGGTGGCAACTCGCTCCCCTCGGGAGAGATGAGGTTGCCTTGAAATGGAGGAACAGAGTCGAGAAGAACCCCCTTGGCGCACAGCCGGCAGGAACCTGTCCTCCATCCCAACGGGTCACTGGAACTCTGCCACCGATGCAACGAGGTGTTAGTAATGAACTGCGCAGCGCAGCTAATTATAACAACATTAACTCGGGAGTGCCATAATTGCCAGCCAAGAGCTCCTTCGCTTCGGAGATTGGGGCATGTTGCCTGTTTGTTTGTTTTTAGCAGGATGTGACCCTGCGTGTCATTTCCATCCTCCTTGATGAGGGTCTTTACCCCCCCCTCTCCTCCCCCTCCCCAAAGTGCCAACCTTTCCAGCACGTTGAATCTGAGTGGCTCATCTTGTCCAATCTGTGTTTCTTATTCAACCATCCTTTGATCTCCCCCATCTCTGGATGTGTTCATCCCACGGAATGATTTTATGATTGCATCCGCCTTGGAAGCCGAGAGGAGAAGGGGATGGGGTGGTGGGGCTGGTTGGAAGCTCTTAATGGCTTTTTAAAGGCTTTGGGGGGGAAGAGTTCAACACCCACTAAATGGAGCAATAAAGCCTTCTCGGCTCTGCAACGAGACATGCTCCGATTCCGGCAAACCAGCTCCCTTCTTCCTGCCTTCCTTCCCCAGAATCTCATCTCCGCCTTCATCTGGTGGATTAATTGGCCACGGCCAGAGATGCCTGGATCAACCCAACATATTTAAATCAGATACAGTGGCTGATTTGCATCCCGTGGAGCTGGGAGCAGGGACCGAAAAAACGCCAGCTGTTTTGAAAACCTCACAGGCCTTGCCAAAAAGGAGGAGAAGGGATAAACAGGAGTTGCATTTTAGCTGCAAAAGGCTTGAGACACACAAGGGTACACCAGCTTGCCTGGTGCGGCTGTTGAATGAGGTGCTGTGATGTCACGAAATGTGCTTGCAGACATTCTGGCTGCTTGGGGAGAGAATGCCCATGGCAGCCTGACGACAAATGCACTTTTCAGTGCATTCTTCCATAAAGCATTGATTCCCTCCCACATGCATCTTTTCTCTAACAAAATCATAAAATCATAGAATCATAATGTTCCGATTTTTCCAGCCGCTTCAGGAGAATCGTCTTGGGCCAGTTTGCTGTGGAAAGAAGACGGAACAAAATTCTCTAGCCCATCCTCAGCTGTGGCTCAGATTCAAAGGAGTAACTTTCAAAGTAGCTTAAGTAACACACACCATCCACAGCTCTGAGTTTGCAAGGCTAACTTAGAGTGGGCGGGGGTGTGCAAGAGGCTGTCTAGCGACGGGTGTTGCTTTGATCTGACAACTTATTGAGATCAGACTTCCAAAGGGAGAAAGAGAGAGAGGCTGTAGCTCAGTAGGAAAGCGTACGATTTGCATGAAGAACACTTGAAATTTCAATCACTGGTAGTGCCTCTTCAGTGAAAGACTTATGGGGGGGTGTGAGGACACACACCCCTTTGCCTTCAGTCCTCAGATGTTGCTGGACTTCAACCCCCATCATCCCCAACCAGCTTAAGCAATCATACAGGGATGACAGCAGTTGCAACTCAATAATAGCTAGGGCACCGAAACTGGAAGGATAGACAATTTCAGATGTCCGGGAGTCGACAAGGAGAACAGGTTGTTCACAGATCAGTGAAACACCAGCTAACTTATAGTTTGTTTCTTGATTAAGGAAGCAAGAACAGAGAACACACTGAGACGTCTAAGGGTTGCTCCTGTCTAGATGAAGCAGTTGCCCGGACTGGCTTGTAGCTCCCCCTTCACTCCCTACCCTTCTGTGTCAAGCCCCTCCCTCTGTCTACAGCAAGCCCCAAGGGACCCTCTCTGTTTCTGCCTGGCTTTCTGCTCGCTAACATGCAATAAATGCCTTTTTCTGGGAGTGAGAGGGGACTTGCAGGCTGTCAGCAGAGAAGCTGTTGGTGTGACTCTGTGGTGGAGCTGCAAAGTCTGGTTCCTGTCTCTGCCCTGAGCTGGGGCACCTGCCTGTTTCTTCCTCTTCATCATCCTCCAAGCTCCCAGGCTCCCCTCCTTTGGGGTGTGACCAGTTTCCCACCATCAGGATCCAAATACTCTCCCTCTCTGCTTTCCCAGGGAGGATCTTGGTCAGGCGACTTCCACCACTCTTCCTCATCCAGCCAGTCCCTGACATCAGACTAGATGGACTTGGTCATCTGGCTTAGTTTGAGGTCAACTCTTCAGGAAGGGCAAAGCCCCCCTGACCTGACTCACAGCCCATGGGGAAACCTGTGACCTTCCAAACATTCAGCCTCAGCCAGCATCACCAATGGTGGTGGAGGAGGAGAGTTGTAAATGAAGAACATCAAGGATTAGAGGGCACAGGTTCCCCATCCCTGAATTAACTAAAAACAGAGTTGTGATGGGACAGAAGAGGCAAGTGGTGGTCTGGGTCAGGGATGGGGAGCCTGTGGCCTTCCAGATGTAGCTGGACTCCTGACTTCCATCAGTCAGTGTGGTCACCAGTTGGGGATGATGGGAGTCAGAATCTAACAGCTTCCACAAGACCACAGTTCTCCATCCCTGCATTGAAAGAAGGCAGAGCTAAGATGGTGCAGCTGGAGGCAGTAAAGCCAAGAGAGTCTAGTTCAGGTATGGGGGGCTTGTGGCCTTCCAGATGTTACTGGAGTCCAACTCCCATGAGACTCAGCCAACATGGAGAAAGATCAGGGATGGTGGAAGCTGAAGTCCAGCAACATCTAAATAACTGCAGGTTCTCAATCCCAGCACTAAAATAAGACAAGTGTTATGATGGAAGCTGCTACAGGCAATGAGAGCAAGTGATGGTCTGGTTTAGGGATAAGGAACTTGTGTTTCCCAAATGTCACTGGACTCTGACATTCACCAGCATGGCCAACAGTTAGTGATATTGATGGGAATTGTGGTCCAATAACATTTGAGAGGGCACAGGTTCTCCATTCCATTTTTTAAAGTCTGAAGTCTCCAGCGCCAAAGCTGGCCTGTTCACAAAGACCTGGTGGACTAATGGAATGGGAGTGGGGAGGGAGAGAGAATCCTGAGCTCCAGAACTTTTCAGCTGAAGCTCTGTTCCCCCACAAATGCTAGGTGGTTGGTTGTTGGTGGTGGTTGGTCCTGCTGCGGTGAGCATCTGTCCCCATCCCTGATCCACCAGTGGCCTTGGTTCCCCCACCTCTTCCCCCTGTGCCTCTTTCCCCCTCCTTCCAATAACACAATTACTTACCCTTCTGAAGTGCTGTCAGTGTTGGTAAACTCCAGCTGCTAAACTGCATTACACAGATCTCTCCTTAAAACCTTCTGCAGTTTATTAATAGTTTATTGATCCCTGAGCCCCATCGCCAGTGAAAAAAAGAAGCCTCGTTCCAGCCCCCCCTGACATATCTCTCTCTCCCCCTCCCTCGGTTATCTGAATACTGACTACTAACCAGACAGCCGATCGATGGTACTCAATTCCCAGGGAAAAAAATGTTCTCCTGCCTACTTAATCCACTTTAGCAAGGAGGCAGCTCTGTGGGGAGGTAAGATTACAGGAGGGAGGCAGGAATAATGTCAAGTGAAGGCCAATGAAATTCATGGCTCAAGTTTTCAGCGATGGCCCACACAAGGGGAGGAAAGTGGAATGGCGTCTCCCCTTGGGGAAGCGCCCCAAAAATACTTAGGAACGTATGACCCAGTGAGCATCGGCTGTGAAAAAGGGTTAAATCCCATGCTAGGGATTGTTAGAAAAGGAACTGCGGATGAAACTACCAATATCATAATGGCATTACAAATCTATGGTGCGACCCCCGTTGGGAATATTATGTCCAGATCTGGATGCCTCACCTCAAAAAGGATATCACGGAGTTGAGGGGGGGGGTTGGAAAGGGACATCCAAAAGCATCAGGGGGGTGGAGGAAAGGTTGCAGCATTTGGGACTTCTTAGTTCAGAAAAAAGGTCAGTAAGAGGGGATGTGATAGATAAGTTCATAGAGGAGAGGGCTATTGATGGCTACTAGCTCTGCCTCTACAGCTGAAGGCAGCCATCTTTCTGAATCCCAGTTGCTGGAAAGCACAGGATGTGGGGAGAGAGCTCTTGTGCTTGAATCTGCTTAAGGGCTTCCCAGAATGGGCATCTGGTTAGTGTGAGAGCTGGATGTTGGACTAAATGGGCCATTGGTCCAGCAGGCTCTTCTCAAGTTCTTATGATAAGTTCTGCAGATCTGATCAAAGGCCCATCTAGTCCAGCATCGTGTTTTCATGCCAACTGTGGTGTACAGTGTAAAAATGCTATGGTTAAGACCTTGGAAGGTGGTGGACTCTCCTTCATTGTCTACACCGGATCTTCAAGCAGGAGACATTCCCAGTCCTACCTGAGGACTGGACCTGGGGGACCTTCTGCATGCAACACAGATGCTCTACCCAGGGCCACATCCCTTCATTATCAAGGTACTGGTGCTCGGTTTTCAAGCTCTCCATCCGGGCCAACACCTTCTCCCTCCTCCTCTTCCTCCGTTCTCTCTCACAGTTCTGCCCAATATATTTCTGGCCTCCTTAGCCCTCTCTCACCCTGTGCCAAGAAAGCCACTGGTTCCCTCTTCTTGTGAGGTTGTAATTGGAGTTCTGCATCTGCCCTCCTGAAACCTCGGCCTCCCCAGCGTGCCAGCATCCTTTGATTAACTCATAATATCGGGGGCCCACCAGAAGCCCGATCCCATCAATCTGTCTTTTTCCAACCAAGGAGCCCTTCATGATTGCTGTCCGTGGAGGCTCGTTCTTTAGCTCCCGTTCCAAATTGGACTCTGCGACAAGGTAGGGACACTTTGATTTTCTGTTGCTCTCCCCCTGATGGCCTTCTCTGGCCCCCCCACTACCTCTTCCCCTCCCCTCTCTTCAGACCAGTTTTTAATTTAAAGTTATGTCACATGATGAATTTAATACTGGAGCAGAGAAGTGTCAGGCGCCAGAGCATCGAGGTGAAGAGAGATCAATGCTTCTCTCAGCTTAACCCCTGCTCCCAACTTCCACAGAGAATTCTCTTGCATCCAAGAGTTTGCCCTAATTTCTCGCTCTCTCTTCTGTTTGCATTCAGAAGCCTGCAAGAGAGAGTTTCTTCCTCTGTCTCTCTCATTTGCAAATGTTACTTGGCGAAACAGTTGCAGGTGGAGGTGGAGACGAAGAAGGGCCATGGGGGAAGAAAAGGATGTGTCTCGTGGGGGGGAGGGGACTTTCGTGTTGCATGCAGAAGGTCCCGGGTTCAATCCACAACAACATTTCCCTGCAGGGCTGGGAACATCTCTTGCCTGAAATCCCGGAAAGCTGATGCCAGTCTTTGTAGAGAACAGCAAACTGTTGGCTGGGGTGGAGAGCTTGAAAATTGTGCACTGGTACCTTGACAATGAAGACAATCCAATCCACTTTCTGGCTTACTGCAATCATGATATCATGAGCACAGCTGGGGGGGGGGAGGCAAGAGCATCTCTTGTGATCACATCCTGAGACGTTGTTGTTGTTGTTTAGTCGTTTAGTCGTGTCCGACTCTTCGTGACCCCATGGACCAGAGCACGCCAGGCACTCCTGTCTTCCACTGCCTCCTGCAGTTTGGTCAAATTCATGCTGGTAGCTTCGAGAACACTGTCCCACCATCTCGTCCTCTGCCGTCCCCTTCTCCTTGTGCCCTCCATCTTTCCCAACATCAGGGTCTTTTCCAGGGAGTCTTCTCTTCTCATGAGGTGGCCAAAGTATTGGAGCCTCAGCTTCAGGATCTGTCCTTCCAGTGAGCACTCAGGGCTGATTTCCTTCAGAATGGATAGGTTTGATTTTCTTGCAGTCCATGGGACTCTCAAGAGTCTCCTCCAGCACCATAATTCAAAAGCATCAATTCTTCGGCAATCAGCCTTCTTTATGGTCCAGCTCTCACTTCCATACATCACTACTGGGAAAACCATAGCTTTCACTATACGGACCTTTGTTTTTTAATTTTTTTTTATTCAAAATTATAACAAGACATATTATCCACAAACATATCATCCTTGTCCCCCCCCCCATTTTTCCTTCCCCCCTCCCCCACAAAACCCACCCACCACCACCCCACCCCCCAACTTCCCTCAGTTCCAGTCTTTGGTTTCTCTAAGAATGCTGTTTTCTGCATGTTACAAAGTTGTATAGATCCTGAAACTATTTAGCTGATTATTATCAATAAAAAGTTTGTGACTGTTTATTCACTATATGGACCTTTGTTGGCAAGGTGATGTCGCTGCTTTTTAAGATGCTGTCTAGGTTTTTCATTGCTTTCCTCCCAAGAAGCAGGTGTCTTCCGCGACTGCTGTCACCATCTGCTGCGATCATGGAGCCCAAGAAAGTAAAATCTCTCACTGCCTCCATTTCTTCCCCTTCTATTTGCCAGGAGGTGATGGGACCAGTGGCCATGATCTTCGTTTTTTTGATGTTGAGCTTCAGACCTTATTTTGCGCTCTCCTTTTCCACCCTCATTAAAAGGTTCTTTAATTCCTCCTCACTTTCTGCCATCAAGGTTGTGTCATCTGCATATCTGAGGTTGTTACACTGTAGAATTACCCGCTGCTTTACTGGGGCTGTGCATTGGATGCAAGCTTTTGGCTTCAACCCAATCAGGTACATGCAGCTGCAGATCACTTCGGGTCGAGTCGGATTGGTCCAGTGTGATCTGTGACTGTCAGTGAGTGTGGCATCAGGCAAGAGGGAGAAGCAGGCAGGATGCAAAAATGGCCGAGATCTTCAGGACTAAGTGTGCATCTTCCCAGGAGAAGCTAGACCTAAGCCACATCTCTCCATCCTGCCTGACATCTCAACATGCAGGATTAGTACCTCTGCTCAACAGCTGTTGAGGGGAGGCATTGATCCTGCAGGGTGCGGGTGCCCCTTTGCGAGCAACTCTTCCTGCTTAGCAACTGCTCCCTTGTGCCACTCGTGAAGGAGCAGAAACCAGCACCCCTAACATTTAAGAGGAATTTTGAGAATTGAAATGCCCCTTTAAAAAGCCAAAAACCCAGCCCTGCATCCAACTTGTTTCAGGGATGGATCTGAGGTAGGGTGGGTGAACCCCAGGGGTGGCACAGGGTAAATCACCCTCCTCTGGGGACCACAGGGCAGATCGGAAGGTCCGTGCATAGCCCTATAATTTGCACTGTCTCCAGTGTGGTGTAGTGGTTAAGAGCGGTAGTCTCGTAATCTGGGGGACCGGGTTCGTGTCTCCGCTCCTCCACATGCAGCTGCTGGGTGACCTTGGGCCAGTCACACTTATTTGAAGTTTCTCAGCCCCACTCACCTCACAGAGAGTTTGTTGTGGGGGAGGAAGGGAAAGGAGAATCTTAGCCGCTTTGAGACTCCTTAAAGGGAGTGAAAGGTGGGATATCAAATCCAAACTCTTCTTCTTCTTCTTCTTCTTCTTCTTCTTCTTCTTCTTCTTCTTCTTCTCACCTTTGTTTTTCCCTCTTCTTTGTAATTCCAGGCTCCCTGAAGTCCGTATCTCAGACAATGGCCCCTATGAGTGCCACGTGGGGATTTACGACAGAGCAACGCGTGAGAAAGTGGTGCTAGCATCTGGAAACATCTTCCTCAATGTGATGTGTAAGTGCTGAACCCTCTTCTTAACAACTCACTAGACACACTATTTATAGGATCGTAGAACTGTAGAGTTGAGAGGGTTATCTCTTCCGCCGCCCGGCAATGCGGGAATCACAGCTTAAGCATCCACAGCAGATGTTCACCCAACATCTGCTTAAAACCTCCAAGGAAGGAGAGCCCACCACCTTCCAAGAGAGACCACCCCGCTGTTGAACAACCCTTACCTTCCTAAAGTTCTTCCAAATATTTAGTTGTAATCTCCTTTCTTGTCATTTGAATCTACTGGCTTGGGTCCCACCCTCTGGAGGAGGAGAAAACAAGCTTGCTCCATCTTCCATGGACCAGCCCTTCAGATGCTTGAAGATGTCTCTCCAATTACTTCCCCATTGTCTCAGGCAGAATAGAGAGGTGCTATTACTTCCCTTGTTCTGGACACGAGACGTCTGTTGATTCAGACCAGAACTGCATTTGCTGTTTGGTTTATAGTAATAATAATTTAATAATTTATTATTTATACCCCGCCCATCTGGCTCAGTTTCCCCAGCCACTCTGTGCAGCTCCCAATCGAGTGTTAAAAACAATACAGCATTAAATATTAAAAACTTCCTTCAGAAATTTATATGTTGAGTTTCTGCTGCTGCTGAATCACACTGTTGACTTGTGTTCGCCTTGTGGTGTACTAAGAACCTATAGATCCTTTTCGCATGCGCCGCTGTCAAGCCTAGGGGGTTCCCCCATCCTCCATCTGTCCATCTGACTATTCCTGCCTAAGCACAGAACCTTACGTTTGTCCCTACTGAAATCCACTTTGTTAGTTTTGGCCCAGCTCTCAAACCTCTTAAGGTCACCTTCCAGCTTGTCAATCCCCTCCTTGAACCATGGCATGGCCAGAACAGGACTCCAGGCAGGACAGAGTGGTGCGGTGACTTCCCTTAATCTGGCAACTACATGCAGCTATATATGAAAGGACAATGCCTTCCTACAGGCACAGGGTTAACCTCCCCGTTAATGGTGCCAGTGTGCCGTGCCACGGGTCCAAACGCCTGTTTAAAAATAAACATAAGTTCGCCGCAGAAGCACACACCACAATACAAACACCAGCTGTCCCTTGCAGCCCTGATCCAGACCTTGTACCACAGGGAGGCTGCCGGATGGCGATGGAGTCAGCAGGTTCTGTTGTCTGTAGCCAAGAGGCCGAGCCTCCATCTTTGTCGCTTCCAAGCATGTGTGTGTGTGTGTGTGTGTGTGCTATTTCAGGGAGGAGGAGGACGGGTGGGTGAGCGAGATCTGTGCCAGGGAGCAGCATGGAACAGATGTTGCGATTTATATTTACTGAGCGTGGCTCCGTTTGCAGCGGAGGAACCCGGAGTTGACAAATGAGCTTCTCTGTCATTGGGGGGGGGGGGGGGAAGGCTGCGCTCAGCACCAGCTGCTACCACGTTTCGTGCAGTTGCCTGTCTGTTGAAATCTTCTCAGGCCTGGAACGGTGCAGCAGGCATGTTCCACCGCCTCCCCCCCCCCCTCTCTTCGAATCAGCAACCCTTATAACGAGGGACATTTAAAAAAAAATCCTACATGAAGATCAGTCAAGGACGAAAGACCTGGAAATAAGGGACATAAGCAGAGCCCTGTTGTTGTTGTTTATTGGTTTAGTCGTATCCGACTCTTCGTAACCCCCTGGACCAGAGCATGCCAGGCACTCCTGTCTTCCACTGCCTCCCGCAGTTTGGTCAAACTCATGCTGGTAGCTTCGAGAACACTGTCCAAACATCTCGTCCAAAGCACTGGCCAAAGCACTGGAGCCTCAGCTTCAGGATCTGTCCATCCAGTGAGCACTCAGGGCTGATTTCCTCCAGAATGGATAGGTTTGATCTTCTTGCAGTCCATGGGACTCTCAAGAGTCTCCTCCAGCACCAGAATTCAAAAGCATCAATTCTTTGGCGTTCAGCCTTCTTTATGATCCAGCTCTCACTTCTATACATCACTACTGGGAAAACCATAGCTTTAACTATACGGACCTTTGTTGGAAAGGTGATTCTCTGCTTTTTAAGATGCTGTCTAGGTTTGTCGTTGCAGGATCAGGCAAAAGACCTATCTAATTAGGTATCTTGTTTCCTGCAGTAGCCATTCAAGTGGCTCCATGAAGGCCATGGGCCAGGCAGGAGAACCACAGCCCTCCCTCCCCACTCCGTTAAACATAAGAACAAGATCATCATCATCATTTTTTATTAGTATGCCACCTTTCCACAGTTAATAAAACAATGCTCAAGGCGGCTTACAGCATAACAGGATTTACATAATTACAAAAGTCATAAACAATAAATAAACCACATCCAAAAAAACCACAACCAAATGGGAAATAATTTCCACATAAATCAAAATCTAAAACTAAGACTACAGCATTAATATCACAGTTTAAAATGACATACCGTATTTTTCGCTCCATAAGACGCACCTAGTTTTTAGAGGAGGAAAGAGGGAAAGCCCCGTTTTTGGGGGGATCAGCTCAAAGTTGTTGAGCTTGCTTTGCAAAGAGGAAAAATCATGTTTTTATGGGGTTCAACTCACAGTTTTGCAGCTTCCTTAGGAAAGGAAAGGGAGCCATTTCTACAGTTTCCAGACAGATAATCTCATCAGCCAGTCCCATGTCGCTGGGGAAACAAACGGCCTCTGTCTGCAGAACATTCAGCAGTGGAGACCTGGGCAAGGGAGCGGGCCAGAAAGGGAGCCAGTGATTGACCACACGTTCATTCCATAAGACGCACAGACATTTCCCCTTCCTTTTTAGGAGGAAAAAAGTGTGTCTTATGGAGCGAAAAATATGGTAGGTAAAAAATAACAGCAATTTAAATTAAAAACAAAAAACTAAACTAAACGGAGCCCTCTCTGCCCAGCGGCAGCAGCGGCAGCAGTCCTTTATAGAGCCCATCAGGCCCCGCCCTGGTCCAGGTGGTGAGTGGCACTACTGGGGCCCTCAGGCGCTGAGCAAGGGAGTCCTCCTGGCCTTGTCCAATATCCTGTTTTCACAGCAGCCTGTGGAAAGCCCCAAAGTGAGACCTGGAAGGCTGTTCCATAGTCATGGGGATGGGATCTGTGGTCTGGGGCCGTACTGGATTGAATGGGACCCTCTCTCATGGCACCAGAACTCATAGCCATCCAATAAAGATGAATATGGAAAGATTCAGGAGAGATAAAAGGAAGGACTTACTCACCTAGTGGATTCACCTAGTTCAACTGTGGAACTTCAGTGGGAGGCAGTGATGTCCACCAACCAAGGTAGCTTTAAAAGAGGATTAGACAAATTAATGTTTACCAGCTCCATCTGGTACGCAGGCTGAGACCCTACCTGCCCACGGACTACCTCGCCAGAGTGGTGCATGTTCTAGTTATTTCCCACTTGGACTACTGCAATGTGCTCTATGTGGGGCTACCTTTGAATGGGACCCGGAAATTACAACTAATCCAGAATGTGGCAGCTAGACTGGTGACTGGGAACAGCCGCTGAGACCACATAACACCAGTCTTGAAAGACCTACATTGGCTCCCAGTATGTTTCCGAGCACAATTCAAAGTGCTAGTGCTGGCCTTTAAAGCCCTAAACGGCCTTGGTCCAGTATACCTGAAGGAGTGTCTCCACCCCCATCGTTCTGCCCAGACACTGAGGTCTAGCGCCGAGGGCCTTCTGGCGGTTCCCTCGCTGCGAGAAGCCAAGTCACAGGGAACCAGGGCAGAGGGCCTTCTTGGTAGTGGCGCCTGCCCTGTGGAATGCCCTCCTACCAAATGTCAAAAAGAACAACAACTACCAGACTTTTAGATGACATCTGAAAGCAGCCCTGTTTGGGGAAGCTTTTAATGTTTGATGCATTACTGTATTTTAATATTGTGTTGGAAGCTGCCCAGAGTGGCTGGGGAAACCCAGCCAGATGGGTGGGGTATAAATAGTAAATTATTATTATTATTATTATTATTACTACTACTACTACTACTACTACTAATGGAGGAGAAGAGGGCTATTGATGGCTACTAGCCACAGTGGCTGTGATCTGCTTCCACAGCTTAAGGCAGCAATGGTTCTGAACACCAGTTGCTGGAGACCACAGGCGAGGCGAGAGAGCGCTCTTGTGCTTGAATCTTGCATGTACTGTAGGCTTCACATTGGGGCATCTGGTTGGCCACTGTGACAACAGGATGCTGGACTAGATCAGCCCTTGGCCTGATCCACCCAGCTCTTCTTATGTCCTTTTTTTCAATGTTTATTTATGCGTTTTCGATTTTAAAGTTTCTTCTTGTGTTCTTAAGTCCCAGGTTTACCAGCCTCCCCATCTGAGAGGGTTGTGTAGGGGACGTGGGGGGTTTGGGGGGAGGAGGAGGAGAGGAGGACTAGCTCATAGATTGTATGTAATTGCGGTGATGTGGGATGCATCCCAAGCCCTGGGCTTTCAAATATGAAATCAGCTTCTTAAGGAGCGTTTTCTCTCGAGCGGATGACCCTTCCGTTTCTCGAGGTCTTTAAGAAAAGCCCAGTGCAGTGCGCAGTGGTATCCATGGCGACCAGCCGCCGGGCTAAACACTCCTTCTCTTCCATCCCCCCCCCCCACCTAACCCTTCTGTTGTTCTCTTCTTCCCATTGTAGTAATTATATCTCTGGTCAGAGTCTTCTGACAGTTACTTACTAGCTGGGAAAACATCACTCTCCTTCATTGGTCTGTAATATTTCATGGTGGCTGTGCCTCAGGCCTCAGATCTCTCATGGGTGTACTTAAGGAGATGGCTGTGAATATAGTGCCCCCACCCCTGTCTAGGTCCAGAGAGGAGCACCCCCCCAACCCAACCCCAAGGCAAGGCACCTCAGAAATTTCAAGAGTTTCAGTACCACAGAGAGCTCAGAGGGAGCTGGTTGCTCTGACTGGGAGTGAACTGAGCTCATTGGAGAAAAAGGAGGGATATGCATGCAATATGGCTAGACAGACAGACAGACAGACAGACAGACAGACAGACAGACAGATATAGATTAACTTTCAGATGGCATTCAGAAGCACTCCTGCTTACCCACACTGAAAAATCTTGCTGCTGGCATCCCCCTGATCTTTGGATGGAAGGATGTTTTTCACAGTAATTGCTTTTAGAATATTTCTTAATTGAAAATGCTTTTAGATGTTTTCAGTTGTGTAATTGTCTTTGGAATGTTTTGGCTGTTTTGCAATGTTTCAGCTTTGTTTTTAGATTGTGTAACTGCTTGCCACCTTAGGCTCCTTGGGAAGGACAGGGTATAATTCCTATCATTATCATTATTATTATCATCATCGTCATTAATAAGCAGGATTTGCTTTGATGTTTTCTTTAGGCAAAAACCGGCGGTGCCCCTACAAGACATGCAGCACCTTTCCACAGTAAAACTGTGCTAGTTTTGCTGTTAACTTAAAAAAATAAAAAGGTTTGAGACAGCTTTAAAGATTAACTAATTCATTGCAGCATAAGCTTTTCATGGGCCAGAACCCCCATCATCAGGTGCCTTTTTTCAAAAAATAATAATAATTAACAGAGTGACCAAGAGGTGGTGGAACTCAGAAGTTGCAACCTGTGACATTTCCATGCAAAGCCCAAATGTATACAACAGCGGGAGTGTTGCAAGAATGTGTTATTGTTAATTGCCTGCTGTGGCAAAGGGTCACAAAGCTTGTCTTGTACGCATTTCAGCTTTGCATGGAAATGCCAAAGGCTGTACCTGTTATTTTGCATCTCTTTTGACCCTAGGGTTTAAACTCTCTTTACCAGTGGGGGGCAAGAGAGAGAGAGAGAGAGAGAGAGAGAGAGAGAGAGAGTTTGCAGGCTCCCCGTAGGCATCAGGGCTGGATTAGAGGAGCCTTTGGTCTGATCCAGCTGCAGGGAGAAAGCGGGTATAGAATAGCTTAGAGAAAAGGATGTTGTTGTTTAGTGGTTTAGTCGGGTCCGACTCTTCGTGACCCCCTGGACCAGAGCATGCCAGGCACTCCTGTCTTCCACTGCCTCCCGCAGTTTGGTCAAACTCATGCTGGTAGCTTCAAGAACACTGTCCAACCACCTCGTCCTCTGTTGTCCCCTTCTCCTTGTGCCCTCCATCTTTCCCTGAGTCTTTTCCAGGGAGTCTTCTCTTCTCATGAGGTGGCCAAAGTATTGGAGCCTCAGCTTCAGGATCTGTCCTTCCAGGGAGCACTCAGGGCTGATTTCCTTAAGAATGGAGAAATTTGATCTTCTTGCAGTCTCCTCCAGCACCATAATTCAAAAGCATCAATTCTTCGGCGATCAGCCTTCTTGATGGTCCAGCTCTCACTTCCATACATCACTACTGGGAAAACCATAGCTTTAACTATACGGAAAAGGATAGAGAAAGCTTTTCTCCCTCTCTCTTCCCAACACTAGAACATATCCAATGAAGCTGAATGTTGGAAGATTCAGGACAGATAAAATTATGCACTTGGCACAGTGCATAATTGAACTTTAGAACTCCTTCCCACAGGAGGCAGGGTTACCCGCCCCCTTAGATGGCCTTAAAGAGCTTGAGGCAAATCCATGAAAGATACGGCTATCAATGGCTAATAGCCATGATGGTCAGGGCTGGCCCACCCATTAGACAAGATGAGGCAACAGCCTTGGGTGGCAGGAGCCACAGGGAAAGCAGATCCCAATGTAGATATTTATTCCCCCACCCCCTTGTTCCTGATGTAGATCTTACTCCACCATTTTGCAGTTCTCCTCAGGTATCAAAATATATTGGACCGGCCCTGATGGTGGCTTGGTTCTGTCTCCACCATTGGAGGCAGCAGTGCTTCTGAATCCCAGTTGCTGGAGACCACAGCTGGGCTAGATGAGTCATTGGCCAGGTCAAGCAGGTTCTTTTTGTGGTGTCCTAGATGCTTATGGGCTTTGTGGAGCCACCTGATTGGCTACTGTGAGAACAGCAGGCTGGACCAGAGGGGCCTTTGCTCCAATCCAGCTGCAGAGCTCTTATTCTGAGTAAAGACGTGGGAGATTCGGAACAGATTCCAGATTTTGGGGTTCATAGTTAAGTACGAATCCCGTGTTTGATGTAGTAGTTTGTGGGGTGATGCAAAATGCAGGGTTTTTACTGCTAAACGCTGCCACGCACACACAAAAAAAACATACAAAATTTTGGCACAGGTTTGGAAGAAATTCCAATTTTTGCAGTTCGTAGTTAAGTTGTCCAATGCAGCTCGGCTGTTTCCTTCATGCTCTGCCTTAAAACACCAGGAGCTTCCTGATCCTGAGCCAAACCAAAGGTATTGTCAGGAATGAGCCAGCTCCAAACAAAGGTTTACAGCCAGCTGCCAACTGCAGAAAGCAATATCAAAAGCAACACGATGGCCAGACCCTGGTCCGAAAAGCATTATAAGAAGGTTTTGGAACAAAGCCAAGTCCCAATTGTAAAGTTTGCAGTTCATTAGTAGATGAAGTGCATGACAAATTATTAACAATTAAAATTTCCTCCTTGTCCGGTAGCGACTGCCCCTTCGAAAATCCCCTCTACCAAGTGCTGCAGTCAGTCTGTGTTGGAGGGGATGTAAGGAGACGTGTTGGTCTCCAGTGTCCGACTGGGATGATAAACTAGATTGACTAGTGGACCTGCCGCCAGTATGAGGCTGGGACTGATGGGACGGTAACCGTGATTCATTTAAGGACTTTCAGAGACTTCAGTTTGTTAGTTTTGATGTTTTGAATTATTCCATAAAGTTTTCACATTGTAATTGTTTCTGGCCATCATGTTGCTTTTGATATTGCTGACTCATATTTTGCAACACAGGGGTTTGTTTGTTTACTAACTGCAGAAAGCAGCCAGGAACAGAGAGGCTTAGATGTTAGGTAGGCAGGGTCCTCTTAAGCATATCCGGTGCCGTGGTGCAAAGATCCCTCCGGTGCCCCCGCCCCCCGTTTTCTCAGAGTTGTCAGCCTTTTTTAATGAGGGGGGCGCCAGAGAGGTTGACTTTTTTTAAGGGAGCTGACACCACACTTACATATTATCTCTAACAAGCCCTTAGAACAAAATGAAATGAAAAGGCAGAAGAAAATCTAATGAAGTCCTCAATTCCAAAGCAAGACTCATTCAAGACTCAGCAGTTCTTCTAATTCATCCTCATGATTCAAATCACCACATATCAAAAAGTTAAAGCAATCACCAGTTTGTTGTTCTTTAAATAAATTGATGAAGACACAGAGAATGAAGTTCCCGGCCAATTTGTGTTGAAGTACAAAGCTGACGTTTTCAAATATTGGTGTGTGTGTGTGAAGCAGTGACACTCTGAACCTAAAAAGGATCCAAGACTTGGGTCACAAAGGCTGCAGCCCTAACTGCACTTACCTGAGAGTAAGCCCTGCTGAATCTAATAGGACCTTAAAACCCGCCCCGTCTTTAAAGGACTTTTTGTTGGTGTTTGTTTGTTTTTAACCACTAACTAACTGCATGGAGAGCAAACTGAGTCCTAATGATAGTGCGCCCCCCCCCCCAGCTTTCCCCTCCCACCGCCCCAAATCCGAATGAATCCCTCCTCCACCTTTTTCCTCCACGGAAGGGGTGGGGGCCAACGTTCTTGGCACCCCTCCCCCTCCCTGTCCTCCCTGCCCCCTGCACTGGGCAGCTTGAGGCTTGCTTGCCACGCGGGCTTCCTCAGCAGTCCTGCTACTGCAGCGGGGCAGGCAGGAGGGAGAAGGGCGCCCCGTAGCTTTGCGCACCGCCGCCTCTTCCAGGCAGGAAGCAAGAGAGTGTGGCTGGCCGTAGGAAGAGCCGCCGCTGCCCAGCATGCCCTCACAGCTGTTCCCTTTTGATCCTGCACTCCAGCTGATGGGCGCCCCTGATGGGCGGGCACCGTGGCGCAGGGCGCCACTAACCCTAATTAAATTAAAAAGGAGGATTTATTGCAAACACAAACAGATAGCTCCGGGCAGCTCTGATAAAGCCTTCCGCATCATTACTCAAGATGACCCTTCTGAAGACTCCTTCCGGTGTCGAGAAAAGATACTGAACTTACTACCCTTACGTCTCTGCAGGCAGGCGAGAGCTGGCCGCTTCAGACTTAGGCTCTCCTGACCTTGATAGGCAGGCTGATAAGGCAGTAGCTGAGAGCAGGCTAGAACACAGCCAAAGCTCACAGGAAGCACAAATAGGAGCAAATAGATTCAGAGACAACCTCTCAGAACAGGAAGAGGTTGGAGCTGATCCACTAAGTCCGAAGAGTCGAGGGCTGCTAGATTGAAAGCAAAACAAGAGATGTAAGGGTCGTAAGTTCAATATCTTCTGCTGACGCCTGAAGTAGTCTTCAGAAGGGTCATCTTGAGTAATGATGCTGAAGGCTTTTTCAGAGCCGCCTGGAGCTATCTGTTTGTTTTTGCAATGAATCCTCCTTTTTAATTACCTACGCTTACTGTGTTATCAAGCTGGGAACCTGGACTCCTGACAGGTATACCTAGCACAGCAGTATCAGCACTGACTAGATGTGGCTCTCCCAGGGGCCCTCTCCCAGACCTTCCTGGAACTATTGCCTGGTCCATGAATCCCTGTGACCTTGAAATGTTTGCCTGTAGTGTGTGAGGCTCAGAGACTGTGCATTGTAAATGTAGTGCACACTCTAGATATGCACAGAGGCATGGCCTTTGCATTGCTAGGATTTATAGCTCTGGAATTGAAAGCAAGGTCTAACCTGCCTTTACTCTGGGTAGAAACAAATGCCCCAATATGAACTCTGCCATTACAAATGTGGGGAGGGAGGGAGAGAGGGAGGAAAGTGGGTTGTTTGATGTTTTGTATTGTTGGGGGTCAGGAAGCAGGTGGGTCTTTTGCCAAGTAAGATGCATGTCTAAGGGGGCACAGGCTGTTTAAAAATAAGCCATGTTCATGACCTTTAGAGATAGGAACAGGTCTCTGTCTCCCACATGGCTTCCTCAGTAAAAGTCTTCAACCTTGTCGAAAGACATGGCAATAAATGAGGTCACACTTTCCCCATGGGCGGCTGTCCTCCTCCTCAGAGGCATTTGAACCTACAAATCGGCCTTAATAGAAGTGAAGATATATCGGGGGAGAACAGCCTGCCATAACCTTTAGCGAAGTCTACTACAAGGAGCACGTTCCGTCTCCGAGACAACAGTACGTTCGCCTCTGCACAGGGTGGGAAATAATTGGAGGTGCTATCTGGCCACAGGCAAATTTTGATGTGAAGCTGCACCCCTGACAAGCTGTCTGGCTGCATTTCTGGGGCTTTTTCTTTGCGTTTTGCCACTAGGAGCTGCTAAATGCCTGTCAGATGTGTTGGGCATGTGTCACCTAGTGGTGGGAAAGGAGCATTACAGTCTGCTGTTAGGTAAAGGGACCCCTGACTGTTAGGTCCAGTCGCAGACAACTCTGGGGTTGCGGCACTCATCTCGCTTTACTGGCCAAGGGAGCCGGCATACAGCTTCCGGGTAATAAGAATAATAAGAATAATAAGAATTTATTATTTCTACCCCGCCCATCTGGCTGGGTTTCCCCAGCCAGTCTGGGCGGCTTCCAACAAAGATTAAAAATACATTAAAATGTCACACATTTAAAACTTCCCTGAACAGGACTGCCTTCAGGTGTCTTCTAAATGTCTAAATGTTTATCTCTTTGACATCTGATGGGAGGGTGTTCCACAGGGCAGGTGCCACTACCGAGAAGGCCCCCTGCCTGGTTCCCTGTAGCTTTGCTTCTTGCAGCTTGGGAACCGGCAGAAGGCCCTCGGTGCTGGACCACAGTGTCTGGGCAGAACGATGGGGGTGGAGATGCTCTTTCAGGTATACTGGGTCGAGGCCGTTTAGGGCTTTAAAGGTCAACACCAACACTTTGAATTGTGCTTGGAAATGTACTGGGAGCCAATGTAGGTCCTTCAAGACTGGTGCTATGTGGTCTTGGCAGCCACTCCCAGTCACCAGCCTAGCTGCCACATTCTGGATTAGTTGTAGTTTCTGGGTCACCTTCAAAGGTAGCCCCACATAGAGCACATTGCAGTGGTCCAAGCAGGAGATAACTAGAGCATGCACCACTCTGGTGAGACAGTCTATGGGCCAGCATGACAAAGCCACTTCTGGCGAACCAGAGCAGCGCACAGAAATGCTGTTTACCTTCCCGCTGGAGCGGTACCTATTTATCTACTTGCACTTTGACGTGCTTCTGAACTGCTAAGTTGGCAGGAGCAGGGACCAAGCAACGGCAGCTCACCCCGTCGCGGGGATTCGAACCAGCGACCTTCTGATGGGCAAGCCCTAGGCTCAGTGGTTTAGACCACAGTGCCACCTGCATCCCTATTTTACCTCTCTATTCCACTCTATTACCTCAGATGCCACCTGGAGTCCTGTGTCTAGTTCTGGGTACCACAATGTAAGAAGGATGTAGGCAAGCTGGAACATGCGCAGAGGAGGTGACCGAGATGATCGGTGGAAACTGAGCTAGATGAGGAATGGTTGAGGGAGCTGGGTATGTTTAGCCTGGAGAAGGGAAGGCTGATGTAACGCAATAGCCATCTTCACATTGCCAAAAAGCTGTCATATACAAGGCAGAGCCAGCTTGTTTTCTGCTGCTCCAGAGGGTAGGACAAAAACCAATGAATTCAAATGACAAGGAAGGAGATTCCAACTCAACATCAGGAAGATTTTATGATGGTGAGAGCTGTTTCAGAGTGGAGCAAACTCGCTTAGAATCATAGCTACAGGACCGCCTCTCCTGGTATGTCCCACGGAGGACCTTACGGTCTTCAAATAAAAACATCTTGGAGATCCTGCGCCACAGGGAGGTTAGGCTGACCTCAACCATAGCCAGGGCTTTTTCGGCCATGGCCCTGATCTGGTGGAACACTCTGTCACAAGAGACTAGACCTTGAGGTACTTGACATCTTTCCGCAGGGCCTGCAAGACAGAGCTGTCCCACCAGGCCTTTGGCCAAGGCCCAGTCTGACCCCATCTCTCTGTAATCCTCATAGAACTCTAGCCCAATGATTGCCATTAAACTGATTCTGAATTTATTTTAGAATGTATTTTAATTATTTGATTGTGATTTTATGTAAATTGTGCTATTTTTACTGGTGTTAGCCGCTCTGAGCCCTGCTTCGGCTGGGGAGGGCGGGATATAAATAAAAGTTTATTATTATTATTTATTATAGAATTGTAGAGTTGGGAGGGTTCTCTAGTCCCACCCCCAACAATGCAGGAATGCTGCCCACAACCATCCCTGGGTGGACTCGAACCATCAACCTTCTGATTAACAGCCAGACATGCTGACCGACTGCACCACATGAAGGTGGTAGCCTCTCTTTCCTTGGAGGTTGCTAAACGGAGATTGGATGGCCACCTGTCGGGGGTTCTTTAACTGCAGTTGCTGTGTTGCAGGGAGCAGGACTAGATGGCCTTTGGGTGCCCCTTCCGACTCGACAGCTCTGTGATTCCATAACTGTTAGTGCTGCAGCATGCAATTCTGCTGGATATGTAGGTCAGCTCGTAGGGTGGGCTGTCAGTATAAATAGAAAGTGCAGCCTCGTATCTTTGGCATTCTGAGACATGTTAATGGGTGGGTGGGGGGGTCTTTCAAGCCAGTCCACAAATCAGGAAATGCCCATTTCCTCTTCCCCCTCCTCACTACCTCCCTGGTGCTGTGAGTGTTCACAGTCATTCCCTACCACCACCCCTCTTCTCCTTCAATGGCTCTCCCTCCCTCCCACATCATCTCAATTGCCCTTGGGTTTCAAAGGAAGGCTGGTGACCCCATTCTCCCCATGCCAGCTGCCTCAGCAGGAAAAGAGAATAATTCATCCCATAATGGAAAGCCAGGTCTGGACCGAATGAGGTAATTAACCAAGGAGCTCCTGGGAGAGACCTTTCTGTCTTAAAACATCCTCATAAAATAGAGCAGGGGCCGCAGAAGTTGCACTGTGTTGAGACTTAGCCGTGCCCTTCCTGAGTTGCTTCCGCAGTGCAAGAGTCTGAAGTGCAGGATCTCACCGTGGCTGCCCCTGTGCCTATCCCAACCCCAACCCCGAATCACAGCCTGCTGCCTTGATGCATACAGAGGTAGACAGAGCAGTGGTGCCCAATTCAATACCCAGTCTATTAGGAACAGCGATGTGGCGTTTGCCCTGCTATGTGTGTGACATCATACTGGGTTCATAGGGAAAGGGACCCCTGACCATTAGGTCCAGTCGTGACCGACTCTGGGGTCGCGGCGCTCATCTCGCTTTATTGGCCGAGGGAGCCGGCGTACAGCTTCCAGGTCATGTGGCCAGCATGACTAAGCCGCTTCTGGCGAACCAAAGCAGCACATGGAAAGGCTGTTTACCTTCCTGCCAGAGCAGTACCTATTTATCTACTTACACTTTGACATGCTTTCGAACTGCTAGATTGGCAGGAGCAGGGACAGAACAACGGGAGTTCACCCCGTGGCGGGGATTCAAACCGCCGACCTTCTGATTGGCAAGTCCTAGGCTCTGTAGCACCTTAACCCACAGCACCACCCGCGTCCCTACTGGGTTCATAGGGAATGGTAAAATGACTAACCAATGGGAACCCAGGGGGCAGAGTTAATTGTGTATAAGGTTTAAGCACAGAGGTTTTTTAGGGAGTTAGAGTTGTTGAGGAGACAGTCTGGAGTTAGACGAGACGAGAAGATAAGTCTGTGGGTTGGGCTAGTCTGGTGTGAGAGAGTGAGAGAATTTGTTAAGAGGAGTCAGTCAAACAGTTGAGATAATCAGTCAGAAGGTGTTAGGAAGGTTGTTGTTTAGTCGTTTAGTCATATCCGACTCTTTGTGACCCCATGGGCCAGAGCACGCCAGGCACTCCTGTCTTCCACTGCCTCCCACAGTTTGGTCAAACTCATGCTGGTAGTTTCGAGAACACTGTCCAACCATCTTGTCCTCTGTCGTCCCCTTCTCTTTGTGCCCTCCATCTTTCCCGACATCAGGGTCTTTCCCAGGGAGTCTTCTCTTCTCATGAGGTGGCCAAAGTATTGGAGCCTCAGTTTCAGGATCTGTCCTTCCAGTGAGCACTGAGGGCTGATTTCCTTAAGAATGGATAGGTTTGATCTTAGACCGGTAAAGAAACTAAAGTTAAGATACTGACAGGAATATTATCCGAGAAACCATAAACTTGTTAATGTTTGTAAAATAAACTTCTTCTTCTTCTTCTTCTTCTTTTGGTTCACTTTTAACAACTGACTAGACTCAGTGTTTTACCAGAGAGTAACTGGTTGGTGGCAGCGGGGAAGCAAGCACAGTGGTGGCACAGGGATCAATAAACGTCCGGGGACCCTGAGTGATCGCCACAAGTGGGTTGTCATAAAATGATAAGCTGGGGCCATTCTCTGTGCCGATATTTTGCAAACAAGGGGGGAACTTGAAAGCCTTGCTATCTCCTCATTGGCTTGCCAGAGTAGGGGAGAGTCATCAGTTGCCCTGCTGTTGCAGTGATTTATGTCCACTCTTCTGCTCTGTGTGGAGGGAGGAGAGAGAGTCCTGAATTTGCTCTCCCTTCTGAACCCCCTCCACTACATTGCTGTGTTTCCATCAGGGGTGGGGCAGGTCCCAACCTGGCTTCAAAGGAATTGAGAGCTTCAAGCAAACTCCCAAATCTTCCTTTGGTGGAGCAAGGCATCCTCACATTGCCCATCGGCTGCTACGATCCTTGTTTCTGGATCATAGACTTGTTGCAGGGGTCAGCAAACTTTTTCAGCAGAGGGCCGGTCCACTGTCCCTCAGACCTTGTGGGGGGCCGGACTATATTGTTTTGAGGGAAATAATGAACAAATTCCTTTTTTAAAAAAATAATATTTTTATTAAGGTTTTTACATAGGAAAAAAAGAAAAGAAAAATACAAAAATACAAAAACAAAAACAAATAAAAACAATTCCATTTTCATAATATTCCTTGCATTTACATATTTCCCAGACTTCCCCACACCTCCCCTCACTGTATTCCAGTTCAAATATTTAATCAGCAAATCCCTTCCCTCTATCTTAACTTAATCTTTATCTTAATATCTTAATGTTTCTTAATCTTTTCTTAATATCTTAATATATTAGACCTTTAATTTTACACCTTTTGACCTTCAAATTTTCCATACTCCTTCACCACATTGTTGCTAATAACCTGTTAACCTCCATCCGATGTCATTCTAACATTCATTAATCTTATAATATTTCTGTAAATAGTCTTTAAATTTCTTCCAATCTTCTTCCACCGTCTCTTCTCCCTGGTCTCTGATTCTGCCAGTCATTTTTGCCAATTCCAGAGTGGGTGGTTCTTGTGTCTTCCAATACTGCGCGATAAGTATTCTTGCTGCTGTTGTGGCATACATAAAGAAAGTTCTATCCTTCTTTGGCACCAGTTGGCCGACCATGCCCAGGAGAAAGGCCTCTGGTTTCTTCAATAATGAACAAATTCCTATGCCCCACAAATAACCCAGAGATGCATTTTAAATAAAAGCACACATTCTACTCATGTAAAAACATGCTGATTCCCGGACAGTCCGCGGACCGGATTTAGAAGGCGATTGGGCCGGATCCGGCCCCCGGGCCTTAGTTTGCCTACCCATGAATTATAGACTTGGAAGGGACCCCAAGGGTCATCTAGTCCAACCCCCTGCAATGCAGGAATCTCAGCTAAAGCATCCATGACGGATGGCCATCCAACGTCTGCTTAAAAACCTCTAAGGGAAGAGAGTCCACCACTTCCCGAGGGAGACCGTTCCACCGTCCAAACAGCTCTTACTGCCAGAAAGTTTTTTTCCTGATGTTTAGTCGGAATCTCCTTTCTTTATCTTGAAGCCATTGGTTCGAGTCCTACCCTCCAGAGCAGGAGAAAACAACCTTGCAGGGGATGGAGCTTGGAGACCCCTTCCACTTCTACAATGGTATTATTCTAGGACAGATAGTTAAATCTCTCCCCAGCTATCCATCACCAAGCATCTTTTTGCACCCAAGTGGTTTATGTACAGAGGCTCCGATTCAGCTCCTTCATGGCTCATTCCCCTTGTTTCCTCTTCTCCTCCTCTTCTCCCCCCCCCCCTCCCCAGCTCTGTTAATTTGTTCCTCCACTCTTTCTGCCTCCTGGCCCTGGATCCTCCATTAAATCACCTGGGAAGAAGGAGATGGCTCTCTGCCTGCAGATTAGCCCCAAAGCCCCCTATTAAAGCGGAAAAACCTCCCAGGCGCTGCCTCTTGTTCAATCTCTGCAGCTTTAAACTTACAAGCCTCTTGGTAATGAGGCAAGAGGCCCAGTTGGCAAGGGTGGGGAGGGAGGCAATCTCCTGGGGGGGGGGGCGGAGAGGAAAGAGGGAGATCCACAGAAGCCGTATTGCCAGCTGTTTTCTGCAGCAAATGTTACATCATAGAATTGTAGACTTGGAAGGGGCCCTGAGGATCATCCAGTCCCACGGTTCTCAACCTGTGGGTCCCCAGATGTTGTTGGACTACAACTCCCATCATCCCTGACCAATGGTCATGCTGGCTAGGAATGATGGGAGTTGTAGTCCAACAACATCTGGGGACCCACAGGCTGAGAAACACTGATCTAGTCCAAACCTCTGCAATGCAGGAAAATGCAGCTGTCCCATATGGGTCTCAAACCTGCAACCTCGCCGTTATCAGCACCACGCTCTAGCCAGCTGAGCTATACAGCTGAAGGCAGGGTTTATTTTTATTTTTATTTTTTATTTTTTGTATGATTTATACAAAATTTTTATATTTTTTATATAAGGGATGCAGGTGGACGCAGTGGGTTAAACCACAGAGCCTAGGACTTGCCGATCAGAAGGTCGGAGGTTCGAATCCCTGCGACGGGGTGAGCTCCTGTTGCTCAGTCCCTGCTCCTGCCAACCTAGCAGTTTGAAAGCATGTCAAAGTGCAAGTAGATAAATAGGTACCGCTCCGCCAGGAAGGTAAATGGCGTTTCCGTGCGTTGCTCTGGTTCACCAGAAGCAGCTTAGTCATGCTGGCCACATGACCCGGAAGCTGTACGCCGGCTCCCTTGGCCAATAAAGCGAGATGAGCGCCGCAAACCCAGAGTCGGCCACGACTGCACCTAATGGTCAGGGGTCCTTTACCTTTATGATTTATACACCGCTTCATTGCAAAAGTGAAACCCCAGCCCCTCTCCACAAAACAGCTGATGAAACAAGAGAAAGCAATAAAATTATTACTTGGGTGGGGGGAAAACAACAGCAGCAGTTTAAGACTTTTGAAAAGATAGCAACAGATTAAAACCCTCGTCAACTTCCTTGCCTAAGCAAAAATGCTTTTGGCAGGCACCGAAGAGACTGCAGCAAAGGCTGGATATTAATAAGCAGGGAGTTCCAAAGTGTGACCTGTTGTTCCTGGGGTCCAATAATTCCCATCATCTTCGAGCCAGAATGGGCCATGGTCAAGGGCAGCAGGGGAGTCCAACAATTTTTGAAAGACCCCATTTGCTCTCGACTGCCCTGTACATAGGAAGTTGCCTTATACCAAGACAGACTTGGTCCATTGAATGCAGGGTGGCGCTGTGGTCTAAACCACTGAGCCTCTTGGGCTTGCTGATCGAAAGGTTGGTGGCTCGAATCCCCACGACCGGGCGAGCTCCCATTGCTCTGTCCCAGCTCCTGCCAACCTAGCAGTTCGAAAGCATGCCAGTGCAAGTAGATAAATAAGTACCGCTGTGGCGGGAAGGCAAACGGCATTTCCGTGCCCTCTGGTTTCCGTCGCGGTGTCCCATTGTGCCAGAAGTGGTTTAGTCATGCCAGCCACATGATTCGGAAAGCTGTCTGTGGACAAACGCCAGTCCCTTGGCCTGAAAGCGAGATGAGCACAGCAACCCCATAGTCGCCTTTGACTGGACTTTACCTTCCAGGAGTCCTTTACCTTTACCTTTTTACCTGCTGAATAACAACAACAACTTTATTTTTATTTATTTTATTTATTTACTTATTTACTTGCAGTGGTACCTCGGGTTACATATGCTTCAAGTTACATACGCATCAGGTTACGGGCTCCGCTAACCCAGAAATAGTACCTCGGGTTAAGAACTTTGCTTCAGGATGAGAACAGAAATCGTGCTCCGGCGGTGCAGCGGCAGCAGGTGGCCCCATTGGCCAAAGTGGTGCTTCAGGTTAAGAACAGTTTCAGGTTAAGAACGGACCTCCAGAAAGAATTAAGTTCTTAACCTGAGGTACCACTGTATTTGCTTGCTTGCTTGCTGCTCCTCTGACTGGGTAGCCCCAGCCACTCTGGGCGGCTTCAAACAAATTAAACTCATCAAGCACAGTAAAACATCAAACATTAAAAACTTCCCTGGACAGGGCTGCCTTCAGATGTCTTCCGAAAGTCAGATGGTTGTTTATTTCCTTGACATCTGTACCTGGAGATGCCACTGGGAATCGAACCTGGCTTCTTCTGCATGCAAAGCAGATGCTCTACCAACTGAGCTATGGCCCTTCCCAGGCAACCCAAGCTGAGATTGCTTTTATTTCCCTTCCCAGGGACTGTACAGAATATTTGCATTTGGTTAAAGGAGTAGGGGGCTAATGTTTTCTTCAGTTGGATTTGAAGGGATTGGGTTCACAGGTCAGTGTGGCGATGCCACGCCTGGCTTCCGAAACGAGCCCTGGAATGTTTAACGCCTGCTCATAACATTTGTAGCTGTGCAAGTTAGGAGACATTAAGAGCAATCAAATCTTATGCTTCAGGGAATAAAATCATCACCCACTGTGGATTTTCCACCTTCCCCCTCCGCAGGCAGCATCGCGTTGCTGCATTAAATGTTTATTTTTCCTTCCTACGCTGCATCTTCCCCCTTGGAGATGCTGCAGAGGGCTTGGCTGTGTCTTAATGGAGGTGCTCTCCTTCAATCTACCGGTGTTCGCTGGTGATGGATGGAGCTGGTTTGGCGGTAGGGATGGAGCCCAACAGCAGGTGGCGCCAGAGGCAATAGCAGGCAGATGCAATGAACCCAAGCTTCGTCCACACCCTCTTCTTCCTCCAAACTGATCTCTAGGGCAACTCTGAGACCATCCACACCATCCCTTTAAAGCACTGTAGTGTCACTTTTAAACAGTCATAGCTTCCCCCAGAGACTTCTGGGAACTGTGGAATGTTTAGGGTGCTGAGATTTGTCAAGAGCCTCCCCTCCCTCCCAGAACTAAAATTACTAGAGTTCCCTGTGAAGAGGGATTGTCTGTGTGGCGTTGTGGTTTGAGTGTCAGACTAGGACCTAGGAGACCAGGGTTCGAATCCCCACTTGGCTATGCAGCTCACTGCGTGATCTTGGGCCAGTCACTCTCTCTCTCTGCCTAACCTACCTCACAAGGTTGTTGTGGGATTAAATGAAAAGAAAGGGAGAGCTATGTACTGGAGCTCCTGGGGGGGGGGGTAAGGTAAAGGTAAAGGGACCCCTGATCATTAGGTCCAGTCGTGACTGACTCTGGGATTGTGGTGCTCATCTCACTTTACTGGCCGAGGGAGCTGGTGTACAGCTTCTGGGTCATGTGGCCAGCATGACCAAGCCACTTCTGGCAAACCAGAGCAGCACACGGAAACGGCGTTTACCTTCCCGCTGGAGTGGTACCTATTTATCTACTTGCACTTTGGCGTGCTTTCGAACTGCTAGGTTGGCAGGAGCAGGGACCGAGCAACGGGAGCTCACCCCATTGTGCGGATTCGAAGCGCTGACCTTCTGATCGGCAAGTCCTAGGCTCTGTGGTTTAACCCACAGCGCCACCCGCGTCCCTTGGGGGGGGGGAGTGGGCTATAAATGAAACAAACAAACAAACCAATCTGGGAATCATAACCATGTAGACAAGTGGGGATTCGAACCCTGGTCTCTCCCAGTTCCTCATTTGACACTCTAACCCAGGGGTAGGCAGCCTAAGGCCCAAGGGCCACAAGCGGCCCAAGGGGGGTCATTTAATCGACCCCTGAACCAAGCTGCCCGCTTGGCGAGTCCCCACGTGCTGTGCTAAACTGGTGCAGCATGGCGCAGGGACTCGCTTCTGCGGTGCCGGAAATTGCATCTGCACATGCTCAGACGCCAAAAATCGCATCTGCGCAGATGCAGGAAATCATGTCTGCGCAGACGTGGACACCGGAAATCGTGGCCATGCACGCAATCTCTGCTGGAGTGAACTGGCCCAGGCAAGGTAAACCTTGCTGACCCCTGCTCTAACCACTAGACCCTGCTGACTTTCTACACACTTTCTACACAAGCTGCAGCTCCCAGAATTCTTTGGGGTAAGTCATGGCTCTTTAAAGTGGTACCGTAGTGCTTTAAATGGATGGTGCAGTTGTGGTCTAAGGAGGAGGAAACAGGCAGGCAGCTCCCCCCCCCCCTTTCCCCAGACTGGTTGTAAGTAAGAAGGCAGGCAGGTGGGGGCATTGTTCCATTTTCCCTAATGCACTGCCCCTCCCCTGGGTCTCCATGCAAGTAACAGAGCTACATTCTCCCCGTTTTTTTGGTGGTGGTGGTGAGGTCTGCAATGCATATCTAAGGGAAGATGAAAGCATGTGAATGGGATTCCTGGGGCATATCTAGGGAGTTTCACTCTTTGCGAAGATGGGATGCAAAATCTGCATGACAGCTGAGAAAAAGCTGTGCAGGGAGAGTATGTGGGAATATATATGATGAGGACCCTCACTGCTGTGTGAACTTGACTTAACAATTTGATTGACAGGAGTGTGGTTCGGCCACCAGCTTCCCCAAAAAGCGGGTGGTCTGCCCCTCTGTGATTTTGAAAAGAATCATATCTCTGTTATCCATTCATCCTAGTTTTAACGAAGACTTGAAACTGAAAAAGCTGCTTTAGAGCTGGGTGTTTGTGTTTGTGTGTCATTTTTGGGGTGACATCCCGGGTGCTAGCCAGTCAGTGCACAACACCTTCAGTTGCAGGTTTTCTGGAGCCGAGTATACAGCCCCACGCTAAATCAGAGTTGGAAAAAGGCACATGTGAATTGAGGGCAGTCCCAGACAAGCCTTACTGCTCTCAAGGTGTTGCAGCCATCTTCACTGAATGTCATCTGTCTTCATTCCAAAACATCAGCTGAGATAGGAAGAGGTCTGCTTGGCAGCTACTCTGACCCCAAACCTCCTCTTCTCCACCATTGTTGTTGTTTAGTTGTTTAGTCATGTCTGACTCTTCGTGACCCTATGGACCAGAGCACGCCAGGCACCCCCTGTCTTCCACTGCCTCCCGCAGTTTGGTCAAACTCATACTGGTAGCTTCGAGAACACTGTCCAGCCATCTCGTCCTCTGTCGTCCCCTTCTCCTTGTGCCCTCCATTTCCCCCAACATCAGGGTCTTTTCCAGGGAGTCTTCTCTTCTCATGAGGTGGCCAAAGTATTGGAGTCTCAGCTTCAGGATCTGTCCTTCCAGTGAGCACTCAGGGCTGATTTCCTTAAGAATGGAGAGATTTGATCTTCTTGCAGTCCATGGGACACTCAAGAGTCTCCTCCAGCACCATAATTCAAAAGCATCAGTTCTTCAGCGATCAGCCTTCATTACCCCCTCTCCAATTTACCTTGGGACAGGAGCCTATTCCAGAGTGGGTCCGTGGAAATCTAGCCTCCGCAATTAAAGGCCAG
This sequence comes from Podarcis tiliguerta, assembly GCF_965153285.1. NCBI lineage: Eukaryota > Metazoa > Chordata > Lepidosauria > Squamata > Lacertidae > Podarcis > Podarcis tiliguerta. Next base: position 12,532,283 of record NC_139541.1, read on the forward strand.
GTGTTGCTGAAAACTTCGATGGCGGCGTTCATTGACAGAGGGAACTATGGGGAATACAATCTCCCCATGCTTCCCGATATCAGCGGCTGCTCCTGAGAGCATACATCACAGTTTCTCCTGTAAATCTTTCCTTTGAAATCCTGCAGGGGAGATGTTAAATTGGAATTGGCATTTGTGGTTGGACGGGAGGGAAGAGAGAAAGAAAGAAAGAAAGGTAATGCTCCATTTGATAGACAACACTGACTTTTCTTGTCTGCTAACTTTCCCCTCTGTCTGCCCTGATTGGTGCTGGGGAGGGGGGAATCTGGCAGTGACATAATTAGATTCTGACATCTCCCAGGTCAGGTGGGATGGTTTACACCTCCCCTGTTGGTTGGTTCTAAATTTAGCAGTCTTCGGCATTAGGTAAAGTTTCCTTCCTCCAGACGGCACCTTTAATTGGTCATGATGTGTGACTTCATGGTCCAGGGAGCGCGGGTGTGCTCAAGGGATGATTTAGGGGAGCGGCGAAGGTTACTGGCATCGCATCAGGAGTGGATAGCGCCATCGGGCATTCATTGGGGAGGCTGCGGTGTCCAGACAGAAGGACTCGTGCAATAATTGTCTTGGCTAACATGACACATCGTCTGTCCCTTATGGATGGTGTCAGCGGCTGATGATGAGCTAAACAGGATGTCACTTTGCTCATTAGAAAGTGCCTGGAATACAGGAAGATCTTAAAAGAGAGAGGCTCGCAGGGGAGCAATAGCTTCAGGACCTACCCAGGACCCTCGTACCTACGGGAACGCCTCTCCCAGTATGCCCCACGGAGGACCTTAAGGTCATAAATAGTAAGACCCTAGAAGTCCCAGGCCCTAAGGAAGTCAGATTAGCCTCAACCAGAGCCAGGGCCTTTTCAACACTGGCTCCGGCCTGGTGGAACACTCTGCCTCATGAGACCAGGGCCCTGCGGGATCTGATTTCTTTCTGCGGGGCCTGTAAGACAGAGTTGTTCCACCTGGCCTTTGGCTTGGAATCAACTTGATTCCCTCCCCCTCTTTCCTTTTTCCTTTCTCCTTCTGTGATGAAACTCCTATTTGGGGACTTCCCTGGCTTTTGTTCTGGCCCATGTAGGACCAGTCTGGATAGTTGGCCTTGGTGAAGACTTGACATTTTCATCCCCAAAAAAGTTTTTGATTTGAGTTCCTACTGAAAAGAGGCTGCATTTTAATGTTGCATCTTAATCTTGTTTTTAAGTTGTATTTCAATCCATTGTTTTTATACCTGGTGTTAGCCGCCCTGAGCCTGTTCTTGGATGGGGAGGGCAGGGTATAAATAAAATTTATTATTATTTATTATTAAAAACTCAATGGCATAAGAAGCACCTGCAGGGTCCGGCTAATGGCCCATCTAGTCCAGCTTCCTGTTCTCACAGTGCCAACTATGGGAAGCCCAAGCACAGCAGAACTCTCCCCTCCTGGAGTTTCCAGCTCCTGGTATTCAGAAGCATTGTTGTCTCAGACTTTGGAGGCAGAACATAGCCATCATGGTTAGTAGCCACTGATAGCCCTCTCCTGCATGAATTTATCTAATCCTCTTTGAAAGCCATCCAGGTTGGTGCCCGTAGGTAGATGATGTGTGAGCCTCGACCTCCTCTGCTCTTTCTAAAGCAAGACTGCAGAAAATGCATCCCAGAGATGACAGGAGCACAAATCTTCCGAGCCATGCATCTGTTGCGTTCCATGTAGCTGTCGCTCCCTCCTGTTATTTAAACCCCCAGCCGGCTTTTTCTGTGTTGGCATCTATTTTTTCCCCCTCCTCCACCTTACCATAACTCTCTCTTCTTCCATTTATCCATCTCTCATCTCTAACTCTTTCTCGCCCCAACCCTCTCCTGCAAAATGAGTTCTGGGATAATTTCTCTTCCCCGTCCCTCCCAGTCTATCTTTCTCGCATTGTGACACAGATATACAGCCTGGCATTTGGGGACTTGCTTCTCGCTTATGCTGGGGGAGGAGGAGAGTATATATATAAAATTGCGGGAGGCTTCGGAAGAAAGAGATACGATGTGACCAAACATGGCGATTTGGGAATCCCTCTTGAGTAGTTGGTTAAAACTCTGCGTTAGGGGTGAGGAAACTTCTTCAGCCTGAAGGCAGCCTTCCAGGGCACCAAATGGGTGTGAATTTCACATCGATGCAGCAGGCTAGTTTTGATACACTCTCACAAACCCTCTCCATCCTATATCTGTGATGGCCTGGGAATCAGAGTCTGAACCGGAGGAACCCCAGCCTGCACAAGAGTCCCCGCCTTCAGGGCCGGCTGAGCTGGGGCAGGGCCTTGGATCTGAAGCACCTGCACCTGTGCCAGATCCTCAGGAGCAGGCACCAGGTGATTCCACTCTGGCTCCGAAGGTGATTGAGGACACAGTGCCTACAGGTGTGCCTCTTCCAGCCCTGTCAGGGGAAGGTGAGTCTCCCCCTGGGTCCAGTAACCCTCCAGCCTCACCTGAGCTGCAGAGGCTCAAGGCAGAGAGGCGGAGGGAACTGGTTTCTCCCAGGAGGAGTGCTCGCCTTAAGGCCAGAAGAGGTGGGTCACCTGGGGGCCGGGACCGCCCCTGGCCTCAGAGAAGATAAAGGCCAGGTTGCGGGAGCAACGTTGTTGAATACCTGCTTCTGCCTGGACCCAGACCTGTCCTTCCAGAGTTCCCATCCCCACCCGGCTTCCTGCTTCGGACCCCGCCTCGCTCTTTGTGAACTGTTTCCAGACTCGTGACCCAGGACTGGACTTTGACCACACCAACGGTAACCTTCCCCCTGGGACCAACACAATATCCAAGCAAACAATATTCATTCTGTTTTTTTATATACCGAATTTTTTGCTCTATAAGACTCACTCCCCCCCCCCCCTTAAAAAGTAAGGTGAAATGTGTGTGCTTCTTATGGAGCGAATGCAGGCTGCGCAGCTATCCCAGAAGCCAGAACAGCAAGAGGGATTGCTGCTTTCACTGCGCAGCGATCCCTCTTGCTGTTCTGGCTTCTGAGATCCAGAATATTTTTTTTCTTGTTTTCCTCCTCCAAAAACTAGGTGCGTCTTGTGGTCTGGTGAGTCTTATAGGGCGAAAAATATGGTATATAGATTTTTATTGGGGTTTTTTTTAACATATCATTTCCAACAATCATATAACATAACTTCTTCTCTTATACAATCTTTTAGACTTCCGTCAACACCTCTGGTGATTTTCCGTTCTTTATCACTTATTCTGCATTTCTCTATTTCTCTATTACTCTTAATTATCATTAACTAATAATTCTCCTCATAGTCTTTCTTGCAATATTTCAGATAGTCCTCCTTACAAAACTTCTTGCAGTCCTACTAGCGTAATCTGTTTATCCCAATTACTTTTCAAATAGTTCGTATATTTACTCCAGTCTTCTAAGAATCTCTGGTCCCGTAGGTTTCAAATCCTTCCTGTTAATTTATCCAGTTCTGCATAGTTCATCAATTTCATCCACCATTCTTCTTTCGTCAGTAATCCTTCTTGCTTCCATTTTTGTGCCAACGAAGCAAACAATATTCATTCTAAGAGTTCAAGGGCCCGTCCAATGGATTCAAATGGTAAGAAAGGAGATTCAAAATAAACATAAGGAAGAGCTTTCTGACAGCAAGAGCGCTTCACCAGTGGAATGGACTCCCTTGAAAGGTGGTGAGGTCTGGAGGGCCACATATGACCCTATTTGCCCCTGAGCTATGGAGGAAAAATAGCTCAGTTGGTTAAAGCAGGTTTTATTTATTGATTTATTGAATTTATATACCACCTTATACCCGGTGGTCTCAGGGCGATTCACAGAATAAAATCACAATCTATATAATAAAAATAAGAACAATAACCCAATAGCGCGCACACACACACACACACACACACACAGAGAGGGAGAGAGAGAGAGATTTTAAAGGGCATAGGATGTCAAACAGATCAACCAAAGGCCTGGTTAAAAAAGAATGTTTTTACCTGGTGCCTAAAGTTGTGTAATGAAGGTGCCAGGTGAACTTCCCTGGGGAGTGCATTCCACAGATGGGGAGCCACTGCAGAGAAGGCTCCGTTCTCATGTTGCCACCCTCCGGACCTCTCAAGGAGGAGGCGCACAAAGGAGGGCCTCAGAAGATGATCCGAGGGTCTGGGTGGGTTCATATGGAAAGAGGCGGTCCTTGAGGTATTGTGGTCCTGAGCCATTTAAGGCTTTATAGGTCAAAACCAGCACTTTCAATTGGGCCCGGAAACTCACTGGTAGCCAGTGCAGTCGGACCAGGATCAGTGAAATATGCTCAAACTGTGAGCAACCTGGCCTCTGAATTCTGCACTAGCTGAAGTTTCCGAATCATTTTCAGAGGCAGCCCTACGTGTAACGCATTGCAGTAAGGTTACCAGAGCATAGGCAACAGTAGTTAGGCCATCCCTGTTCAGATAGGGCTGTAGCTGGGCCACTAGCAAAAGCTAATGGAAGGCACTGCGGGCCACTGAGGCCACCTGAGGTTGCAGGTTCAGTCCCTGTATGGGACAACTGCATATTCCTGCACTGCAAGAGGGTGGGACGAGATGATCCTCAATGTCCCTTCCAACTCTATGATTCTATGTAGATGTGAAACTATTCAATGAAATGTAGGGTTGAGCCTTTAAATGCTCCTAGAAATATTCCCAGGAAAACACCCTATGCTCCTGGGGATGCTACGTTTTCCGACTCAACAAGTGGAGCACAAGAGGTGAGGCGCAGTCTCTAAAACGACATAAACCAGAAGCACTTATTTGTGCCCACGTTGACAAGGGTGATCGCTTGAGCGTTGTCGTTAGAGCTGGGAAGACTTTATAAAGTGTTTTCAAATACAATTGCTGTACAGATCCCCCCGGGGAGATGTCTGTAGGGAGATGGCCAAGTGGAACGAAGTGTGTGCCTGTTCTCTCTCCAAGGTTGTTCAATATTTTTGAGGCGGAAGCAGGCGGAAGCACATGGCCCAAAGCCCTCTGCTCCAAGCTGAAGGCTCCGATTTGCCGGGCAACGCTGTGTTGCAGCTCGGGAAATCCCGCCGGAGCACCGGAGCGCGGGATGGAGTTCACGGACTGTCGCTCGGCATAAATCAACCACTCGCTCTCTCAATTTCGGCGTAACGGCTGCAGCGGCGTTTGCCAGCTGGGGCTCCCAACCCACCGAGCTGACCTGCTTTCCGTCATCGGGGACTGGGATTTCTTTGCAACTGGCTGGCAAAACTTACAAACATCAGGACAGAATAAGAGCCTGCTGTCCAACTTCTCACAGTGGCCAACAAGATGCCTGGGGGAAACCAGAGAAATTGGATTTTCCCTTCTTGTGGTTTCCAACAAAGGGCGTTCAGAAGCAGTGCTGCCTCCAACCATAGAGGCAGAGCCATCGTGGCTAGTGGCCATTGCTAGCCCTCTCCTTCTCCATGATTTTATGTCCTCCTCTTTTATATCCATCTAGGTTGGTGGCCACCCCTGATTCCCTAGGTTAGCTATGCTCTTTGCGAAGAACTGCTTCCTTTAGTCCAGGGGTCAGCAAACCTTTTCAGCAGGGGGCCGGTCCACTGTCCCTCAGACCTTGTGGTGGGCCCGACTATATTTTTTTGGGGGGGAAATATGAAAGAATTCCTATGGCCCACAAATAACCCAGAGATGCATTGTAAATAAAAGCACACAATCTACTCGTGTAAAAACACGCTGATTCCCAGACCGTCCGCCGGCTGGATTTAGAAGGCAATTGGGCCGGATCCAGCCCCCGGGCCTTAGTTTGCCTACCCATGAGCTAGATGAAGCAATGCTCTGACTCTGTATAAGGCAGCTCACTTTGCTCCTATTTAATAATAATAATATAATAATAATAAATTATTATTTATATCCCACCCATCTGGTTGTGTTTCCCCAGCCACTCTGGGCAGCTTCCAACAGAACGCTAAAATACAATAACTTATTAAACTTTAAAAGCTTTCCTAAACAGGGCTGCCTTCAGATGTCTTCTAAAAGTCTAGTAGTTATTTTTCTCTTTGACATCTGTTGGGAGGGCGTTCCACAGTGTGGGCCCCACTACTGAGAAGGCCCTCTGCCTGGTTCCCTGTAACTTGGCTTCTCACAGCGAGGGAACCACCAGAAGGCCCTCGGCGCTGGACCTCAGTGTCCGGCAGAATGATGGAGGTGGAGACGCTCCTTCAGGTATACTGGACTGAGGCCGTTTGCCTACCCATGTCTTTCCTGAATCTTCCAAGGTGTGGGTGGCTGGGTCTTTTCGGTGGGGTATGATACCAAGGAACAATTGAACTAACTATCAGCTATCTTCCTCTTGCTCCAACAGCTCCTCCCATGTCTATCTCAGTCATTGCTGCAGACACGCCAGCTCCCTTCAGCCGCTACCAGGCTCAGAACTTCACTCTGGTCTGCATTGTCTCCGGTGGGAAGCCTGCCCCAATGGTGAGTTTTGGCAAGGACAGTGAATCGGGGAGAGGGCAGAGCATTCAAGGAGGTTGGTCCACATGACCCTTGGGTTCCTTTGCAACTCTACAATTCTCTGATTCTACCATTTTATTGGGACGCGGGTGCAGCTGTGGGTTAAACCATGGAGCCTAGGACTTCCTGATCAGAAGGTTGGCAATTTGAATCCCCACGACGGGGTGAGCTCCTGTTGCTCGGTCCCAGCTCCTGCCAACCTAGCAGTTCGAAAGCATGTCAAAGTGCAAGTAGATAAATAGGTACTGCTCCGGTGGGAAGGTAAACAGTGTTTCCGTGTGTTGCTCTGGTGCGCCAGAAGTGGCTTAGTCATGCTGGCCACATGACCCGGAAGCTGTACACTGGCTCCCTCGGCCAATAAAGCGAGATGAGCGCCGCAACCCCAGAGTCGGCCATGACTGGACCTAATGGTCAGGGGTCCCTTTACCTTTACCGAAGGGAAAGCAAGATCTTCCGGGATCAAATCAGAAACCAGGAAAGCTTCTGCAAATCTGGGACTGTCCATGGAAAATAGGGACACTTGGAGGGTCTGAGAGAATCGCTTGCTCCCTATAAGCAGCCGTGGTCAATAGCCCTGCTGCAGCTGTTGGAGCCGGTTGACATTTCTGATCCCCCCTTTTTTTAAGCCTAGATGATCCCCTCAGCCCACCGTGCTGAAATATAGATGAACAGGGAGAAGGGAGTTGCAGAGGCTGCCGCAACCAGGCTAATGGAAGCGGTTTGTTGCCTAAATGGGTGCCTTCCAACTTACAATTCTATGATTCTATGAACTTGCATGCCTTCTGTAGGCCATAGGATCAGCTTCATATCAGTTTCATGCTGAAATTGTAGAGCTGTAAAGACCTCCAAAGGTCCTCTAGTCTGACCCACTGCAATGCAGGAATCGCAGCTGAGGCCCAAGCTACAAGGGGGCCCATTTGGAGGGATTTGGGCATTGGCCAAGTTGGGTTAAGCCAGCCACAGATCGCTGAGGGTCAAGTTGGCTGGTCCAGAGCTATCAGGGCTTTTGTCAGACAGGAAGGAGCAGCAGGCACTGGGTGGGAACACCCCATGAAGAGGCCAAGATCCCCCTGTTCGGCGGCTGTGTCTCCCCAGGAGAAGGTAGGAGCCTGACAATGCCTAGCTCTCCTTCCTGCAAGAACAGGATCAGTGCCTCCACTGGACAGCTGCTCAGCGGAGGCTTCGATCCTGTGGGTGCAGGCTGCTCCTTTCCAAATGGCTTCCATGTGGGCAGGGGCACCAGCTGCTGGGGGCCAAGCCCTTCTGGGGCCCATGAAAATTTTGGGGCGTGGGAGGCCACCACCCTGTGTTCAAAAAACGCAGAGACAAAGCTTGGAACTGAGTGTGGCATGGCTCCATTGGTTGGCACCTTCCTGAAGGTCGATGCAGCCTCCTCCTTCCCCCCTCCGTGGCTCCAGGATGTGGGGTGTGAAACACAAGAGCAGTCAAGTAGAACATTCCTAGAGTGAACTTGTTTACACATGGGGAGGAATGTTTTTCCAGCCAGCAGGTAAACTTCCTGTTTGCTTCTGGGCTGGGACAGACTTCCTCTGCATGTGACTAGAGGTGGGCATGGCCTCACCTGTGCAGGTAATGACAAAAGCACAGGGCAGGGCAGCCATTTCTCTCTCTTTGACTACATGCATCAAAGAAGCAACATCTGCTTTGCCAAAGATGCTCTCTTGGCTTCCAGCCAAGAGAGGACAAAGGGACTGTCTCCTTATGAGATAGTTTCCAGGTGTATGTTACTTTTCTAAATTGCTGTATTTTTCGCTCTATAAGATGCACACAACCATAAGACACACCTAGTTTTAGGGAAAGTGTGTCTTATAGAGTGAAAAATACAGTAAGTCTGCCTTCTGGGATCCGATTGTGAAGAGAATGTGAGTAAACTCTTTCTATACTTTTATAGAAGACTGTGTCTTATATTTTATGAGGGAATAAGGGGAAAATACCAGAACAGTTATTATAGAGGCTTTAGCGAGCCTGAGCAAACGCATCCGCTGCAAGTTTAAAAAGGGGAATGTTACTCTGCTCAATTGTGAAGTTGTTCACACAAGTTGGAAAGGCTATAATCAGACAATATATCCTCTCCTGCATCCCTGAACATTCCCACACAGGAAGAAGTGGAGAAGGAGCTGCCAGCCATTGCAGCCATGTGACCACCGTGCTAGGCTTTGCCCCCAGCTCTTCCTGATGTCCTGATTTCACACCTGCAAAATTGACACCCCCCATTGCCCTTGCAAGCTGGCACTCTGCATGGAGGAAAGTTGCTTGTGAATCAGCCCCCTGCAGGATCAATGCCTCTGCACCACTTCTGTGTATAAGAGACATCGATCCTGTGGCTGTAGGGTGCCCATTCCCTGCAGAGAAGCCACTTGAATTGCCCTCCCTTGCTGTTAGTCGGAGGCAACAGGACAGACCCCCCCCCCTTTCTTGAAGGAGCTCTCTTTTAGGAACCCCTCCCTAGAGAGACCAAACTGGCTCCCTCCTTGCTGCCCTTCCTTTGGCAGATGGAGACTGTTTTATTCCCACAGGCTCTTGGGAACTGACTGTTTTTTTAAAGGAAAGGGCTTTCAAATAGAGCTGTGCTGCTTTTATCATCTGCAGTCTAATATATTTGTGGGAGTTTTTTTATCCCTTTTAATTCTATTGGAGTTTAATTGCTTTTTAACTGTTGTGTGCTTTTAGCTTTTTGCATTTTATGTGCGTTGTTTTAAATTGTGGAAGCTGCCTTGTGTCCCAGTTTGAGAAAACAATGGAATAGAAATAAATACACTTCTACTTCTGTTAACGTCAGGGAACTGCCATCAGTGTCCGAGGGAGAGAGCAAGCTCCAAAGGGATCCCAGAGAGCGTCCCGGGAGTGGGAGAGGCAGCCCGTCTTCTGGGGAAGAGAATCAGCGTAGCTCCAGTGGAGAAGGGGGGCAGATGGGGGAATCGGCGAGGCGGTCCCATGACTCCTTGCCGGGGACCAGTGGGGAGAGGAAGGGTCCTCCGCTGCCTACGCCCTCCTTGCACAGAAGGCTTCCGCGCAGGGAGAGTAGGCGGAGACTTGGCGTCAAAGAGCTTCTTTGCTGGAAGAAGTTTAAGAAACGCCCACTGACGGATTCTGCCAGCGATTGAGACAGTCACGGGCGAGTGGCTGCCCGGACAGGAAAGGTTCACTAAGGTAACCCAGCCAGAGGTTGGGACAAGCTTACGCACGAGCAACCCCTAGAACCATTACAGTTAATCATCATCCCCCCAGCAATGTCGAGCTAGATGGAACCAACAACTCAGTGACAAGGCGCGTGTCAGCCTAGATAGCTCAGCTCATTAGAGAGCGGTGCTGATAATGGCAAGGTTGCAGGTTCAATCCCTGTATGAGACAGCGGCATATTCCTGCATTGCAGGGGGTTGGACTAGATGATCCTCAGGGTCCCTTCCAATTCTATGATTCTATGTTTGGCATGTTGAAGGCCCCTGGTTTGGTCCTTGACACCTTCTGGCAAGCATCCCCAGAGAAGCTGCTTTTAGTCCAATGGTATGATTCAGTATGAGGCAGTTTCCTGGGTTCAGGAGTGAGACTCTGCTTCCCATTTCCTATCTGTAAAATGTGGATGGGGGAAGCAAAGGTGGCCAACCTTTTCAGGCTGTTGTGAAGCAGAACGAGATCTGTCCCCTGCATCAGTTTGCATGCTGTTAAACGGAGTTTGGAAAATGATATCTTCCTCTGCGGTCCCTCTGGAGATGTCTTGAATTTGTCAGCTGCCTTTTTTATTTTCCTCCCAGACTCATCCCTCCCCTCTCTCTGCCTCATCTCTCCCCTTGTGGATTCTCTTTTATGCAAACACACGCAAGAGATTTAAAGTGGGGAGGTGGTGGGAGAAGTGGGGGGGGGGAGAGGAAGAGAGTTGAGGATCTAAGGACCCCGAGACTTATTTCTGCTTATTCGTTCCGATGTTTGAAGCATCTGAATTTTTTAAAAGGGAGAGAGAGGTGAGAGGAAGCCTTTTTCAAAAAACGTATACTTAAAAATAAAATGCAAACCACACACTTATCTGCAAACATTCCTGCGGCCGTTTCATTACCACCATGACATCCCGAGCTTGAAAGGAGCTTTTGATAAAGGAATACAATCTTCTCTTCAGAGAGAGACGTTCAGAAATATTTTTAACAGGCGTTGCGTCTGCAGAGAAACCGTCCTCCGAGCTACACAAACACACTCTCGCATGCATCTCTGCAGACTGGCACCCTCTTTGCATGCATACCTGTGTGATCATATAGCCACAGTTTGGAGTAAACTAATGTGGGTGCCACCCTACAGATGTTGTGGGTCTCTACCATCAGCATCAGCACCATCCAGGACAGCTCAGGGATGCCAGGGCTCCAGAAGCATCTGGTACCCAAATGCTTTCTGGGAGGTGGCCACACGATCCTGCTGGGACAAGGTGTTCCTGGGCCTAGGAGCCACTAGGGTGAAGGTCCCCTCTGGGGCCTCAAATAAAACTCAAATGTTCATTGTCCTCTCCTGTGACTTAGGGAGGTTGGCAGGTGCAGAAATGGGAATGGAAATTTGATAATCCGCTTCCTTGTCTCAAGTCTGGAACAGAAATCGATGCAGCAGGTGTGATTGGTATTAGCTGTTGTTGCTTTCCACCTACAAATGAGACGTAATTGATTATGCTCCTCCCTCCCTCCCAGTTTCTATTGTGTTTCCTTTGCACCGGAATTCACGGTGTGGAATAACGTAATGACAGCGCAATATACACTAGTTATTTAATTTCGCCACAGTGAACAGTGAGGTGAATAGGGAAGGCCCTGGTGGAAAGTGAATGGCAGCAGAATGGAAACAGGGCTGTGGGGCTGTGAGAGAGAAATGTGGGTGGGGAGGGGGTCTCCTAACAAATTATCAGCTTCCATAACAAACTACAACTCCCATGATTCTTTGAGGGAAGCCATGGCTGTTTCAGAGTGGTATTGGAGCGCTTTAATGGTGTGGTGTGAATGTGGCCTGTATTTCTGCTCTTGAGAAGGAATTGACTCCAATCTCTTCCCAAATTTCCCTCTCCAGGTGTACTTCAAGAGAGACGGGGAGCTGATCGAGGTGGTGCCCCTCACAGAAGCCCCCATTAATGCCGCCGGGCTGCAAGATGGCCGGGCCTCCCGGAACCTCTTCCACCGAGACATGGACGACACCAAGATGCAGAAGTCTCTCTCCCTCCTGGATGTGGAGGACCGGGGTGGGAGGCCCTACACGGAGGACCCCTTGAAAGGCCTCACCCCCAACCAGGGACTTTTGTTCAGCCCAGCTACGGAGATCATCCCAGAGACTGTGGTGAGCCGGGAGTTTCCGCGGTGGATCCAGAATGTGGAGCCCATCTACTACTTCCACCACACCCACATCCCCATCAGCGATGGCACCGTGGAGGTGCGGGCCATGCTCATGTGGACGCTTAACCCCCAGATAGACAATGATGCACTCTTCAGTTGTGAGGTCAAGCACCCTGCCCTCTCTATGCCCATGCAATCCGAAGTGACACTAGGTAAGATGGATGGCCACCATGGTTGGTGGGAGAAAGTGGGATGGGCACATGGGAGTGGGTCAAACCATCTGGAAATGGACCTGGAATGGGCACTCGGAAGTGGACCGGTCCACCTGGAGGTGTATGTGAGATGCACACTTGGGAGTCAATTGAAACATCTGGAGATGAATGTGGGATAGGCATTTTGGAGTGGATTGACCCATCTAGAGGTGATTACGGCAGGGCTCCATCATGTCTGCTCTGCACTGGTGCACTGAGGACTAGGTCTAATGGGCTCCAGCTGCAGGAGGGTAGACTTTGGTTAGAGAAACAAATCTGTTGCAACAGTGGTTTGAAAGCAGATGTTGTACAGGTATTTGTTGGGCATGAGCAAACTCGGATTCCTTGCAGTTGTGTGGATATAATGAGGTACATCCACAAGGGCTTTCACATGGAAGAGGGAATGAGCTTGTTTTCTCCTACTCCGGAGGGTAGAACCTGAACTAATGGCTTCAAGTTACAAGAAAGGAGATTCTGACTAAACAGCAGGGAAAAAATTCTGACAGTAAGAGTTCAACAGTTGAACAGTCTCCCTTGGGAGGTGATGGACTCTCCTTCCTTGGAGGCTTTTAAGCAGAGGTCATGGATGCTTTAGCTGAGATTCCAGCATGACAAGAGGTTGAGCTAGATGACCCTCAGGGTCCCTTCTGGCAGGACCAGCGGTGAGCGATGATGGGAGTTGTAGTCCCAAAACATCTGGAGGGCCGAGTTTGCCTGTGCCTGGTATAATGTATTCTAACCTAGAGGTTACCAGAGCATAGGCAACAGATGTTGGCTATCCTTGCCTGTTGGGCCACCAGCTGAAGCTGATGGAAGGCACTCAGCACCAATGAGGCCACCTGAGCCTCAAGTTCTAGCAATGGCTCCAGAAGGACCGCCACCACCCCCCAAGCTACGTACCTGCCCCTTCAGAGGGAATGTAACCTTATGGATGACTTTGAAAAAGGTATTAGACCAATTCATGGAGCATTAGGCTATCAATGGCTACCAGTAATGATGGATGTATATTACTTCCAGGATCAGAGGCAGTCTACCTTTTAATTTAAGTCGCTGGGGGATCACAAGAGGAGAAAGCTGCTGTTGGACTCAGGCCCTGTGCATAGACTTCCCTTTGGGGAATCTGGGTACCCACTGTGAGAACAGGATGCCGATCTAGGTGGGCCGTTGGCCTGACCTAACAGGTTCTCTTTATGTTCTTATAACAACCTTTAATGCATTCTAAGAAGTATAGGAAATTTTATTAAGCACCAGCACACATCCCCACTGTGAAATTCCACATGAATTCCCCCTCCCATCTCACACACAGGCCAAAATGATTGGCCCAACACTTGTTGAGATTTGAGCGTATTTCCAAGGGAAGCAAATTGGTGTGGCACCAGGAAGGTGCTCTCTCTCAAAAAAGGGGTCCTTCCAAGCGTACGGTCCTGGAACTGTTCCTTTTAAATTAATGAAATTGCCTGCCTTCCTCCACCACCCTGCAGCTCCACCTGCTTTTACTTTCCTTAGGTCTAATGGGCTCTTCAGACCATTATCAGCCATCTGAGATTGCCTCATCCAGCTGAGATCTCTTGTCAGGCATAAATGATGGTTCCCTCCTCCCTTCCGTCCTCCACATTTCGTTCCTCCATTCTCTCTTTCCTTCTCATTAAAAAAAGAAGGCAGTTATCTAGAGTGTGAGCGCAGACCTTCGCTCTCCTCCTCCTTTGTTCTTGCCCATCATTAGTGAGCAAGATTTGAGCTAACGAGCCTTGGTGGACTGCAAGCCGTGCTGAAGGAACGCCAGGGGGAATTTTCTGCTTCCTCCGTTTCATCCAGTGGCTTAGCTCTGCTAGGAAGGTGTGTAATTCACCTTTCAACCTGGTGGCTCCCAGGGTGGTGATTAGCTGTGTCTCCTGCATCACAGGGGGTTGGGCTAGATGACTTTTGAGGTCCCTCCCAACCCTACAATTCCATAAGATGAAGCGTCGCCCAGAAGTAGAATAACCCACAGAAATTACACACATCTCCATCTTCAAACTAAGCCACCTTTACTGCCCCTAGGTACTGCCATTACAACTTTGCCATCTATGGAGCGAGATGGACCACAGCTCTGATTGGGTATAAGGCAGCTTAATTTGCTCCTATTTAAGCCATCCTGGGAGGACCTGTGCTTGAAATTCTGAGAGAGCTGCTGACAGTGTAGAGCTAGAGGGACCCATGGTCTTACTCAGCACAAGGAAACTTCAATACGATCATATGAGTATGGCTCTCCTAGCTGACAACCTGAGATCAGATAGCAGGGCATCTTGCCCAGATATCTACATACATCCCTTCAAAATGTGCTCCAGGCTGAGAAACTGTATCGCACTTGGAACTCCTGGTTGTTGAAGGAGTTCAGAGAGGGAGCACGGATGAAAGTCAGATAAGGTTCTGGCTGCCATTCCTTCATCGCGAAGAATCTCACAACCACTTCTGAGGAAAGCATTGATATCATAGCTGAAAGGGAACCTGCCAGTGTCATAATGCCGTTATACAAATCTATGGTGTGACCACATTTGGAATACGGTTCCGGGTGCCTGACTTCAAGAGGGATGTTGTTGAGTTGGAAAAGGCTCAGAAAAGGGCAACCAAATTAATCAAGGCGGTGGGTGGGTGGGGTGAATCCCCTATGAAGAAAGATTGCAGCATTTCGGACTTTTTATCTTAGGGAAATGGTGAGTGAGAGGAAGTACATGAAATGATGAACGGCCTGAAGAAAGTGGATCGAGGGAAATTCATCTCACTCTCTCAAAACACAAGAACAGTGAAGCTGAATGTTGGAAGATTCAGGGCAGATAAAAGATAGACCTTCGTGGAGTGCACAGTGGAATGCAATGTAGCACCAAGGGGGATATCCACACAAGGAATAAAGTCCACTTGCACAATGGGACATTCACCCCTCTCCTCCCACACGCCCCCCCAAACCTGTTTCTAGGGGTTCCTCCATCCCTCCAGAGCAGATTTTGCATTGCACAAGCAAACCTCGTTCCTTGTATGCCACAACTTAGTTGAATCTTGCCCCTTCTGAAAGTGGTGGCTCGCTTGCCATGGAAAACCCATCTATCTCCCTTGCCAATTTTTGAGGCATAGCATGTGGGTCAGTTTTAGCTTGTGGACCAGCTTTCTTCCAGACCCATTATTTCCCTGCTGGATCAGTAGGACAGAAACATTTCATGAGATGGCATCCCATCCCATACGTTACAGCAACTGGCCTCTGGTTGGCCAATGTGAGAACAGGATGTTGACAAGCCGGAACGTGTGCAGAAGAGGGCAGCCAAGATGATCCAGGGGTATAGAAGCCAAGCCTTATGAGGAATGGTTGAAGGAGCTGGGTATGTTTAGCCTGGAAAAGAGGGGACTGAGAGGAGATATGAGAGCTATCTTCACATATCTCAAGAGCTGTTACATGGAAGATGGAGCAAGCTTGTTTTCTCCTGCTCTGGAGGGCAGGACTCGAACCAACAGCTTCAAGTTACAAGGAAGGAGATTATGACTAAAAATCAGCAAGAACTTCTGTTTGATAGGGGAACGGATTCCCTCAGGAGGTTGTGGACTCTCCTTCCTTGGAAGTTTTTAAGCAGAGGTTGGATGGTCATCTGTCATGGATGCTTTAACTGAGATTCTTGCATTGCAGGGGTTTGGACTAGATGATCCTTGTGGTCCCTTCCAACTCTGCAATTCTATGCTTTTATGCCTCTATGCAGGGACGCGGGTGGCACTGTAGGTTAAACCACAAAGCCTAGGACTTGCTGATCAGAAGGTCAGCAGTTCGAATCCCCATGACGGGGGGGGGGGGAGCTCCCGTTGCTCAGTCCCTGCTCCTGCCAACCTAGCAGTTCAAAAGCACATCAAAGTGCAAGTAGATAAATAGGTACCTCTCTGGTGGGCATTTCCGTGCGCTGCTCTGGTTCACCAGAAGCGGCTTAGTCATGCTGGCCACATGATCTGGAAGCTGTACGCTGGCTCCCTCAGCCAGTAAAGCAAGATGAGCACCGCAACCCCCGAGTCAGCCACGACTGGACCTAATGGTCAGGGGTCCCTTTATGCCTCTATGAGTAGATGGGTCAGTGCCCTGATCCATCAGGGCTCTTCTTACTTTCTTACGTTCTGCTTAGCATCCATTGTTGATCAGTCAGTCTTAGGGGGCCTGGTCCACAGACCGTAGCAGGAGAAACCCAACATCAAAAGAGAGAGGGTGGACCCTTAATCCCTTAAGAGAAGTCATTAACCCTTCCCCGTTTCACTTGATCCAGCTCCGCTTGCTGTCCCCTCCCCTCCCCTCTCAGGCTAGAGGAGGAAGATTAGCCGATGTTCTTTAAGGAGCTAATCCTGGGGAGAGTGTCCTGATCAAACATTCCATTGAGCCTTGCCTTTGCGAGAGCTCCTCTCCTCCTGTCAAACCCGACATTTACATATTAAAGACAAAATACCTTTTATGTTAATCCCCAGTGGAGAAGCTGCCTTTGGCTGAGAGAGACATAAATCTTACACTTCCAGGATAATGGGACTCGGGCAAGGAGATCCTGTGCTCAGTGCAGAGGCATTTGAAGGATGCTCCTCCCTCCACCCCCATCTTAAGAGTCGGTGTCTGTGACAAGAGTAGAGCAAGGGGATTGTCGAGCTGCAGGAAAGTGGTTGGTGGCGGATGTAGGCGGAATGTAAAGGTAAAGGTAAAGGTACCCCTGCCCATACGGGCCAGTCTTGACAGACTCTAGGGTTGTGCGCCCATCTCACTCAAGAGGCCGGGGGCCAGCGCTGTCCGGAGACACTTCCGGGTCACGTGGCCAGCGTGACATCGCTGCTATGGCGAGCCAGAGCCGCACATGGAAACGCCGTTTACCTTCCCGCTAGTAAGCGGTCCCTATTTATCTACTTGCACCCGGGAGTGCTTTCGAACTGCTAGGTTGGCAGGCGCTGGGACCGAACAATGGGAGCGCACCCCGCTGCGGGGATTCGAACCGCCGACCATGCGATCAGCAAGTCCTAGGCGCTGAGGTTTTACCCACAGCGCCACCCGCGTCCCAGGCAGAATGTAGGAAGCTGCAAAATTCCTGGTCAGGACCTTGGTCAGCTGCCTTGGCATTGTCTACACCAGGGGTCAGCAAACTTTTTCAGCAGGGGGTTGGTCCACAGTCCCTCAGACCTTGTGGGGGGCTGGACTATATTTTGAAGGGGGGGGAACCTGAATGAATTCCTGTGCCCCACAAATAACCCAGAGATGCATTTTAAATAAAAGCACACATTCTGCTCATGTAAAAACACCAGGCAGTCCCCACAAATAACCCAGAGATGTACATGTTCTACTCATGTAAAAACACGCTGATTCCCGGACCATCCGTGGGCCGGATTTAGAAGGCGATTGGGCCGCATCCAGCCCCCAGGCCTTAGTTTGCCTACCCATAGTCTACACAATGCCATGGGTCAACAAACTAAGGCCCGTGGGCTGGATTAGGCCCAACTGCCTTCTAGATCCGGACCACAGACGGTCCGGGAATCCAGGCATTGGGCATAGCGCACGCGCAATGGTTTTTGAGACTCAGCCAGCTTGGGGGTCAAAAGTGAGGCAGGCGGCTGCTTGAGACAAGCCCCTTCTTCATCTGTCGTATGCGCACACCAATGTTTTCTTCTGGGGTAGGGGGTGGGGAAGAGGGAAAAGGAGCCACAGTTCAGATTTCCACCATGGAGCTGCCGGTAGCTGACCTCAGGAAGGGCTGTTGCGGCGGCAGGGGCTCAGAGGTGCTTCAGGAGTGACACCCGCCAGTGTCTGTGGCAGCAGTGCTCGCCGCCAGAGGAAGCAGGGAGCGCCTGGGCGGCTGCACTCCGAAGCGGTTCTGTGCTCTGCTGGGGAGGCTGCTTGTTAGCTACAAGGTGCAAGCCATGGAAAGGTAAATAGCTGCCGCCTCGTCTTCCCTCACGCAGGGGAAAGAAAGTTTTTGCTTGAGCAGCTCTAGCCTGACTTAGCAGGGCCAACGGCTTTTCCCTTCTTCCACACATGCGCACACGCTCTCCAGGGCTGACAGGAATGGCGTGCTTACCTTAGCCCCCCTACCCCACCTTATGAGAGAAATAATAACTGTCAACGCGTAAAACACAAAGGAAGCCGCGTGGCTGTATGAGGGAACACCCCCCCCCCCAAAAAATCACATTTCGGCAATGTTGGGGTTGGTCCCAATAAGGGATTTTGCCAAAAATGTGGGTCGTAATCATGGCAACATATAGTCTGGACCCCCACAAGGTCTGAGGGATAGCGGACCAGCCCCCTGCTGAAAAGGTTTGCTGACCCCTCGTCTACACTGAACTGGGGGGGGCAGGGGGCGCTGTGGTCTCAACCACTGAGTCTCTTGGGCTTTCTGATCATAAGGTTGGCAGTTCAAGTCCACTCAATAGGGTGAGTTCCCGTTACTGTCTTTGCTCCTGCCAACCTAGCAGTTTGAAGCACAGCAGTGCAAGTAGATAAATAGGTACGGCTCCGGCGGGAAGGTCAACGCTCTGGCTTCCATGGCTTCCAGAAGCGGTTTAGTCCTGCTGGCCACATGACCTGGAAAGCTGTCTGTGGACAAACGCCAGCTCGCTCAGCCTGAAAGCGAGATGAGCGCCACAACCCCATAGTCAAATATGATTGGACGTAACCACCCAGGGGTGCTGGTCCTTTACCTTTACCTTACACTGAACTGCCACAAGGATCCATCCTTTCTTGCTGGAAAGGATATACAGAGGCTCTGGCCCACTGCCAATGTCCCTGACTATCCAGCACTGCCCTGTCAGCCTGGGGCAATGCTAACCAGCAAAGAAGGCAGACAGGCTTTGTGGCATTGGTAAATAATAGAGGAAGGAGTGAATAATTGACAGGGAAATGGTTTGATCTCCAGTGGGCAGCCTCTGCATGCTTGAAGGCATTTGGGGTACTGGGCTGCAGAGACGCTACTATTTTTAACATTTTGTGGGGAAAAGATCTGTGGTAATTCTCTCCCCACCCCCATTTATATTAAAAATGGGGGGTCCAGAAGAAGCACAACTATTGCAACAGTGAGCCATTAGGTACTCCACAGGGAAGCCTGCAAGCAGGCCCTGCTTGAGATTTCCATAAACTGGTGTTCAGAGGCAGAGGCAGAGGTAGAAGATAGGAATCATGACTAGTAGCCATGGATGGCCTTTTCCTCCAGGAATTTGTCCAACATTTTTTTTTAAAATCCCTCCAAGTTGGCAGCCATCATAACGTCTTGTGGGAGCGAGTTCCACAGTTTAGCTATGAACATCAGAAGAGCCCTGTTGGATCAAGCCAGTGGCCCATCTAACCAACCCATAGCTGTCAACTTACAGATTTGAAAATAAGGGACCAGCAGCCAAAATAAGGGTTTTAGTCAACCAGCAGCCAAACGAAGCCTCAAGCGGTGGTTCCCACAGCGCAGCAACCCGGTAAAGGGGATGCAGCAAGGAAAACCACCTGCACCTCTCCGCTGGGAAGCGCTGAGCAAAGGCAATGCAGCCGATTTGATCGGCACAAGGCATGCAAGCTCCACCCCCCAGTCGTTCTTAGACGCCTTATTGGGTGAGCAACACAGCCAAGCAACACAGTTGGAGCCTCCCTCCTCCCTGGCCAGCAGGGAGGGAGGGAGAGAAGCTGCTTCCTTTGAAACCCGGGAACTTTAAGCGACATCATCAATCTGGGACAGCAGCGCGAAACGGCGCTGGGATGAGGGAGTTTCCTGCCAAATAAGGGGCAGTTGACAGCTATGAACCAACCAGATGCCCAGAAATGTTGACCTGAGTGCAACACGTCTCTCTCCACGTGTGATTCCCTGCAATAGATATCTCAGAGGGATTGTGGGTATCTTTTTGTGAAACAATCCTCACTGCAAGGAGTAAAGAATTCCCATGGACAGTCAGGAAGCTTCCTCTAGGATCTAAGGAAGAACTTCAGAATCTAAATTAGAACTTCAGGATCTAAGGAATGTCAGAAGAGCCTGGCTGCTGGATCAGACCAATGTCCCCATCTGGTCCAGCATCGTGTTCTCACAGTGGTCCCCTAGGTGCCCCAACTGGAAGCCCGCAAGGATGGATGTAATTGAGCACACTCAAAGGCACACTCTTTCGTTGTCTCAACCAAAGAACCCTCATGCTGAAAGATACATGTTGACCCCCTCACTTATTGCTTGGGAGTTCTGGGCCAGCCTGCTGTGCTCCACCCACTCATTGTCACTGCCCAGCACTGCAGAATGATTAGAGCAGCCTTTCTCAACATCTTGGGTCCCCAGATGTTGTTGGACTACAACTCCCATCATCCCTGACCACTGATCCTGCTAGCTATGGATGATGGGAGTTGTAGTTCAAGGTTGAGAAAGGCTGGTGTGAAGAGAGTCCTCCAGTCCTCCATTCCTCTTCCATCAAAGCATGAAATTTGATCACCTCCTTTATTAAGAGGCATAACTGCCATCGTGGTGTTTATTAACGGTCGTAAAAAAATGAAATGGCAGTAGGGAGGAATACCCCAGGCCCTGGATGTGAGTGGAGAGTTTTTGTTGCCTTGGTGGATTCAGGCTGTGCAAAGAAACCTTTCTGTTTTATTTCCTGCTTGTTAATTTAAGTGACTTGGCCTGGTATTAAGGAACAGGGTGTGAAAATGGATTAGGGAGGGGGAAGATGCAGGCAAGCTGCTCTTACTCTGGTTCTTCATGAGCTGAAGGGGAGGGCAAGGTTGCATCCTCTGTGACCTGCTACCACCATCTGAAATTTGCCCCATCCCCATCCCAGGTAGAACCATGCTTTGCTGTTTTCTCTAAGAACCTAGATAGCTTCAAAAGAGGATTCCAGAAATTCACAGAGGAAGAGGAAGCTATCGATGGTGAGCAGCCAGGGTGCCTGTGCTCTGGCCACGCAGTTGGAGGAATCATTAGAATCATAGAACTGAAAGAGACCCCATGGGTCATCTAGCCCAACCCCCTGCAGCCCAGGAATTTCAGCTAACCCATGACAGCTGGCAATAATAATAATAATAATAATAATAATAATAATAATTTATTATTATTTATACCCCGCCCATCTGGCTGGGTTTGCCCAGCCACTCTGGGTGGCTTCCAACAAATCACAAAAATACAATAGCCTATTAAACATTAAAAGCTTCCCTAAACAGGGCTGCTTTCAGATGTCTTCTAAAAGTTTGGTACTTATTTTTCTCTTTGACATTTGGTGGGAGGGCGTTCCACAGGGCGGGTGCCACTACCGAGAAGGCCCTCTGCCTGGTTCCCTGTAACTTGGCTTTTTGTAGCGAGGGAACCGCCAGAAGGCCCTCGGCGCTGGACCTCAGTGTCCGGGCAGAACAATGGAGGTGGAGACGTTCCTTCAGGTATACAGGACCGAGGCCGTTTAGGGCTTTAAAGGTCAGCACCAACACTTTGAATTGTGCTCAGAAATGTACTGGGAGCCAATGTAGGTCTTTCAAGACCGGTGTTATATGGTCTCAGCGGCCGCTCCCAGTCACCAGTCTAGCTGCCACATTCTAGATTAGTTGTAGTTTCCAGGTCACCTTCAAAGGTAGCCCCACATAGAGTGCATTGCAGTAGTTAAATGCTTCCAAACACCAGTTGCTGAAATTGCAAGAGGGAAGAGGGCTCTTGCACTCAGATCCCGCTGCTTTCCCAGAAGAGGCATCTGGTTGAGAGAACAGGATGTTGGGCTAGATGTGCCCCCTTTAGCCTGATCCGGCCAGAGTTGGATTTAGGACATATGGGGCACCTAGCCTAGGGGGTGCCGTGGGGCATCACAACTATGATGTAGAGCAGGCATGTCCAACCGGTCAATCTCGGGGGTGTCTAAGTATCAAGTTAGTGATCACTCTTGTGTTCCAAACCCCGCTCCCCCTAAAAAGCTCAAGAACTTTGGTCGTCTCCCCTAAAAGAAGCTCAGCAACTCACGACAATGGGTAGATCGCAGCCAGAGTTGGACGTGCCTGACATAGAGGACTGAGCAGAACAGAAATTTTGTCTGAAAGACCAAAGCCCATCCCTGATACAGCAGAGCCTTCTTATATTCTTAAATGTTAAGTCCTTCCTTTTATCCGTCCTAAATCTTCACAGCTTCAGCTTCATTGGAAGTCAATGAGTTCTAATGCTATGAGAGAGGAAGGAAAACATTTGTTCATTGCATGGATTGCATTTATAACCCACCTTTTTCTCCCAGAAGGCATAGCTGTCAACCGTCCCTTATTTGACGGGAAAGTCCCTTATCCCAGCGCCGTGTCCTGCTGCTGTCCCTTATTGATGATGCCCCTTAAATTTCTCAGGTTTCAAAGGAAGCAGCTCCTCTGCTGGCCAGGGAGGAGGGAGGCTCCAACTGTGTTGCTTGGCTGTGTTGCTCACCCAATAAGGAATCTAAGAATGACTGGGGGGTGGAGCTTGCATGCCTTGTGCCAATCAAATTGGCCGCGTTGCCTGGGGACTTGCCTTTGCTCAGCGCTTCCCAGTGGAGAGGTGCCGGTGGTTTTCCTTGCTGCATCCCCTTTGCTGGGTTGCTGCGCTGTGGGAACCACTGCTTGAGGCTTCGTTTGGCTGCTGGCTGGACTTTTTGCCTTTGGCTCAGAGGGGCTCAGAAATCGAACACCCCTGTGCTCTGAAAATCCATTATTTTGGCTGCTGATCCCTTATTTCCAAGGCTGGTGGTCCCTTGTTTTCAAATCTGTAAGTTGACAGCTATGCCAGAAGGTAGTGTGTATGGCTCTCTCTCTTCCTCATTCGATCCCCACAGCAACCTTGTGAGGTAGGTTAGGCTGAGAGACAGTGACTGCCCTCCCTCCCAGTGTGCCTCATGAGTGAGGATTCAAACTCTTTTCCAGGTCTTAGTGCGGCACTCTAACCGCTACACCACACTGCCTCTCTATCCCCTGTCTCGTGCCACACATAATTTTTTAAACTTCTGTCACATCACCGCTTACTGATATGGAAACATGGAAGGCTGAATATAAGATTGGGAAATGCCGACTGACAGGTGTCAAACTGATGAGAAAGACCAGGCCAGTCTGAGATTGGCAGCTTCTTCCTACAGTGGCACAAAGAGCGCAACTGGTGCCTCTCCAAATGCAGAAAATGTAGAAACCCCTGGAACACTTTCCGCATGTCCCCCTTGGGGTGGGGGGCGTCGCCCCAGTCTTAGTGTAAGCCAAGGGAATTTAGATCTTTCGTTGCCAAGGTAACCTTCCTTGTTTCATCCAATCAGCTCTGACCCTTACCAATTCCAGCACATCTCCACACATCCTTTGAAGAGAGTGGAGCGCCCGGCGAATCTCATTTATGCATGCAGCTTCGTTGCTTGATCTCCACAAAAAGAAACAACTCGGGGCACTTTTTCTGCCTCCTAGACGCCTGACCCCCACATAGCCGGTGACTTGTTAAGGACAACCGATGCAAATTATATTCTGATTTGTTCAGTAGGGAGGTTAGGGTGGATGGTGCTGGTGAATTCTGTGTGGAAGGTTGTTAGGAAAGGTATTGAAGATAAAAAGGCCCATCCGTGGTGCAACAGCAGTTGGAATAACTGTGAACAGTCTTAGTCCCCACAGTTCAAAAAGGATTTTGTAGAGCTAAGAAAGGTGCAGAAAATGGCAACCCAAAAGATAGTGGGGCCGTAGCAGGTCTCCTGTGAGGTACTGTTACATATGGGGGAATTTTCATTTGCAAAAAGTGTGTGTAGGGACATGAAAGAAACATAAGAACATGCAAAGAGCCCTGCTGGAGGGAGTTCCAGAGGGCAGAGTATGCCACCCTCAATGCCCAGTCTCTAGTACAGGGGTCTGCAACCTTTAAGACAAAAAGAGCCACTTGGACCCGTTTCCGAAGAAAAAAAAACTGGGAGCCGCAAAACTCATCATTATAAAAATAACTTTTTTGTCAGTTTTTTATTATTTCTTTGTTTGACCCCTCAGAATTACTCCTCCTCGTAGAAATAGACGTTAAATTAACAAGTTACCTTTTTGTGTGTGTGTGTTTTTCACTCCCCTTCAAAACAGTGACCAGCGTACATGCCCCCTTTCAATGCAGTGACCAGCATACATGCCCCTTACAATGTAGCAGGTGGGCGGGCGGGAAGGTGACATCAGGACGGTGCGTGACTAACGCACGCACCTCCCCCATGCGACGTCACAGCCAGTACAGCACCCGCCACAGTGGGGAGTGTCGGGGCGCACAATGCACCTCCTCCCCTCGCTAGTATCTGCCCCGGAGCCGCGGCAAAGGTGTAAAAGAGCCACATGCGGCTCCGGAGCCACAGGTTGCAGACCCCTGCTCTAGTAAAAGCGGACCAAACCTTGTAAGTCAGAATATGGATAGAGCCTCCATGAGCAGGAGCAGTCAACCTCTGGTTATCGGGTGCTAGGGACGAGGGATGGCCAATACCTTCCCATCTTGCCTCTGTGCTTCCTGGAAGCATTTGATTGGTTGATGCGGGAAACAGAAAGGTGGACTTAGGGGGTCTAGTCCAGGAGGGATCCTCTCACTCCCTGATGTGATCCTCTCCTCCATGTGGAAGAAGGGGACTCTCAAACAGCCCCTCAGCCAAGAACTTTTAGACGCACAATCCCGCCATTTTTCGTATTGAATTTTTTGTATTGAATTTTTCCTCCCGTCTTTAATGGTCAGCAAGTTTGTGAAATTGTGAAGAAGTCAGGCCATGAACCAGCAGAGGCTGTTCTAGGGGAGCGCGACTGGTGTGGTCGTACTGGGCGCTGAACATCTGGGGTGTCACAGCAGCTGCCACCACTCTTTCATCCTGGTGGGAAGGTGCCAGATTTTGGCATCACACAAGGCACCGTTGAAATTTGAGGTGCTGGAACAAGGACCCCAAGTTGGTGGAAGAAGGAGGATTTGAATATCTGCTCAGATTTCTTGGATCTGCATTCAGATCTTAGAGTTTTGAGGTCAAAGGTGGGGAAAAAATTGGGGCATGAAATCTGGCCAGGAAATGTATGCATGAAGTTGCCAACCAACCAGGGAAGAGGGCCTGTTCTATTGGAAGTTTCTAAGCAGAGGTGGGATGGCCATCTGTCAAGGATGCTTGAGCTGTGATTTCTGCATTGAAAGGGGTTGGACTAGATGACTCTTGGGCTCCCTTCCAACTCCACAATTCTATGATTCTAAGAGAAATGGCCAGGTAAGGAGTTGCAATGGAGTATATCAGACTAAGTCATACTCAGAGCAGACACATTGAAATGAATAAACCTAAGACATGTCTATTAACTTCATTTGATCTCCTTTGAGTTGGGCTAGTGGTGGGTGAAGCTCATATGTTTTCTTCCTTATATTTATATTCCACCATTCCTCCAAGGATCTCAAGGTAACATGGGTGGCTCTCGTCTCCTGTTTTACCCCCCACAACAACCCTGGGAGGTAGGAGAGAGAGAGGGAGGGAGAGAGGGAGGGAGGGAAGGAGGGAGGTCCAAGATCGCCAGGTGAGCATCACAGCTGGGTGGGATTTGAACCCAGGTCTCAGTACCACACTCTAGTGTCAGCACCACGCTCTAACCAGCCCTTCTAACCATCTCTTGGGATGGAGCTAAACACAACACTCTGTTCTTTGCTGTGGACCTGGCTTCTGTCAAAAAGGCAGAGGAGCTGGGACTAGTTCAACAGTTGTCAGTGTGCATGATGGGGATGTTTGGAAGTGCAAAGGTTTGGGGTACCCACCTGTTCTCTTTTCCCACAGTGGCTCCCAAGGGCCCAAAGATCATGATGACCCCAACAAGAGCCCGAGTAGGAGACACAGTGCGAATCCTGGTGCAAGGTTTTCAAGTGAGTATGAACCCCAAGGGCGTCACTGAAACTTATTGGCATCTGGTATAGTTCATATGAGTTTGAGTTGTTTATATCTAAGGATGGGGGAGATGTTTCATCAGCTCACATTTTAATCTTGTTGGTTTGTTTACATTTATAGTCTTACACCTTTTCCTCCAAGGAGCTCAAGGGGGTGTACATGCTTCTCGTCCTCCCCATTTTATCCCCACAAGAACCCTGTGAGGTAGGCTAGCCTGAGAGGCAGTGACTGGCCCCCAAAGTTACACCCAGTGAGTGTCATGGCCCAGTGGGAGGATTCGAACTCTGGTCTCCTGGGACCTAGTCCGACACTTTAACCACTACACCTCGCAGCAACCCTGTGATGTAAGTTAGGCTGAGAGAGGCAGTGACTGGCGTCAAGGTCACACCCGCATCATGGCTGAGTGCGGATTTGAATCCTGGTCTCTACCAGGTCTGACACTCTAACCACTATGCCACACTGGATCCCATATGAACCTACTTCACAAACTAACACACGGAGATCAAACCACAGTTGTTCTTTGACATCTGCTCTTCTCTAAATTTTGCAGCTTACAACAAATTGAAGACATCCGGATTAGTGGAGATAATGCAGAAAGATATTCTATATTAGGCAAAGGACCTTATAGAGCAGGGATCCCCAAACTTGGCCCTCCAGATTTTTTGTGACTACAACTCCCATCATCCCTAGCTAACAGGACCAGTGGTCAAGGATGATGGGAACTGTAGTCCCAAAAACACTGGAGGGCCGAGTTTGGGGATGCCTGTTATAGATCCACTGCCAGTCAGAGTTAGCAATATTAGGCTAGATGAGTCAATGGTCTGAATCAGTATTCAGCAGCTATGTATGGGTGTGGGTCCATTACTCATAGGAATGTTAAACTTGCACCTTAGACCAGCCAACAGTGAGAAGAGAATTGCAGGATCTGGATAATACCATCATAGACAGTAGTTTCCGACTTTTCAGGACCTTGGAGAGCTCCTGTGATGGGCATGTGTTCAATAGAAGAATGTTGGAAGCTGCCTTCTGCTTGGAGTCAATTTGGGGCTTTTGGCCTACTAACCACAGACTGGCAGCAGCTCTCCAGGATTTCAGGCATGGGACTATCCCACCCATGCTTGGAGATTCCACTGGAGAGTCATCCTGGGACCTTCTGCATGCAAAACAGTTGCTCTGTCACTGAGCCACAGCCCTCATCAGATGAGACCGCAGACCTTGGTTCCATCCCCAGCACCAGCAGCAAAAAGATTTCCAGCTTGCCAAAACTGAGAACGTTTTTGGAGACACGTTCTCCATTCGGAGTAGGCAATGGCAGCCTGGATGCATTATTATAAAGCATTTGCATGCTAACCGGAAAAATTAAAATTAGCAAAAGGAGGAGAAGGGCCATAGCTTGGTGGTAGAGCATCTACTTTGCATGCAGAAGGTCCCAGGCTCACTCCCCAAGTAGGGATGAGAGAGAAGCATGTCTATAATTCCTGGAGAGCTACTGCCAAACAGTGTAGACAGTAATGAGCTAGATGGGCCGAATGGTCTGACTTAGTATAAGACAGCTTGCTGTGTTCCTGTGTGTCAAAATCTCTCATATGTTTTGCACCCTTCCTTGCAAAGCACAAAGCTGGTGAGATTTAGATATCACCCCTGCCCTACACTGTTTTCTCTCACCCCATTAACTCAAGAGGATTTGCAAGCTGTTTAATGCCATCTCATCTGCCCTCTGTTTGTTGTCATTACCAGGTGATTTCAGGGTGTGAAAGGGGGGTAACTGTTCCTTAATCCAGGCGCTGAGCTGAACCAATTGAAGGCACTAAGTGGGACTTTTCGGGAGAGTGAAGCCGATCCATATTCACAGCTGCATGTGTGCACAGGGTTGGGGTTGGGCAGGGGGAAGGTAGAAGACGCACAAAGCGTAGCTCAGTGGCAGCTCTACCTCATGGGTGGAGGTAATAAGAATAAGAATAAAAATAAAAAATTATTATTTATACCCCGCCCATCTGGCTGAGTTTCCCCAGCCACTCTGGGCGGCTCCCAATCAAGTGTTAAAAACAATACAGCGTTAAATATTAAAAACTTCCCTAAACAGGACTGCCTTCAGATGTCTTTTAAAGATGAGATAGATGCTTATTTCCTTCACATCTGAAGGGAGGCACTCCACAGGGCGGGTGCCACTACCAAGAAGGCCCTCTGTCTGGTTCCCTGTAACCTCACTTCTCGCAATGGGGGAACCGCCAGAAGGCCCTCGGCGCTGGATCTCAGTGTCTAGGCAGAACAATGGGGGTGGAGACGCTCCTTCAGGTATACTGGGCCCGCGGGAACAGTCTATACCCCACCCAGGAGTCCAGTACCAATTCTGAGCACCATCGTTTAAGAAGGATATTGACAAGCTGGAACGTGGGCGGAGGAGGGCAACCGAGATGATAAAATGGTCTGCAAACCAAGCTTTAGGAGGAATGGCTCAGGGATCTGGGGATGTTTGGCCTGGATAAGAAGAGAAGTGAAATGAGAGTCATCTTCAGATACCTTGAAGGGCTGTCACATAGAAGATGAAGCAAGCTTGTTCTCTCCTGCTGCAGAGGATGGTGCCTGAACCAATGGATTCAAGTTACAAGAAAGGAGATTCTGACACTCGAACCACTACACAACTGTCTACTTTGAGTAGGACTGGCATTGGACAGAAACCTTTCCTGTTTCGGAGGCCCGTTCACAACATGAATAGAGCGCAACCCGCAGCGGTGCGTCTGCACACGGACGGGTTGTGATTCATTGCTTCTGCGCATGCGCGTGATGTCATTTTTGCACTTCTGCGCATGCGCAAGTGGCGAAACCCGGAAGTAACCCTTTCCAGTACTTCTGGGTCACCGTGGCATGTCACCTGAAATAATGTAACATGAAGCAAACATAACATGAGGTATGACTGTACCTCGGGTTAAGTACTCAATTTGTTCTGGAGGTCCGTTCTTAACCTGAAACTGTTCTTAACCTGTAGCTCCACGTTAGCTAATGGGGCCTCATGCTGCTGCCGCGCCGCCAGAGCACGATTTCTGTTCTCATCGTGAAGCAAAGTTCTTAACCTGAAGCACTATTTCTGGGTTAGCGGAGTCTGTAACCTGAAGCTTATGTAACCTGAAGTGTATGTAACCTGAGGTACCACTGTACTTAAATAGCAAGCCAATCCACCCCCTAAAGTCAACCAACCACCCGGCCTCTTAATTCATGAAACTGCCCTTTCTCCTTCCTTTGAAATAATGTTCATCCACCCATAACAACCGCCGCTGCAGTGGCTCCTGGGAAATGTAGTTTGCATTGCACTCCATTGTGTTCAAGGTGAGCTGCAAGGAGTTCTTCTCCAGTTTAGATTGCAATTCCAAATCCAGGGACCTTGCGAGGTTCAGCCTCCTCTTTCTTTAAGAGGAGCCTTACGAGTCTTCAAAGTTCCTATCCGGTGACTGTTGCAGAGAAACTAGACTTTGCAGCTCTGCTGATGCATTTGTTGGGCGTTGCTTGGCTTTCAGAATGAAGTCTTCCCCGAACCCATGTTCACTTGGACCCGCGTTGGGAGCAGGCTCCTGGATGGCAGTGCGGAGCACGATGGCAAGGAGCTGATCTTGGAGCGAGTGCCGGCAGAACTGAACGGCTCCATGTACCGCTGCACAGCGCAGAACCCACTTGGATCCACGGACACTCACACCAGGCTGATAGTCTTTGGTATGTGGGAGGTTGCGGTTCTCGCACTCACAGCCCTTGGGGAACCATTCTCCATGGTTTGGGGTCCTCCAGACATTATCCCCTTCCTGCCACTATCAGGCCCAGATCCTCCTCCTCACTATTCATAGAAGCCCCTGGGCACGCAGTCTCTATGGTCTGTGAACCGCCCTGAGATCTTACTGTGGGAATGTTCAGGGATGCAGGAGAGGATATATTGTCTGATTATAGCCTTTCCAAC
The DNA here is from genome assembly GCF_965153285.1 of Podarcis tiliguerta. Classification (NCBI taxonomy): domain Eukaryota; kingdom Metazoa; phylum Chordata; class Lepidosauria; order Squamata; family Lacertidae; genus Podarcis; species Podarcis tiliguerta. The sequence goes on from NC_139541.1 coordinate 12,562,097, forward strand.
TTGTGTTAACAAGTTCACAATTTAGCAGAGTAACATTCCCCTTTTTAAACTCACAGTGGATGTGTTTGCTCAGGCTCGCTAAAGCCTCTATAATAACTGTTCTGGTATTTCCCCCTTATTCCCTCATAAAAGATAAGATATGACACAGTCTTCTATAAAGGTATAAAAAGAGTTTACTCACATTCTGTTCACAATCGGATCCCAGAAGGCAGACTTAGCTTAGAAAAGTAACATACACCTGGAAACTATCTCATAAGGAGACAGACACGTTGTCCTCTCTTGGCTGGAAGCCAAAAGAGCATCTTTGGCTAAGCAGATGTTGCTTCTTTGATGCATGTAGTCAAAGAGAGAGAGATGGCAGCCAGTCCTATGTTTTTGTTACCTGCACAGGTGAGGCCATGACCACCTCTAGTCACATGCAGAGGAAGTCTGTCCCAGCCCAGAAGGAAACAGGAAGTTTACCTGCTGGCTCGACAAACATTCTTCCCCATGTGTAAACATGTTCACTCTAGGAATGTTGTACTTGACTGCTCTTGTGTTTCACATCCCACACTTACGATGAAGTACCGTATTGGCCCGAATATAAGCCGCACTTTTCCCCAAATTCTGACAGTGAAAAGTTAAAGTGCAGTTTATATTTGTGACCTTCCCTTTCCCCTGGCGGCTCAGGGAGGCTTGGGAGCAGTGGGCTGCTCTTGGGGGGGGGGGTCATGCTGCTTTGCCAGTGGCCTCCCCCCACCTTCTTTCCGACAGCTTGGGAGAGGTTTGGGAGCAGGATATATTGCTTATTAATACCCTTTCTAATGTGCGCCATCAAGTCCTTTAACTTAGCAGAGTTTCACATTCCCCTTTTAAATGCACAGCAGATAGCTGGTTGCAGGCTTGTTTAAGCCTCTTACTATTACACTCCTAGTAAGTTCCCTTTGAATCCCTCCTAAAAGAGTAAACACACCACAATCTTGTGTAAAGTATATACAAGACATTTACTCACATCATCAGTTCCACAGATGGATCCCTGAAGGCAGACTTAGTTACAAAGTATATACATGTGGATCGACCCCATATGGGGGGGCGTTAATCCCAGTGACTGCAGTTCACATGATGAAAGGAAGATGGGAAAGAGAGGGAGGAGGGCTGCGTACCTTGTGCTTTTGTTACCTGCACAGGTAAAATCACGCCCACCTCTAGTCACATGCAAAAGGAAGTATGTCCCAGCCCAGGAGGAAACAGGTAGTTCTGACTGGCTGAACCAAACATCTCCTTGCATGTCCACTCTAGGAAAACAAGGAGTGTTGCATTTGACTGCTACTTATGCATCACATCCCACACTGGCAATATCTGGCAACTGCGCAATGTTCTCCCATGTTAATGTGACAACCTAATTATTCTCCATTTTTGTCCCTTTTCTTTCTCCTTTCAGAAAACCCAAATATCCCAAGAGGAACAGAAGACTCCAATGGTAAGGCACAACCCTTCTGCATCAATAGGAGTATAGCATCTAGATCAAGGGAAGTAATAGTGCCACTGCATTCTGCTCTGGTCAGACCTCACCTGGAGTACTGTGTCCAGTTCTGGGCACCACACTTCAAGAAGGACACTGACAAACTGGAACGTGTCCAGAGGAGGGCAACCAAAATGGTCAAAAGCCTGGAAACGATGCCTTATGAGGAACGGCTAAGGGAGCTGGGCATGTTTAGCCTGGAGAAGAGGAGGTTAAGGGGTGATATGATAACCATGTTCAAATATATAAAAGGATGTCACATAGAGGGAGAAAGGTTGTTTTCTGTTGCTCCAGAGAAGCGGACACGGAGCAATGGATCCAAACTACAAGAAAGAAGATTCCACCTAAACATTAGGAAGAACTTCCTGACAGTAAGAGCTGTTCGACAGTGGAATTTGCTGCCAAGGAGTGTGGTGGAGTCTCCTTCTTTGGAGGTCTTTAAGCAGAGGCTTGACAACCATATGTCAGGAGTGCTCTGTCAGGATGGTGTTTCCTGCTTGGCAGGGGGTTGGAATTGATGGCCCTTGTGGTCTCTTCCAACTCTATGATTCTATGATTCTATGATTTAGGGAGCAATCCTAAGTCCCTGCCCGGTGGATAAGGCAACCAGCCATGATATCTATGTTCTCTCTCCACTGTCAGAAACAGTATACCTTGGAAACACCAGTTGCTGGAGATCACAAGAAAGGACTTCTTCATGCAGCACACAGCTAAACTAAGGAGCTTCCTTCCAAAGAGGGAAATGATTGCAAGGATGTGTATAGAACAGGCTTCCTCAACCTCAGCCCTCCAGATGTTTTGAGACTACAATTCCCATCATCCCTGACCACTGGTCCTGCTAGCTAGGGATCATGGGAGTTGTAGGCCAAAAACATCTGGAGGGCAGAGGTTGAGGAAGCCTGGTATAGAAGCTAGGCAGAGGATATATTTCTTAAATATTATCCATCCTTACATTTGTGAGTCCATCCCTTTGTCAGCAAAACTAAGGAAGCTGTTGATAAGCTAGCTTTAGCCTTTTAATTTAAGTCATCAAGGATGCTTTACTGCAAACTAGATTTCCTGGTATTTCCCCCTTTTCTCCCTTCAAAACAACCATGCAAAACACTCTTCTTCTAAGTAAAGGTAGATTTCCTCACTTGGTTTCACAGTAACAGTTTTGAGGCAGGCTTAAAATGTAGTTACAGACATATATTGTTGTTTAGGTTAGAAGCGGTGTCTGAGCTGTGACTCAGACTCAACACGTGCCTTGCATCCCTAGTCATCGATGAAGCTTTGAAGAGAAGAGATCAGAGAGATCGGAGATCAGGGATCAGAGAGATCGGAAATCAGGGATCAGAGAGAGAGAGCAAGCTGGGGACGTGACCAGCTTATACAGTCATACCTCATGTTACGTTTGCTTCAGGTTGAGCGTTTTCAGGTTGCGTCCCGTGGTGACCCAGAAGTACCGGAAAGGGTTACTTCTGGGTTTCGCCGCTTGCGCATGTGCAGACACTCAAAATGACATCATGGGCATGCGCAGAAGCGGCAAATCATAAGCCACGCACACGCAGACGTGGGTTGCGTTCTGCTCAGGTAGTGAACGGGCCTCCGGAACAGATCCCGTTCACAACCAGAGGTATCACTGTATAGGCTGATCTCCTTTACCTGGCTTGACACAGTGAAAGTGGCTCTCACAAGAAAGAATTTCCTGCAGGCTCTTGTGAGATCCAACAGTGTGCGTGCCTTTCTAGCAATCTAGCTGGTTCTGACTGCCTCATTTTAGATATTGCCACAATGATGGCCACCAATTTGGATGGCTTTAAACTTTTTGGAGGAGAGGGCTTATTGATGGCTACAAGACATGACAGCTAGGCTCTGCCTCCATGGTCAGAGGCAGCAATGCATCTGAATACCAGTTGCCAGAAACTGTAAGAGGGGATGGTGCTCTTATGCTTGAACTCTGCCTTTGGAGCATCTGGTTGGCCACTGTGAGAACAGAATGCTGGACAAGATCAGATCATTGTCTGATCTGGCAGCCTCTTCTGATTTTCTGATGAAGTAAAAATGATATCATGTCCAGGTCTGTGCATCCAGACACATACAAACGAAGCCCATCAAAAATTGTCTTCTTCTTTTTTTGTCTACCTAGGTTCACCAGACAGCCACAGCAGCTATAAATTCCTTCTGGCCATCATCTTAACAGTTACTTTGGAACTAACGTGAAAGCCTTTGACGCAGAGACCCTTCGTTTCTCCTCCTCCACCCAGAATTCACATCTCCGTTGACCAGACTTCTGTTCTCTCTCTCTCTCTTTCTCTCTTCTGCTTTGCTTTCTTTCTTTCTGTCTTTCTTTTCTTCCTCCTCTCCCCACCCCCTCTTTTTTTTCTAAAACTATTTACGGTCTCGTTATCGGTCTTCTTCTGTCTGTGTCTTGGCTTTGTCATCCAATTTAATTAAAAAGAAAACAATGACAGAAAGAAAAAAAAACCTCGCCGCTGCCCAATGATAATAATATCCTGGGAGTAAGACTAATGCTGATTATTTCCTTCGTCCGTTGTATGCAGGTGACTTAAAAAATAATAATTTAAAAGCTGGCTAGCCAGAATCCACGTGAAACCATGATAATTGCACACGAAAGGATTTTCAAGGGCACAGCAATAGGGCACAGGTGGGTTGTTGTTTTCCACCCAACACCAAATGGATTTGAGCATCTCAATGTATCCCAGGCTACATGAACTCTAGGGAAAGGGTCAGTGGCAGAATACCTGCTTTGCATGAAGAGGGTCAATGCTCAACAGTATCTCCAGAGAGGGCTGAGATTGTTCTCTGCCTGAAACTCAGGAGAACCACTGCCAGTCAGTGTAGACAGTCTTGTTCTGAATGTACCAAGGTTCTGAATCATTGTAAGTCAGCTTACTTTGTTCCTATTTAAATCAGCACTTTCTCATGAGGACTAGAATCTTACTGGGAATGTAGCTTCCCCTTCTCCTTTTTAAAAAAGAAAAGGAAACCTACAGAGCTGTGGCACATCTTTCAGCTTCAGAAGCTCCATTCTCAACATAGTTCAGTATTTAACACACTCAGGTTCCCAGTCCATATGAGTAATTGGCTGGGAAAGCCAGCCAAAAGACCCACCCCACCCCACCCGGGAAATATCCAAAGCCGGTGTGGGAATTGGGTTTTCGACTGGTCTGTGTAGATGCTGGAGGTCCGCTCTCTCTGCAGGACTATTCTGAGGAGCCGATTACATAACAAAATAGTTTAAGACGCGGTGGTGGGATGTGGAATAAATTGTGCGAAATGAGATGAATGGTGCTTAGGCACTGGGATGGCTGCTGGTAATAATAATAATAATAATAATAATAATAATAATAATAATAATAATAATTTATTATTTATACCCCGCCCATCTGGCTGGGTTTGCCCAGCCACTCTGGGCGGTTTCCAACAAAGTATTAAATACAGTGGTCTGTTAAACATTAAAAGCTTCCCTAAACAGGGCTCCCTTCAGATGTCTACTAAACGTCAGATAGTTGTTCTTCTCTTTGACATCTGGTGGGAGGACATTCCACAGGGCAGGTGCCACTACTGAGAAGGCGCTCTGCCTGGTTCCCTGTAACTTGGCCTCTCTCAGTGAGGGAACCGCCAGAAGGCCTTCGGCGCTGGACCTCCGTGTTCGGCCAGAATGATGGGGGTGAAGACTCTCCTTCAGGTATACTGGGCCGAGGCTGTTTAGGGCTTTAAAGATCAGCACCAACACTTTGAATTGTGCTCGGAAATGTACTGTGAGCCAATGTAGATCTTTCAAGACCGGTGTTATGTGGTCTCAGTGGCCACTCCCAGTCACCTGTCTAGCTGCCGCATTTTGGATTAGTTGTAGTTTCCGGGTCACTTTCAAAGGTAGCTCCACATAGAGCGCATTGCAGTAATCCAAGCGAGAGATAACTAGAGCATGCACCACTCTGGTGAGACAGTCCGTGGGCAGATAGGGTCTCAGCCTGCATACCAGATGGAGCTGGTAAACAGCTGCCCTGGACACAGATTTGACCTGTGTCTCCATGGACAGCTGCGAGTCCAAAATGACTTCCAGGCTGCGCACCTAGTCCTTCAGGAGCACAGTTACCCCTTTCAGGACCAGGGAGTCCTCCACACCTGCCTGCCTCCTGCCCCCCAAAACAGTACTTCTGTCTTGTCAGGATTCAACCTCAATCTGTTAGCTGCCATCCATCCTCCAGCTGCTTCCAGACACTCACTTGTAGAATTTGTCTTCTTTTGCTCACCCACCTCCCACTCCAGGCCTCCTGCTCTCACCCTCCTTGCAGCTGCACACATTCCAGGAAGCCTTGAGCTGAACAACAACTCTGCAAGATTTTCCCATGAGTGGAGCATGCTCCGGCATCCTCTGAAATATTAACATGGAAGACCGCCAGGCACTTAGACTGTGGGAATGCTAAGGAAGGTAGGAGAGGATATATTGTTTTGATATTATCCCTCCTCACTCACGCTAGCGAACAAACAGCCGAGCACATTCCCCGTGCAACTTATTGGAAGCAAGTTGAGGATTCGTTAGAATCCGTTAATTAAGCAATCCAGTCTGGATTGTTCCTGCTAAGTTTCCCCTTCATTTCCCTCTTAAAATAATAGCACAACAACACAACACAGTCTTCTTTCAAAGTAAGAATAAAGTGTTATTCACATTCAGTTCACAACAGTAATCTGAAGGCAATAAACACACGAGACGTAACCCTACTGTACTTTTGAATAAATAAGGTATACTATTCATTGTATCATAGGGACGGGGGTGGTGCTGTGGGTTAAAGCCTCAGTGCCTAGGGCTTGCCGATCGAAAGGTCGGCGGTTCGAATCCCCACGGCGGGGTGCACTCCTGTTGTTCGGTCCCAGCGCCTGCCAACCTAGCAGTTCGAAAGCACTCTCGGGTGCAAGTAGAGAAATAGGGACCGCTTACTAGCGGGAAGGTAAACGGCGTTTCCGTGTGCGGCTCTGGCTCGCCAGAGCAGCGATGTCACGCTGGCCACGTGACCCGGAAGTGTCTTCGGACAGCGCTGGCCCCCGGCCTCTTGAGTGAGATGGGCGCACAACTCTAGAGTCTGTCAAGACTGGCCCGCACGGGCAGGGGTACCTTTACCTTATTCATTGTATCAAATTATAGACCTCAACGGAAGTCTCATAAAGTTCAACAAAAAAAAGCAGAAAGACCCAGTGGATCAGTTCATTCTCTAGTCAGTTCATGCATAAGGTCCATACATGTATAAGTATCTTTTCCACCTGTCTGTTCAAAGAGTCCAATAATCCACATGAAGGGTTGTCACAGTTCCACAGAATCCTTTCACAGAGTCTAAGACAAGGATTTCCGGAATATTAGTCTTGTTTCGCCATCTTGCAACCACTACTATGCTATAAGATCCACTATCCTGTAATATTACATATGAGCCTGTTCTACTGATGAAGACTAGGATGGTGAATAGATACTTATACAGTGGTACCTCGGCTTACATATGCTTCAGGTTACAGTCTCTGCTAACCCAGAAATAGTACCTCGGGTTAAGAACTTTGCTTCAGTATGAGAACAGAAATCGTGCTCCGGCGGCACAGCGGCAGCAGGAGGCCCCATTAGCTAAAGTGGTGCTTCAGGTTAAGAACAGTTTCAGGTTAAGAACGGACCTCCAGATCGAATTAAGTACTTAACCCCAGGTACCACTGTACATGTATGGACCTTATGCATGAACTGAATAGAGAATGAACTGCTTTTTTCATTAAACTTTATGAAACTTCCATTGAAAGCTATAATTTGATACAATGAATAGTAAAGGTAAAGGGACCCCTGACCATTAGGTCCAGTCATGACCGACTCTGGGGTTGCGGCGCTCATCTCGCTTTATTGGCCGAGGGAGCCGGCGTACAGCTTCCAGGTCATGTGGCCAGCATGACTAAGCCACTTCTGGCAAACCAGAGCAATGCACAGAAACACCGTTTAGCTTCCCGCCGGAGTGGTACCTATTTATCTACTCGCACTTTGACGTGCTTTCAAACTGCTAGGTTGGCAGGAGCAGGGACAGAGCAACGGGAACTCACCCCGTCACAGGGATTCGAACTGCCAACCTTCTGATCCGCAAGTCCTAGGCTCTGTGGTTTAACCCACAGCACCACCCGCGTCCCTACAATGAATAGTAACCAGCTTTACTTTTGAATAAATAAGGTATACTACAATGAATAGTATACCTTATTTATTCAAAAGAAAGCCGGTTACGTCTTGTGTGTTTATTGAGTATGTTTCACATAACCATAGGTTTGTTGTTGTAATCTGAAGGCAGGCTTCACCTTGTGGTTTCAGCAAAAAGAAGTCTGAGCTACATCTCTGACTTTCTGCTTATGGGCTCCATCCCAGTGGCGTAGCGTGGGGGGGGTGCAGGGGGGGCCGGCCACACCGGGCGCAACATCTGGGGGTTAGGGTTAGGAGGTGCAAATCCATGGGTTAGGGGGCGCAAATCCACGGGTTAGGGGGCGCAAATTACTTGCCTTGCCCCGGGTGCTGACAACCCACGCTACGCCACTGCTCCATCCTATGTGAAGGTTGAGCCATGCGCTGGCTAAGAGATAGGAGAATCCAAGAGCAAGAGTCCAAGGCACCAAGAGAGAGGCGATTGCATGGCCAGAGCTTTTATCTGGTCAGCTAGGATCATGCCCATTTACCTGGTCACACACAGGGGGAGGAGGCGCCAGAGGAGGTATGACAGGAAGTCCTCCCTATCTGGAACCCCATTCCCCTGTGTGTCCATTCTAGGCAACAGGAAAATGTTGTACTTGACTGCTCTAGTAATAATACATCCCACAGAGACTTTCTGGGAGAAGAAGGAAATCATAGGCCACTCTGTCTTCTCCCGCTACCAACCTGCTTTAATAAGCAAACAAAACACCTTAATTAGGTTCCCGCATCATTTATTCAAGTTGCCTCCTTTGGCCCAGCAGTACAGGTGCATGATAATTGAAGCTTCTTTACCTATTTCAACACCTTAGAGTTTTTGAGAGGGAAGGCTGTATGGCAGGAGAGAAAGAGAGAGAAAGGGAGAGAGATGTTGGTGAGGGAAGTTTATGGTCTGCAGAGCTGAGAATTTTTAAAAGAAGAGAAAAATGGCGGGATATTCCTCCTCCATAGAGAGGGCCGATTGGTGTTTTCTCAGCCTATTTTGTCAGGCAGAGGGCCTTTTCGGTAGTGGCACCTATCCTGTGTAACACCCTCCCATCAGATGTCAAGGAAATAAACAGAGGTTGGGTGGCTATCTTTAGGTGCTTTAGTTTTGATTCCTTCATTGCAGGGGATGAACTAGATGATCCTATGGGGTCTCTTCCAATTCTAGATTGCTAAGGTGAGGGGGAGGACATTGGATCAGTGATGGAACATCTTGCCTTACACATAGAAGGTCTCAGTCCCTGGTACCTCCAGGTCAGCTTGGGAGTGCCTCTGTCTGAAACTCTAGACGGCTGCTGCCAGTCAGAGTTGACAATACCAAGCTAGGTGGGCCAATGAGCTGACAGTATAAGACAGGTGCCTGTTTGTTAAGGGAAGGATGCAGTTCATAGGTACAGCCCCTGCTTTGTATGCCAGAAGTTCCCAGGTTCAATCCCCAACATTTCCAGGTAAGGCCGGGAAAGGATGCTCTCTGCAACCCTGAAGAGCTGCTGCCAGTCAGTGTAGACAACACTGAACTCTCAGATGGATCTGTGGTCTGAATTCATTTATTTTATTTGTATGTCATCTTCCCACAAAAGAAATCACACCCAAAGCAGCTTGCAAGAAAGAAACAAGAATGCAATTCAAACAAATACTACAAAACATAATAGCATAGGAATGATTTCGTAAAAACATAGCAGAATAATAGCAAATGTGCTAACATATTTCAATACGATAAATATAACAAGAATACTGAAAATTACATGTAGCATCCAAAAGCAAGAAAACAAAAACAAAGGAGCTTCGAAGTTTCACCTTAGTCATAGAAACACACCTCCTCACCTCACCCACCCCTCAGGTTTCTGTGTTTCTGAACTAAAGCTAAGGGCTGGAACGTAATTATACTTTGGATTTTCCACTTCTCTGAATTTTGAAATGCAGTTCTCAGCCCAAACACTCTTCGTACCACTTGATGGAAACAGCAGGAGGGTAGAGGGCTGTTGTGCTTGAGTCCTACTTGAAGACTTCCCCTGGGGGTATCTGTCTGAGAGAACAGGGTGTTGGGCTAAATGGGACACTGGCCTGTTCATATGGTGTTGTCAGGAAACTGCCACCAGTATCCGAGGGAGAGAGCAAGCTCCAAAGGGATCCCAGAGAGCGTCCCGGGAGTGGGAGAGGCAGCCTGTCTTCTGGGGAAGAGAATCAATGTAGCTCCAGTGGAGAAGGGGGGCAGATGGGGGAAGCGGCGAGGCGGTCCCATGATTCCTTGCCGGGGACTAGCGGGGAGAGTAGGGGTCCTCCACTGCCTATGCCCTCCTTGCGCAGAAGGCTTTCGCACAGAGAGAGTAGGAGGAGACTAGGCGTCAAAGAGCTGCTTTGCTGGAAGAAGTTTAAGAAACGCCCACTGACGGATTCTGCCAGCGATTGAGACAGTCACGGGCGAGTGGCTGCCCGGACAGGAAAGGTTCACTCAGGTAACCCAGCCAGAGGTTGGGACAAGCTTACGCACAAGCAACCCCTAGAACCATTACAGGTGTTGAGGCACCAGAGTTTGCTGGATCAGGCCAGCGGCCCATCTAGTCCTGTGTCTTGCTCTCCTGGTGGCCTTCTGGATTCCTGCAAGAGCAGTTTCCCCTCCTATGTGCTCAGAAGCATCACCGCCTCCTACTATAGAGGCAGAATGTAGCAGCTCCGGTTGCTTCACCTCAAAAAGGATATTACAGAGTTGGGGGGAAATTCAGCAAGGGGCAACCCAAATAAGGGGATGGAGTGTTCTTTCCAATGAAGAAAAGTCACAGCATTTGGGACTTCTTAGTTTAGAGAAAAGGCAAGGGAGAGACAACACGATAGAAGTTTATTATAATTATTCACTGTGAAAGCCAATAAAGGTTTTTCTCACTCTCTCATAACACTATAACGCGTACACATATATACTGTAATGAAGCTGAGTGTTGGAAGATTTAGGATGGATAAATTTCTTTGCACAGCACATAGTTAAACTATGGAACTCCCTCCCACAAGAGACCTGGGTGGCCGCTGACCTGGACGGCTTTAACAGAGGATTAGACAAACTAATGGAGGAGGGAAAGACTGTCAATGGCCACCAGGCATGTTGGCTTTGCTTAGCTTTCACAGTTGTGATGCTTCTGTGTACTGAAAGCTACAGGAGGGGAGAGGGTCCTTGTTCCAGAATCCTGCTTGTTGGTTTCCCACAGGCAACTGTTCAGCCACTGTGAGACCTAGATGCAGTGGCATAGCGTGGGTTGCTAGCACCCGGGGCCACACAGAGGGGAACGGACAGAGTACGCATGCACATTCAACTGCCTAATGGTGTCCACATCACCCAGGATACTGCAGCTGCGGGTATAAGAATAGAGAAGTCATTCTGTTGTCTGGAGAGGTTGCTTCCTGGTTCAAATGGAGACACCATTTTCAGTGGAGCCCAGCTACGGAAGTGCTCAGCTGTATGCTGAAATTTTGTGACCCTAACAATTTTGCACCTGGGGAAACCACCCCAATGCACCAGACACACACACACTATGCCACTGCCTAGATGGGCCATTGGCCTGATCCGGAAGGTCTCTTCTTACGGAGAGGTTTAGGGAAGCTGGCTCAAGAGAAAAAGGGACCAGCCCGTGCCCTCATCCCACCCCACTCCCGACGCAGAATCTTCTGGCATCCTTTTTGTGACGCCGTTCTCCAAAGACGCAAGTGTAACGTGGGTGTTAACGGGGCCCATCGGAGGCTGCTCTTTCCTGACCATCCATCAGACGCCTCCGGTGCCGGTTTCTAAATCACCCCCTTTGATGGATCCCCCGAGTGCTCCTGTGACGCGCGTCATCCCACGGAGCATCTCATCTGTCACCCGCCTGCTGCCTTGGTGTCGGCGATTTTGTCAGGAGAAAGAGCTTCCTTGGGGGCAATAGCTCAAGGCGGGCGCAGAGAAGGTCTGGGCTGAGTGGCTGCTTGGGGACACAAACCTCCCCTTATTTATGGACCTCCCAGCCTCCGGGCCACGCATTCGAAATGCAATGCCTTCCCATGACAGCTCTCCAAAGGTAGTGATGATGACTGATGTGGGCCGGTCACCATGGTGACGGATGAGGGACACCAGGCGAGGATCACGAGTAAAGAGGTATGGCAGGGGGTGGCAATCGCTCAGTGAACATGTTCTCGCTTCTGGAAATCCCTATTTTCTGATCTAATGGTGGACGCTTCGGTGGGTTTTTTTATTAAGCCAAATTACATTGCAGAGGGTTGGACTATTTAGTGGGGAACCTGTGACAGTCCAGATGTTGTTAGCCTACAGCTCCCTTCATCACCCCTGACCACTTGCTGATTGGGCTGGTGGCATTTGGGAGTCCAGCAACATCTGGAGGGCTCAAGGTTCCCCATTCCTAAACTAGACCATCACTTGCCTTCACTGCCCCTAGTTACCTCCACCACTACTCCCATCATCCCTGACCATTGGGCATGATGGGAGGGATCCAGCAACATCTGGAGGGCTCAAGATTCCCCATTCCTAAACCAGACCATCACTTGCCTTCACTGCCCCTAGCTACCTCCAACACCACTCCCATCATCCCTGACCATTGGGCATGATGGGAGGGATCCAGCAACATCTGGAGGGCTCAAGGTTCCCCATTCCTAAACTAGACCATCACTTGCCTTCACTGCCCCTAGCTACCTCCATCACCACCCAGCCTCTTACAGGAATAAGTAACCCTCGGCCCTCCTCCATCATCATCATCATCATCATCATTTATTTCTACCCTGCCACTCTGGGTAGCTTCCAACAGAGTGGTCTTCCCAGCCACTCTGGTCGGCTTCCAACAGAAGGTTAAAAGGTAAATGTAAAGGCACCCCTGCCTGTACGGGCCACTCTTGACAGACTCTAGGGTTGTGCGCCCATCTCACTCAAGAGGCCGGGGGCCAGCGCTGTCCGGAGACACTTTCGGGTCACGTGGCCAGCGTGACATCGCTGCTCTGGCGAGCCAGAGACGCACACGGAAACGCCGTTTACCTTCCCGCTAGTAAGCGGCCCCTATTTATCTACTTGCACCCGGGAGTGCTTTCAAACTGCTAGGTTGGCAGGCGCTGGGACCGAACAACGGGAGCGCACCCCGCCGTGGGGATTCGAACCACCGACCTTTCGATCGGCAAGCCCTAGGCACTGAGGCTTTTACCCACAGCGCCACCCGCGTCCCTAACAGAAGATTAAAAGTACATTAAGTACAGATTTTGCTGGACACCACTCCCATCATCCTTGACCATTGGCCATGATGGGAGGATTCTGCTAACATCGGGAGGGCCAAGCCTTATCCATATTCCTGAACTACTCCATTACTTGCCTTCACTGCCCCTTCTCCACAACTCTGCCTCCTCTTAACACAGGCCAGAGGAGACTGCAAGTGGTCTGGGTTAAGGTTACCAGATTTTTTTTCAGTGAATCCACTTTAAATAAATAAATAAATACTACACGTTCGGGACATTGATAATAATGCTGCAGCGATGGCGGTGGCAGAGGGGCAGCCACCGCCTTGACATCAACCACCACGTTTCCCCTTCCTCTGAGGCTTCTATCGCCTTTCTCCATGAGCCTGGGCAGCCCCTGAGTTGTTGGTTCTTCGGGGGGGGGGCGAGCAGTGCACGGCGGGTCAGGCGTGGAGGGCGGAGAAGGAGGGCTGAGAGGAGCAGCAGCATGATACCTCCCTTCCCATCGGAGCAGCCCCAATCCCATTCCCACTTGCGTGCAAGTAAGAGGGGACGGGGATCCCTCAGCTGGGAAGGGAGGCTTCCCATTGCCTAACTGAGAGATCCCTGCCCCCTCCTGCTTGCACACAAGTAGGAGTTGGGAGGCTGCTCTGATAGACAGCATGAAGCCTCCCTTCACAGCTTGGTTGCTGGGGTCAGGGAAGGTGGAGGCAGCCCGGAAGCTGCATCTTAGAGCCGCTGCACCACCGTCATATGGGGACTTCTGAGCAGCTCCTGAAGCCAGCCAGAGCCAACTGCTCTGGGCTGCTGAGACTGCCGCCGCTGCGTTGCCCGGGGACATTAGATGAAATCCGGGGACATTCCAGGGACGGAATTTGTCCGGGGACTTATTCGCAAATCTGGGAAACGGGGACGTCTGGTAACCCTAGTCTGGGTGCTAATGGACTCCAATGTCCACCTCCTCTAACCATTTGCCATACCATCCGGGGCTCCTGGCAGTTAAAAAAGTCCAGCGAACTCTTTCTAGCTGCTAAAAGTTCTGCTCAGCAGACAGCATAGTTCTTTCTCGAGAGAGAGGAAATTAAGAGGTGTTGATGGGAGGGAAAGAGACAGCGGGAGGCGGGTGGGTGTCCACGGGGAGAAGGACATGAAACACATCATCTGAAGGAGAAAAAGTACATAAAGGAGAGGCTGCCTTAGTGGACAGCTTGTCAAGAGGCACTTAGCACTATTAATCAACACTGTCCAGACAGCCCCTGACCCTCCTGGGCTTGGAAGGGGGGGCAGGTGAGGAGCGTCGAATCTGTGGCAGGTTGTGAGCCCCCTCCCAACAGGCAAAACCTTTTTTTGTGTTTCGCAGTGAGAGGGAATTGCTGCTGACAAGGTGGTCCCACTAGCTCCAACACCAAAATGTCAACGGGAACGCTGGGATAAACTCGCCACTGAGGTCTCTCCGACCTTGGGGAATCTCTCCCCAGAGGAGGCTTCGCAAACTAGGTTATTCAACCAAAGGACTTCTGCGCTTTCTGTAGACGTCGGGGGCTGCCTTACAAAAAGCTGAACCAATGCCTTGTCTAGCTCAGCAGCAGAATCTCTCCAGGTTTCTCACAAAGGGCATTCTACCAGATTTTTTTCAAAGAATCCAGGGACACCTTTTTATTTTAAAAACAAAATAAAACAAAAGTTATTTAAAAAAATATTTTTAAAATTTTTTTTAAAAAATTAAGAAGTATTATCTTCTCTTCCGTGGTGTCCTCTGTCACATGGTCTTCCTCTGGGATCTCTTGGAGTGTTAGCCGCCGTGGAGTAGGCTCGGGTCAGGCCTGGGCTCGGCCACATGCCTTGCCCTTCCAGTGCTCTCCTACCTCTCTTCCTCAGCGGCAGCAACAGCAGCACAGCAAGGTTGGGGCTCCCCTCTTTTTTCTCCTTCCTCTTTCTCTATCTTCCTTCTCCTTCTCCTTCTCCTCTCCTCCTTCTCCCTGTGCAAGCTGCAGGATTTTTACTGGCCCTGGAGTGCCGCTGGGCAGTCGGCCGGGTGGTCAGGGGGGAAGGGGGTCAGCGGTTCCCCCAGTTGACGTGCCAGGTGTCCCTGGTTCCCCCTCGGCAGCGGTAGCAGCAGTCTCAGCAGCCTGGAGCCAGCCTGGTAGTGCAGTTGGCTCTGGTTGGCTTCAGGAGCTGCTCGCTGCCGTGGCGCCCGCCATTTTGCCTCACCGAAAGTCCCCATATGATGTGTCTTGTGCCGTTGAACCAATCACGCAACATTCATTCCCTACTAATAAATCTACAACACTTAAAATATAAGTCTGGGGACATTAAATGAAATCCTGGGACATTCCGGGGACGGATTTTTGTCTGGGGACAGATTTGTAAATCCAGGGACTGTCCCCGCGAAACAAGGACATCTGGTAACCATAACCTACCTGGATATTGAACTTGGGGCTTTTCGCAAGTCGACTCATAGAGTCATGGGAGCGTAAAGTTGGAAGGGACCCTGAGGGTCATCCAGTCAAAAATGTCGGAACCTGCATTCGACCAAACTCCTCTGAGCTCCTCCAGAATTGCCCTCCGACTATAATTAACGACCTGAGCCTCTGATAAGGCTCCAAGCACGTTCCCATTCAGCAGAGTTTCATAGCAGCAGAAGTGACGAGATTTATGAGCTACATCGCAAGGGTTTATTTTCTAGCTATGAAGACAGAAAAGAAATGCATCCTCTCTCTGTGAAAGCAGAGAGCAACCGAAAAACAAAGGAACAGGAAACCAGTAAACATCACATCTGTCTCCTGTCTTCCGTGAGACTTCCAACAGTCTGGAATCCCTGGAATGTAAACAGAGTCCTGTGACTCCAAGCGGCTGCACAGTGGCACAAACAGAAACTAACATCCTCCCCCTTTCTGTGAACACCACTGGGCAGTGTGTCAGTATAATCTCAGTACAAACCCAGTTTCTGTACATAGTTAGAGTGTTGATCCTTCGGAACAACCTTGGACAATAAATCAGCAGGAATTTCGTTACCTGGCATGTAGGACACCGTTACGAGTCCTTTCTGAACACATTCTCTAGCATGTTGCAGCTTCAACTGCAAGTGCTTCGTGCTTTGCTTACAACCTTCAGAAGTCAGCAAAGCCAAACATGCTTTGTTGTCCTGATAAACCTGGATTGGACACAAAGCCCTGGAGAAGAGAAGACTGAGAAGGGACATGACTGCCACCTTCAAATATCTAAAGAGCTGTCATGTGAAAGATAAAGCAAACTTGTCTTCTGCTGCTGCGGAGGGTAAGACCCGGACAAATGAATTCAAATGGCAAGAAATGAGTTTCCGACTGAACATCGGAAAGAACTTTCTGACAGTAAGAGCTGTTTGACAGGGGAACGGACTCCCTCAGAAGGTGGTGAACTCTCCTTCCTTGGAGGTTTACAAGCAGAGATTGATGGCCATCTGTCATGGATGCTTTAGCTGAGATTCCTGCATTGCAGGGGGTTGGCCTAGATCAGGGGTCAGCAAACTTTTTCAGCAGGGGGCCAGTCCACTGTCCTTCAGACCTTTTGGGGAGCCGGACTATATTTTGAAGGGGAAAAAATGAACGAATTCCTATGCCCCACAAATAACCCAGAGATGCATTTTAAATAAAAGGACACATTCTACTCATATAAAAACACACTGATTCCTGGACCATCCGTGGGCCAAATTTAGAATGTGATTGGGCTGGATCCAGGCCCCGGGCCTTAGTTCTACGATTCTATAAAGGTAAAGGGACCCCTGACCATTAGGTCCAGTTGTGGCCAACTGTGGGATTGCGGCGCTCATCTCGCTTTATTGGCAGAGGGAGCCAGTGTACAGCTTCCGGGTCATGTGGCCAGCATGACTAAGCCGCTTCTGGCGAACCAGAGCAGCGCACGGAAACGCCGTTTACCTTCCCACCGGAGTGGTACCTATTTATCTACTTGTACTTTGACATGCTTTCGAACTGCTAGGTTGGCAGGAGAAGGGGTCGAGCAACGGGAGCTCACCCCGTCGCGGGCATTCGAACCGCCGACCATCTGATCGGCAAGTCCTAGGCTCTGTGGTTTAACCCACAGCGTCACCCGCGTCGCCACAAAACAGCGCAGTATGGAGTACTCCTTACCAAGGGTTGCATGCCCTTTTCAAGGATACTCCGTTCCCCCTCCCCCAGGCCCCCACCACTGATTCTCTGTTCTGCCCCTCCCCTAAGCATCCCAGGCCCACTTAGCATACTCAGCCCTAATTTATTCTAAATCTGGAGTGGGGTGGGGTCCCTTTACAATATTTGTATCCAAACCTTGGGCTATTCCCCGTTTTCTCACTCTTCGCCAGCCTGCAGGTATCTCCACGTCACACAGGGGCAGCTTCCTGTTGGCTACAATATGAGTTTCCTATTATCACATGGGGAAAAGCTGTACTCCGTGAATTTTTTCTGCTCCCGTTTTCATATTATTTAGGCTGAGTTTGTTCAACCCTTCTCCCTCCGCCACCCCTGCCGTTTTGCATCTGAAATATACACTTAATATGTTTAAGAATTTTCTTCTCCTTAAACTCATTCATCTCCTTTTCTTATTATTATACAGACACATTAAAATATATATCTAAAACTCTCTCTCTCTCTCTCTCTCTCTATCACACACGCACACGCACACACACATACCTTCCTTGTTCTCCAGGGGCTATTAACTACGAATAATTTATCCTGGAAATTTGTTATGTTAGAATTACCAATTAGATATGATTATAACTTACCGGGGATAAAGCTGCACCGCTGTTGAAAAAAACCTGAATCCCATTAAAATCAAATTAGCATATATTAGGTGAAAGATGGGTTTTACTGCAGTGCACTCAAGCTTTTTTAAAAAAAGATCTGAAATGCGGCGCCAGCCGTGCAGTTCAAAGCAGCCGGTCATTTGCAAAAGCTCTGAGCCATTGGACGGTGATGCTGAGCCTGTGTGGCCAACAAGTGGACTTTCCAGAGGCCCTAGCCAAAGAAAAGATCTCCCATAAAAAATTCAGAAGTGCCACTCTCTTATTTTGGGGAGCTAAAAATAATACAGTGGTAAAGGTAAAGGGACCCCTGACCATTAGGTCCAGTCGTGACCAACTCTGGGGTTGCAGTGCTCATCTCGCTTTATTGGCCGAAGGATCCGGCGTACAGCTTCCGGGTCATGTGGCCAGCATGACTAAGCCGCTTCTGGCGAACCAGAGCAGCACATGGAAACACCGTTTACCTTCCGCCAGAGCAGTACCTATTTATCTACTTGCCCTTTGACATGCTTTCGAACTGCTAGGTTGGCAGGAGCAGGGACCAAGCAACGGGAGCTCACTCCATCACAGGGATTCGAACCGCCAACCTTCTGATCGGCACGTCCTAGGCTCTGCGGTTTAACTCACAGCGCCACCTCAGGTTAAGTACTTGATTCGTTCCAGAGGTCCGTTCTTAACCTGAAATTGTTCTTAACCTGAAGCACCACTTTAGCTAATGGGGCCTCCTGCTGCCGCCACGCCGCCGGAGCATGATTTCTGTCCTCATCCTGAAGCAAAGTTCTTAACCTGAAGCACTATTTCTGGGTTAGCAGAGTCCGTAACATGATGCGTATGTAACCCGAGGTACCACTGTAGATGAAGGTTTTGTAATGCTGGTAATATAAGCCAGTTACAAAGCCAGTTCTGAGCACCTGCTTTTTATCCACCTTTGGCCATCGGCTGGAGGTGCTGATCTAGCATGGCTGACCGGCTTGCTTTCTGGAAGCCCTTGCCAAAGGAAACAGCTCCTGCTCAGAACAGAGATGGCATGTGGGATTCAGAACTATGAAGCCTCAGAAGGCTCACAATGCTGGCCTAAGAAAAAGCCAATTCTGAGCCAAATACAAGTCAATCATGAGCACCTGGTTTTTTTTTCCAGCTCAGGACTTGCCCCTCCCCTGTCTCTCCCACCCACCTTGTTCCCAACGCACTCTCAACCACTGATCCCCTTCTTCCCTTCCCTTGCTGCAGCTGATGAACTGGAGGTGTGAGGGGCCTTTGGGAAAGCTCCATTTCCCAGAGCCACTTGCTCCCCAAAAACACTGTCTGTTGTTGTTGTTGTTTAGACGTTTAGTTGTGTCCGACTCTTCACCGAGCTAGCCACTCGGGTGCCTGGTATGAGGGTGTGACTTAGGAAGTTTTAATAGTGGACTAGTTACAGAACATGGGACGCGGGTGGCGCTGTGGGTTAAACCACAGAGCCTAGGACTTGCCAATCAGAAGGTCGGCGGTTCAAATCCCCGCGACAGGGTGAGCTCCTGTTTCTCAGTCCCTGCTCCTGCCAACCTAGCAGTTCAAAAGCGTGGCAAAGTGCAAGTAGATAAATAGGTACTGCTCTGGTGGGAAGGTAAATGGCGTTTCCGTGCGCTGCTCTGCTTCGCCAGAAGCTGTTTTGTCATGCTGGCCACATGAACCGGAAGCTTTCCGCTGGCTCCCTCGGCCAATAAAGTGAGATGAGCGCCGCAACCCCAGAGTCAGTCACGGACCCTAATGGTCAGGGTCCCTTTACCTTTAGTAACAGAACAACATCATCTCTGCCTATCAAAATGCCCAGAAGGGGGAAAGGAGTCTTTTCACCTGATACTGAAATATCGGGGAAAATTCCAAACATACCTCGCTAGGGAGAGCATTCTGCAAATGGGGAGCCAACACTGAAAAGTCCCTGCTCTCCCTCCAAGCCCGGAGACGAGCCTCAAATGTAGATCTAAAAGTCCAGGTAGGTTCATAGCAGAAGGAGCATTCCAGCATACCCTCCAACATTCCTCCAATGAAAATGGTGACGTCCTATTCCATAATGAAAATAATTTTATTCTTTATACCCCGCCTATCCTGTTGGGTTGCTCCAGCCATTCTGGGCAGCTTCCAACATACCGTATTTTTCGCTCTATAAGACGCACCAGACCACAAGACGCACCTAGTTTTGGGAGGAGGAAAACAAGAAAAAAAATATTCTGCATCTCAGAAGCCAGAACAGCAAGAGGAATCACAGAGCAGTGAAAGCAGCAATCCCTCTTGCTATTCTGGCTTCTGTGATAGCTTTGCAGCCTGTATTCGCTCCATAAGACACACACACATTTCCCCTTACTTTTTAGGAGGGAAAAAGTGAGTCTTATAGAGCAAAAAATACGGTATGTAAAAACATAATAAAACATTAAACATAAAGTAACCTTTCCTATACTGGGCTGACTCACTGCGCAGCGATCCCGCTGGCTGTCCTGGCTTATGGGATAGCCGCACGCAGTTTCTCCTGGCCGGGGAGGCTACACATGGCTAAACAAGAAGCCAGGACAGCCAGCGGGATCGCAGTGATCCCGCTGGCTGTCCTGGCTTATGGGATAGCCATGTGCAGCCTCTCCTGGGCAAGAGGAGCCTTCATCCCCTGCCTGGGAGAGGCTGCACATGGCTAAGGCTCCCCCAAGAGCCGCACTCCCTTTAAAGAGCATGCAGAGTGTGTGTGCTGCTCTTGTGGGCTTTTCCCCGAGCAAGTAGAAGGGCAGCCCTTCTCCCTCCTCGGGGAAAAGCCCCGAAAAGCCGCACACATGCTCCACGCAGCTCTTTAAAGGGAGCGCTGAAAGAGCCTCCAGCCTGCATTCGCTGCATAAGACTCACACCCTTACCTTTTAGGAGGGGAAAAGTGCATCTTATAGAGTGAAAAATACGGTAGTTGCTTATCTCCTTTGCTTGGAGGTCGCATCACTCTGTAACCCAACAACATTCCTCCAATGAAAATTGGGGCATCCTAAGGATAAGCAGGACACTCTGAGATCAAATCAGAAACCAGGACAGCTTCTGTAAATATAGGACTGTCCCTGGAAAACAGGGATACTGGGCGGGTCTGAAAGTATTATGATCAAGAGTTGTATATAGCTTTAAAGGTTAGAACTGTCTACACTGAGTAGCAGTGAAACTCCAGGGTTCCCAGCAGTCTGTTCTGGAGTTTAGCATGGTATACGAAGCAGGTGCCGGGTGCTGGTTAATTACGTGTAAACCGAGGCATGCGGAAATAGCGCTGAGGATATTTCTCCACCCAAATCTTCAAGCCTGGGAAACCCACCCACCGTTTCAGCTCAGAAAGGTCCCCAGAGCGCGTCGCGTCGACAGCAGGTGTCTCTTTCTCCCCGGAGGATGACGGGCCGGGCCTTTGAGCGAAACCTCTCTGCCACTTAATTGTAATGCCGCCCCGTCTTCTCAAAAATGCAGTCGCTGCGGAACGGTGCAGCTGTGCCATAAAAGTTTTATGCCCTTCATAAAATGCCTTGGCATTTATGTCCAGATGAGACATCAAAAAGTGTATAAAACCACATTTTAAATATTAAAAGACCATCCTTGCTTTTTCTCCCCAGCGTTCAAAGAGAAAGAAAGAAAGAAAGAAAGAAAGAAAGAAAGAAAGGGTCCTCATGTCCTCACAGAGAGGAAGGGGACACCATTCTGTCAAGGGCATCATAAATCAGGTGTTTTAATGCACTGGGGACACCTCCTTGCATTCTCAAGGTAGCGGTGAAATTCTAATTTATTTGCTATTACTTCTTGCATTGTTTGATCGCTTGTCTCAAAGTGACTTAGCACTGTAAAAACATGCAGAGGAGCGAATTAAAGTCAACATCAGAACGACAAAAAGCATTCTTGCCCAAAAAAAGAGGGAGGCCATTGTAAAATCCTGCCCCACCCCACTAAAAAAGGAACATCATTATGTTGTTGTTTAGTCGTTTAGTCGTGTCCGATTCTTCGTGACCCCATGGACCAGAGCACGCCAGGCACTCCTGTCTTCCACTGTCTCCCGCAGTTTGGCCAAACTCATGTTGGTACCTTCGAGAACATTGTCCAACCATCTCATCCTCTGTCGTCCCCTTCTCCTTGTGCCCTCCATCTTTCCCAACATCAGGATCTTTTCCAGGGAGTCTTCTCTTCTCATGAGGTGGCCAAAGTATTGGAGCCTCAGCTTCAGGATCTGTCCTTCCAGGGAGCACTCAGGGCTGATTTCCTTAAGAATGGATACGTTTGATACGTTTGATAACATCATTATATTATTGGTTATTGGCAATCATAATATTATCGAGGTACATTTGAAGCAGTATCATACTTAACACAAAGCACCCTGGAGACAGTGTTGAGAGTTGTGGTTGGAGGGGTTAAAGTCTCTGAAGGTTCTTGTGGAGCAATGTTGCCATATCCCATCACATCCCTGGTTTATTAGGTCAGTGTACACAACACAGTGGCGGGTGGCGCTATGGGTTAAACCACAGAGCCTAGGACTTGCCGATCAGATGTTGCCGTGACGGGGTGAGTTCCTGTTGCTCAGTCCCAGCTCCTGCCAACCTAGCAGTTTGAAAGCACGTCAAAGTGCAAGTAGATAAATAGGTACCGCTCCGGCGGGAAGGTAAACGGCGTTTCCGTGCGCTGCTTTGGTTCGCCAGAAGCGGTTTTGTCATGTTGGCCACATGACCCGGAAGCTGTACGCCGGCTCCCTCGGCCAATAAAGCGAGATGAGCGCCGCAACCCCCAGAGTCAGTCACGACTGGACCTAATGGTCAGGGGTCCCTTTACCTTTTACACAATACAGTGGATGCTCGGGTTGCGAACGTGATCCATGTGGGAGGCACGTTCGCAACTCACAGCGTTCGCAACCTGAAAACCACATGTGCGCATGTGCGGGTTGCGATTCGGTGCTTCTGCACATGCGCAAAGCGCGATTTAGCGCTTCTGCGCATGCATGACCGCTGAAACCCAGAAGTAACCCACTCTGGTACTTCTGGGTTTCGGTGCATCCGTAACCCGAAAAAACACAACCTGAAGCGTCTGTAACCCGAGGTATGACTGTACTGAGCTAGATGGACCTCAATGGTCTGATTTAAGCCCTGTCTCCGCTATGCATTTGAAGTAGCATTGTATCATTTTCACAGGCATGGTTCCCCCCAAGGAATTCTGGGAACTGTAGTTTGTTATGAGTGCTAAGAGTTGTTCGGAGACCCCCCTACCCACCACAAGGAGCTACAGTTCTCAGAGCTCCAGGGGACAAAGTGTTAACTGTTAAACCCACTCTCTGAAGCTTTCAGGCAGGAGTCTTCTGACCTGGGATCCTTGCATTGTGGGAGGGGGCTAGATCAGTGGCGTAGCGTGGGGGGTGCAGGGGGGGCCGGCCGCACCGGGCGCAACATCTGGCGGTTAGGGTTAGGGGGCGCAAATCCACAGGTTAGGGGGTGCAAATCCACAGGTTAGGGGGCGCAAATTACTTGCCTTGCCTCGGGTGCTGACAACCCATGCTACGCCACTGGGCTAGATGACCTTTGGGAGTTCCTTCATGGACCATTGGCCATACTGGTTCCAGTAAGTGCAAGAAAAAGTGACCCCCCTCTCCCAGATTTAAATATCTGTGTGTGTGTGTGTGTGTGGCCTCCATTTGAGATGAAACAGAAAATGTTGGTTCCCAGTGAATTCAGCCAACGAGGTTGTGACGAGGGCATAAAAGACGCGGCAAGAGTTGCTGTTACAGCTGTAACGGTATCACGAGCGGCCGGCCGGCAGCTGCTACAATATCATCAAATATTTATCCAGGATCATCTCATCTTTCAGGGTACTCGCAAACGCTTCGGCAGACTGAGAATATGTTTTTGCTCAGTTTAAAGGAGGCTCCAAAATATCAGACAAAAGAGGAGAGTGATGAGGTTGACTTGGAATCCCTCACAGCTGTTCTACGAACATTTTCAAGCCAGCCCACACCATGCATCAAGGTCCCGTTTGTTAACTGCACACCCAAACCAGCATTGTTTTGGTGCATTTTATTCCCCCAAAACTAATTCATTCACATTTTTTATACAACTCTTCCGATCTCTCTCTCTCTCTCTCTCTCTCTCTCTCTCTCTCTCTCTCTCTCTCTCTCTCTCTGTTGGGAGAAATAAACTTTGCTTCCCACGTTCTCCCCCACCCCCACCCCAGGGGCCTCACTCTGCTGCTTTTTGCATACATTTGCATATGGAAATCTTGGCTGCAAATAGGCCACGGTTTTGCATCTTTTTCCTGGTTTTTAAAAGCAAAAACGCAGCTAGGCATCCTCTTGATAAAACTAGCAGACTAGCTGGGAAAAAGAAAAAACAGGAGCCAGCCACTCAGTCTGCACACGTGCAATAATAGCTCATATTTAGTCTTGTTTTTGTTGACAACTATATTAAGAATTTTAGCATAACAGTGCCAAGACTCATTATACATTTGAGAATTATTACAAGCCAGCTAGATTTGCAGCACTGACATGCTAGGTTATGAACAGGCTTGATTCCTAGAACCAAAGAACTGGTTAGGAGCAGGCTCATTTATTTCATAGCACTGACGAGCTAATTAGGAGCAAGCTAGAGTCCTAGAACTGAAAAGCAAAAACCAACAAGCTAGTTACAAACAGGCTAGATTTGTAGCACCAACAAGCTAGTTGTGAGCAGGCTAGAGTCGTACCACTAACAAGCCAGTTACGAGCAGGCTAGAGCCGTAGTGCCAACAAGCCAGTTACGAGCAGGCTAAAGCCGTAGTGCCAAAAAGCCAGTTACGAGCAGGCTAAAGCCGTAGTGCCAAAAAGCCAGTTACGAGCAGGCTAAAGCCGTAGTGCCAAAAAGCCAGTTACGAGCAGGCTAGGGTTGTAGCACCAACAAGCTAGTTTTGAACATGCTAGAGTCATAGCACCAACAAGCTAGTTGTGAGGAGGCTAGAGCCGTAGCACCAACAAGCCACTACTTAGCAGACTAGATACTTAGAATTGATGAGGTAGTTAAGAGCAGGTGAATATCTTTTAAGGCATTCCAGAAATGGGTGCAACTACAGAAAAGGCAATGCAGATGGTGACAGCAGTCATGAAATTAAAAGACACCTGCTTCTTGGGAGGAAAGCAATGACAAACCTAGACAGCATCTTAAAAAACAGAGACATCACCTTGCTGACAAAGGTCCGTATAGTTAAAGCTATGATTTTCCCAGTAGTGATGTATGGACCTCTGGGGGAGGTTGCTCCAGACCGAACGCACCTGGAAGACTGCTTGGACTCTGTTTGATCAGCCGACTGGTGTTTAACTCATTTGAGGTTCACTTTTGAGATCTCAGCTGACAGGACAGGGAAGATCACCATCCATCCACCCAGAACGCTGTGATTAATACCAGGCATTTGTGTTAAGTGCTTTAGCCTTCAGAGACACTGAGCAAACAGAGACTAATCTGAGAGGATCAGATCCTCAGTGGGAGAGAACTAATTGAGGAGCTGCCATGTGACATTTGTGTGAGTTTGCAGAGCTGATGGCAGCGATCGGCTGTGGGGGAGAGGTGATGAGACTTGTACCAGATACCTAAAAACCAGGGTCAGAGGCAGCAATGCTTCTGAATGCCAATTTCTGGAAACCACAGGAGGGGAGAGTTATAGAATCAGACTTAAAAGAGACCACAAGAGGCATCTAGGCAAATCCCCCGCAATGTAGGAATATTTGCATGACGTTTGGTTTGAACCCAGGATCCTGAGATTAAGGCACTGATGCCCTAACCAACTGAGAGCATCATGTTCTCATGCTCTTGGGTCCAGTTTGCCACTGTCCCACAGGTATCATGAGGGCAGGATGTTGGACTAAGTGAGCCATTGGCCTGATCCAGCAAACTCTCCTTGTGTTTTTATGAATAAATATAATTTGTTGCTTGCAACCCATCTGACTGGGATGCCTCCAGCAGAATATAAAAGAACACAGCAGAACCTTGATACAAGCAAGGTAAGGGTTTTGGACAGGTTCTGCAGCCCGCTGTTGCAAGCTGTGCATGCCCCCAGTGGCGTAGCGTGGGGGGTGCAGGGGGGGCCGGCCGCACCGGCCGCAACATCTGGGGGGGGGGGCGCACTCGCACTCGCAGCTCTCTGCCCCTACCTGGCTCACTCACTCTCTCTCACTGCAGTGCTGGCTGTGCGAATCCGATGCGAGCCGCCGGGTCGCCGCCCACTGTGGAGGGGGGTGTGCCAGGCGTGCGGTGTGGTGCAGAGAGAGAGCGAGGGACTATCTGGGGGAGGGACAGTGCAGCGGGGGGGGGGCGCAAATTACTTGCCTTGCCCCGGGTGCTGACAACCCACGCTACGCCACTGCATGCCCCAAAACTCGCTGCAGCTTTGTTTTGAGATTACAGAGGTACCTCAGGTTAAGAACTTAATCTGTTCTGGAGGTCCGTTCTTAACCTGAAACTGTTCTTAACCTGAGGTACCACTTTAGCTAATGGGGCCTCCTGCTGCTGCCACACGATTTATGTTCTCATCCTGAAGCAAAGTTCTTAACGTGAGGTACTGTAACCTGAAGCGTATGTGTCAGGGGTTCAGGAGCAGAGGCACAAGAAAGGGAGGAAATAGAGAGCGAGGGGGAGGAGTCCGAAGGAAATGTTAGCGATGACAGCGGTCCGAGGTCTCTGAGTCTTTCCAGCGAATTGGAAGATTCACAGAAAGGGGCTCCCATGGTCAGAGCAAGGGGGGTGCCGAGGGGGGCACCCCAGGAAGAAGGGGCCAGAGGGGACTCAGAGAGCAGCAGTCAGAAATCAGGACCAGCGTCCACACCAGAGTGCAGTAGGGGGGAGGAGTCCCAGGCATCGGGTTCAGGCGGCGCACTGCCAGCGGGAGGACATGAGTCAGGACTGGCCACGCCTCCATCGGGGAGCGAGGAAACGGTCGAGAGGAAGGTTGAAGGCTGGGCGCGCGCGCCAAGTTCAAATGTACAGGAGGGCGGCGCAGTCGGCAGCCCGGATAGGGAGCCAGGTCCCAAAGCCCGCCGAAAAGAGCGGGAGGAGTCAGGGGGGTCAACGTCAGCGTCAGAAGAATCCAGGAAGGAAGGGACCCCGGGGGGTAGCAGGACCCAGAGGAGAAAGGAGAGACGGAAGAGGTGGAGTAAGGCTAGAGTCTTAAACTGGTGTACAGGGGGCGGAGATTCAGATGGAGCTTCGCCGATCTAAACCCTAGACGTAGAGCTGGGGCGCTCCGGCTTGAAAATGGAAACTGTACTTCAATAAAGACTTTTGTACATTACTACCGGCTAGCGTTGGTCCTCTGTGAGCTGGGACCTGGAGCCAGCTCTGACAGTATGTAACCCAAGGTAAAAGGTAAAGGGACCCCTGACCATTAGGTCCAGTCGTGGCCGACTCTGGGATTATGGCGCTCATCTCGCTTTATTGGCCGAGGGAGCCGGCGTACAGCTTACAGGTCACGTGGCCAGCATGACTAAGCAGCTTCTGGCAAACAAGAGCAGCGCACAGAAATGCCGTTTACCTTCCCGCCGGAGTGGTACCTATTTATCTACTTGCACTTTGACGTGCTTTCAAACTGCTAGGTTGGCAGGAGCAGGGACCGAGCAACGGGAGCTCACCACATTCAAACCGCCAACTTTCTGATCAGCAAGCCCTAGGCTCTGTGGTTTGACCCACAGCGCCACCCACATCCCTAACAACCCGAGGTACCACTGTATATTTATCTAATGATTTATATGCCACCTTTTTTCCTCCAATGAGCTTGAGTTGCGATAGGTGGCTTTTCCTCCTCCCCCTTCTCATTTAAGCCCCACAACAACCCTATGAGGTAGGCTGTTGTCAGAGGCTGCACTGAGGAGGAGTGGTAGGGACCTTCCCGAGAAGAGGAGGACAGTAGAGATTTAGAACAGTGGTTCGCAGAAGGTCACAGTTCAGAGGCTGCAGTGGGGAGAAGCTGGGAAATATTGGGAGAGGAGCAGGAGGGAGAAAAAGACCCAGAGGAGAGACAGCTGACAGGCTCAGTGTCTCCAGAAAGTATTCCTGACCCTCCTCTCCTAGGACCAGGTGTGCCCTGAGAGTAGGAGAACAGAAAGCTCAGAGGCTGAAAGCACAGATCAGCCAGCGCAGGGGTGATGTAGAATAGGAGGGACTGAGGGAGTGGAACTTTACTTGGAGGAACGCCATTATCTAAGAGAGACAGCATTCCTTTGTCTCTCTGTGTGAATATTGAATAAACTACAGTGGTGCCTCGCAAGACGAAAAGAATCCGTTCCGCGAGTCTCTTCGTCTTGCGGTTTTTTTCGTCTTGCGAAGCAAGCCCATTAGCGTCTTAGCGGATTAGTGCTATTAGCGGCTTAGCGGGCTTAGCAGATCAGCTGATAAGCGGCTTAGCGGATCAGCTGATAAGCGGCTTAGCGGATCAGCTGTTAAGCGGCTTAGCAGCTTGGGGAAAAGGGGGGGGAGGAAAAAAACTCTGCAGGAACTCGCAAGACATTTTCGTCTTGCAAAGCAAGCCAAGCCCATAGCAAATTCATTTTGCGAAGCACCTCCAAAACGGAAAACCCTTTCGTCTAGCGGGTTTTCCGTCTTGTGAGGCATTCGTCTTGCGGGGCACCACTGTACTGGTAAGAACTCTTCTTGTTTATCTGCTTCTTGGCATTGAATTCCCTGAAACCTGACAGTTGTGCTGAGAGGCAGGGACTATCCCCCGAGGTCAGCTAGTGAGCTTCATGTCCAAGTGGGGAGATTCAAACCCTGGTCTCTCCCATGTCCTAATGTAACCTGGATAGCTCAGTTGGTGGTGTTACTAATGGAAAGGTTGCAGGTTCGATCCCCATGCAGGACAGCTGCATTTTCCTGGACTTGGACTAGATCAGACACGTCCAACAGGTAGGTCGTGATCTACCGGTAGATCACTGGATGTCTCTGGTAGATCACTGGCTCCCCACAAAGAAGCTCAACAATTTTGGCTCCCCTAAAAAAAGCTCATGATTCTAGCCCTGCTTTCCTCTCCCTAAAAAATGCTCAACAATTTTGACCTGAACCCCAAAAGGGGGGTAGATCACTGCCCGTTTTTAACTCTGTGAGTAGACCACAGTCTCTTGGGAGTTGGCCACCCCTGGACTATAATAATAATAATAATAATAATAATAATAATAATAATAATAATAATAATAATAATTTATTATTTGTACCCCGCCCATCTGGCTGGGTTTCCCCAGCCACTCTGGGCGGCTTCCATAGAAACAAAAAATACGGTAAAATATCACAGATTAAAAACTTCCCTGAACAGAGCTGCCTTAAGATGTCTTCTAAATGTCAGGTAGTTATTTATCGCTTTGACATCTGCTGGGAGGGCATTCCACAGGGCGGGCGCCACTACCGAGAAGACCCTCTGCCTGGTTCCCTGTAGCTTTGCTTCTGGCAATGAGGGAACCGCCAGAAGGCGCTCGGAGCTGGACCTCAGTGTCCGGGCAGAACGATGGGGGTGGAGACGCTCCTTCAGGTATACTGGGCCGAGGCCGTTTAGGGCTTTAAAGGTCAACACCAACACTTTGAATTGTGCTCGGAAACGTACTGGGAGCCAATGTAGGTCTTTCAAGACCGGTGTTATGTGGTCTCGGCGGCTGCCCCCAGTCACCAGTCTAGCTGCCGCATTCTGGATTGGTTGTAGTTTCCGAGTCACCTTCAAAGGTAGCCCCACGTAGAGCGCATTGCAGTAGTCTAAGCGGGAGATAACTAGAGCATGCACCACTCTGGCGAGACAGTCCGCGGGCAGGTAGGGTCTCAGCCTGCGTACCAGGTGGAGTTGGTAGACAGCTGCCCTGGATACAGAATTGACCTGCGCCTCCATGGACAGCTGTGAGTCCAAAATGACTCCCAGGCTGCGCACCTGGTCCTTCAGGGGCACAGTTACCCCATTCAGGACCAGGGAGTCCTCCACACCAGCCCGCCCCCTGTCCCCCAAAAACAGTACTTCTGTCTTGTCAGGATTCAACTTCAATCCATTAGCCATGATTCTAGGACTAGATGATTCTAGGAGCACTCTGCTATGGGTGGTGGTGCTTGATGTTTCCCAGCTCCTGCGAGTCTTTCTCTTTTTTTTCTTTTACTTACTCGCTGTTGCGGCGAGAGAAAGCAATGTGGGGCGGGTGTTTCTGGCAACAGCCATCCATCTTCCCCGGCAGCTTGCTCCTCTCGAAGTTGATATTCAAAGCCCACGTTCCCCAGAGCTTCCCCGGAGCCAAAACGTGGGATCTTTTCCCCCACCCATTCCTCACCGCTCACCTCGATCAGGCCTTGGGGAGATGAGGAGCTCTCTCGCTCCTACGCTGACCGAACTGGATAGCTTGCCTCTCATCTTTTCCGTGGATTGATGCTCCGAGGGGGTCTCATCCGAACGTGATTAAACCGCCATTATGCCCACTTGCTGAGAAAATGGAGATTTACGGACTCCCAGGCCTCCATTTAAATGCAAATGTGGCAGTATTAGCCTGGAACCATGGAAATGAGGAGCATTAAGGCAGCGGTGGTGGTGATGGCATCGGAGGAGCTATCTCCCGCATTGCCCTGGGAGACAGGGCTTAATCTTTGTCAACCAGGTTACAGAGCGATGCAAACAGTGGGGGCAGGGAGGGGTCCAAAACATCCTCACTGATCTGCCCCACTTTCCTCTGGAGGCAGGTGGAGGTTGCTTAAGGGCTGTGGCTCAGCCCTGGAGTGTCTGCTTTGCATACAGAAGGTAAAGGTAAAGGTACCCCTGCCCGTACGGGCCAGTCTTGCCAGACTCTAGGGTTGTGCGCCCATCTCACTCAAGAGGCCGGGGGCCAGCGCCGTCCGAAGACACTTCCGGGTCACGTGGCCAGTGTGACATCGCTGCTCTGGCGAGCCAGAGCCGCACACGGAAACGCCGTTTACCTTCCCGCTAGTAAGCGGTCCCTATTTATCTACTTGCACCCAGTAGTGCTTTCGAACTGCTAGGTTGGCAGGCGCTGGGACTGAACAACGGGAGGACACCCCGCCGCGGGGATTCGAACCGCCGACATTTCGATCGGCAAGCCCTAGGCGCTGAGGCTTTTACCCACACTGCCACCCGCGTCCCTATACAGAAGGTACCAGGTTTGAATCTCTGTGGCATCACCAAGTAGACCTGGGAGAGACTCCTACCTGGAACCCCAGACTGCTAAATTACAGACAACAGGGAGCAAAATGGTCCAATGGTCTAACTCTGTATATGCAGTGGTACCTCAGGTTACATACGCTTCAGGTTACAGACACTTCAGGTTACAGACTCCGCTAACCCAGAAATAGTACCTCGGGTTAAGAACTTTGCTTCAGGATGAGAACAGAAATCACACAGCAGCAGCGGGAGGCCCCATTAGCTAAAGTGGTACCTCAGGTTAAGAACAGTTTCAGGCTAAGAACGGACCTCCAGAACGAATTAAGTTCTTAACCCGAGGTATCACTGTACATATATATAACGCTGGTCCTAAAAGAACTACACTGGCTCCCAGTACATTTCCGAGCACAATTCAAAGTGTTGGTGCTCCTGTATACCTGGTGGAGAGCCAGTGTGGTGTAGTGGTTAAGAGCAGTAGACTCGTAATCTGGTGAACCGGGTTCGCATCTCCGCTCCTCCACATGCAGCTGCTGGGTGACCTTGGTCTAATCACACTTCTCTGAAGTCTCTCAGCCTCAC
Organism: Podarcis tiliguerta; assembly: GCF_965153285.1. Lineage (NCBI taxonomy): Eukaryota > Metazoa > Chordata > Lepidosauria > Squamata > Lacertidae > Podarcis > Podarcis tiliguerta. The sequence continues at coordinate 12,593,444 of NC_139541.1, forward strand.
TCACCTCACAGAGTGTTTGTTGTGAGGGAGGAAGGGAAAGGAGAATGTTAGCCGCTTTGAGACTCCTTCGGGTAGTGATAAAGCGGGAGATCAAATCCCTTTAGCTAATGGGGCCTCCCGCACGATTTCTGTTCTCATCCTGAAGCAAATTTCTTAACCTGAGGTACTATTTCTGGGTTAGTGGAGTCTGTAACCTGAAGCAACTGTAACCTGAGGTACCACTGTAGACAAATTCAGTTGCTCCATCCCCTTGACCACTCAGATTGCTCTTTTCTGAACCTTTTCCAGTGCTACAATATCCTTTTCGAGGTGAGGTACTTGAGGCTGCTTGGTTTTCCTCTTCCCTGCCCTCCACATTCTCCTTTTGTGCTGTGTCTGTTTCCATCGTAGGCCTGCAAACAGAGCCTGCCTTGTTTTGTGGGTGGTTTGTTGGTTGGTTTCTTTTTTGAAGATCTATCAGCTGCTCTTGGAGCCTTTCTGGCTGAAGAGCAGGATATAAATACTTGGAAATCAGTCAGTTGGGGAACATTTTAAAAAGGTATCCAGAAAGAGTGGTGTATGTGTGTGTGCCCATCCAACCAGCTCAGGTGGCTATCGCTGCGTTTTGCCTCACACACAGAGATCTGACAACGGAGACAGGCGTGTGAGCCGTAGATCATAAATCAGGTAGCCAACTGCCTTCGCTTGCCTTCAGCCCATATGACTCTCACCAGGTAATTACAAAGGACATCAATTAAAGTGCTCCTGCCTGGCCCTGCATTTGAAGCTCTGGAATTGAATAATGCAGAGACGCTGGGGAGGGAAGGGGGGGGAAAGGGATCACGGCGATTGTTTCATTATTGATGAGAGATGACAGGTCCTCCGCTGACAATCTGCCTAAGGGAGATGATTAGCTTGTAAAAAATTAATTGTCGCTCTTTGGATAGACGTGGATGAGGTGGGGGTGAGGACACACGCACACACGTGCACGTGTGACCCCCAAAGACCAGCGATATTGACGCTTTGCTTATTTCAAGGGACTTCCCAAAGGTTTCGGTGGAGGCAATTACATTCAATTAGGATCACAAGCAGCAAAATGTCACCAGGAGAATGGAAGGCAGGGGTGCGTTGAAAAGGATATTCCGAGAGGTGCTGGCCCTGGTCCAAAGTGGTCAGAAGGTATATTGACATATATAATCCCCCCACATTTCATATTTCTGGGAAATGGATTTGTCTGGAACTGAATGGATGTAGTCAATTTTGGGGGGTGGAGGAGGTCAGTCTTTAGTACAGTTTGCCTTGTTTTCCACAGGAGGTTGCAAATTTATTTTTTTAAAGAAACAGCAACAAATCAGCATGAAAATCTGTACATGAAAAGTCTTCTAACAGTCTATTATTAGTATTAATATTAATCACAGAATGCTGGAGTTGAAAAGGACCCAAGGGGTCATCTGACCCGACCCAGAGCAGTGAAGGAATCACAGCCAATAATAATTTATTGATCTCCTTTTACCTGAGTCTCACTTGCAAACATACCATAAAAAACTGCTGGAAGCAGTTTTAGAAATACTGTAGAAAACAACTAAAGGTAGGTTTAAAAGCAACACAAACCGAACACTAAAGCAGAGGGGGGTTAAGGATCAGTGGTTAGAGCGGGTTCTTTGCATGCAGAATGTTTGGTCCCAGGCAGCATCTTCTGTAGGGACCCCTGGCTGAAAACCTGCGGAACTGCTACCAATGGGTGTAGACAATGGTCTGACTCTATTGAAAGCAACTTCCTGTCTTCCTGTGTAAACCAACCTTATAATTAGAGCTTTGAGGACTGGAATCTTATTTTATTTCAAGGTGAAAGTCAGTGGCAGAGCAACTGCTTTGCATGCAGAAGGTCCCAGGCAGTGGCGTAGCGTGGGGGGTGCAGGGGGGCCGGCCGCACCAGGCGTAACATCTGGGGGTTAGGGTTAGGGGGCGCAAATCCACGGGTTAGGGGGCGCAAATTACTTGCCTTGCCCCGGGTGCTGACAACCCACGCTACGCCACTGGTCCCAGGTTCAGTTCCCAGGAATAAGTCAGCTTCCTTGGTTCCTGTCTTTGTACACGCCACTTTTTCATCCAGCTGGAAAAGCTTGCCGAAACAAAAACGTCTCCGATCGTTTCCAGAAATTACAGATCGCAGGCACCTGTCACAGCTCAACAGGGATGCTGTTCCACAAAACACGGAACAAGCACACTTTTCTACCCAATTTTACCTAGCGTGCACATTTTTTTTTTACAAATGTTTTTTCTCTCCTCCAAATAAAATGCTGTTTTCAATTATGCGCACCTTTTGCATGTTTTTGCCTAACACGTTCTTTTTTACAACCTGCTGTTGTTGATGAGCTGCTTTGCAAAAGTCAGAGAAGCACAGGTTTCAGAGGATAGGTGCTCTTTCAATTCACATATTGCTTGAAGTGTGAATAAGGCATGCGGCCCCTGGAGGGTTGGCTCTAGGTCAATGTGGCCCTTGGCTTGAAAGAGTTTAGCCATTCCTGCAATAGAAAACAAGGCAGGGCAGAGCTACTCATCCATCAGTCTAAAGGAGACCCTGCTTCTCCTGCCTTTCGCACACAGAATGGTATCCTGTGCTAGTCCTACTCACTGTAGACCCATTCAACCTTAAATCATAGATCTGTAAAGTTGTGAGGGACTCCAATGCAGGAATCACAGCTAAGGCATCCCTGACACATATATTCTGAACCCGAGAGCTAAGCCCATTTGTGAACGATTGTGTAAGATGCTTGATGTGGACGGCCAAGTTAAGATCCCATATTTGCTGTCTGACTCTGACAAGTTCATGACAGGCAACGTTGCAAGATTCATGATTGCGATTGAGAAGAACGTTCATCAAAGACAATATTGTGGGCTGTAAAGTGGGCTTGGAAATGTAATAAAGAAACTTATTTGTGTAGGTCTGCATTTCAAGGTATGAATGCAATGCTTTTCTTCTAAAAAAATGTTTAGGGGTGCTCTCATTTTGACTCAAGAAAATCACCATTTTATAGTTCAGATAGGGAGAAATAAAAATAGTAAATACAATGAAATTGGAGAGCTGGACCATAAAGAAAGCTGATCGCCGAAGAATTGATGCTTTTGAATTCTGGTGCTGGAGGAGACTCTTGAGAGTCCCATGGACTGCAAGAAGATCAAACCTCTCCATTCTGAAGGAAATCAGCCCTGAGTGCTCACTGGAAGGACAGATCCTGAAGCTGAGGCTCCAGTACTTTGGCCACCTCATGAGAAGAGAAGACTCCCTGGAAAAGACCCTGATGCTGGGAAAGATGGAGGGCACAAGGAGAAGGGGACGACAGAGGACGAGATGGTTGGACAGTGTTCTCAAAGCTACGAACATGAGTTTGACCAAACTGCAGGAGGCAGTGGAAGACAGGAGTGCCTGGCGTGCTCTGGTCCATGGGGTCATGAAGAGTCGGACACGACTAAACAACTAAACAACAACAACAATGAAATTGACTAAGCACTGTGCTAGATTCCAACTCCTACTTCGCACATTCGCAGATTCAGGAAACCGTGACAGGAAATGAGGCCACCATCGGGGGTAGCAATGGAACTGACGATTCACCATGCTAGAGAAGAAACTAAAAATTTCAAAATGTATCTCTCTTACCAGCAGAAAGTACTTCCTGCTGTTTAGTAAGAATCTCCTGACATGTCACTTGAGTCCATTGGTTCAGATCTTACCCTCCAGAGGAGCAGAAAACAAGCTGGCTCTGTCTTTCATATGGATGTGTGAGCATCCTCTCAGTCTTCTCCCCTCCAGGCTAAGTGCACCCAACTCCCTCAAACGTTCCTCATATGGCTTGGTGTCCAGAACCTTGGTCATCATGGTCACCCTTCTCTGCACATGAATAAGCAAGGTCCATTCATTTCAATGGGTCTACCCCGAGTATAACTTTGCTGGAAAGAGAGAAGCATTGTTAGTTTATGTAGACTGAGGGAGAAGGCTAAAATCTACCGGATTCTTCTCTGGCCCTCCCCACCCCTGGCATGTGGCCCCCAGAAGGGAATGTGGCCCTCTGGCTGAAAATCTCCCCCAACATTGCTCTAACAGGATGGATAACTTTCATGGAGGACCCTTCTACCACTCTGTCATTGTTTGAACTTGGACAGGTCATCTTCATTGCCATGGATTGGACTAGATGACTTTTTTATTATTATTTAATCATTTTTTTATATACAAACATCAACCGCAAAAGACGCATACAACAAAAACCATAATAACAATAATAACACAATTGAAAAATTCAGATTTGAATACACTGATATGCCTATGACTACACCTTTTTAAACAATATTTTCCCACCTCTCTCTCCTCCCCCTACTTCCCATCACTATCCGCCTTATCGCTTAAATGTTGTTCCAGATTTCTTCATATTTATCCATTCTTATTTTACATCGACATGCAATTCGTTTGCATGTAGCTAATCTGTCCATATTATCAATCCATGTGCTCAGTGGAATCTTTTTGTGGCTCTGATTTTGTCCAATTTATGGAATATCCCGATATTCTGCCAAAGGTTTTTATTTTCTCCATAATTTTTGGAATTGTAACTTCTGGTTTTGTAATAAATAAAAGGATACCGTCCGCAAATAATACAATTTTGTAATTATCTTTGTTGTGCTTTACACCCTGGACTAGATGACTTTCCAACTCGACAGCGCTACGATTCTGTGAGAGGCTGGGGTTCTGACTTGCAATGAGAGCTCATTTCCGCAAGGACTTGGCTGCGTGTGCTTAGAATTCCTCCCGTTCAGCAATATCCTTTCGAATGCTCTATAGACTCACGCCCTCCCTGAAGCCTTGAATCTGCTACGTGTTAGCAGGGTGGGAGAAGAAGACAGTTTCTCCCCCCCCCCTCCCTCTTCCCGTCTCCAGTGGCGTAGGGCCATTTCTCTTTTCAAGTCTCCGCAATGCCGCTGGGACCTGAATCACCTCCATTCGGGAGGCGAGGGTCTAGGATTTTGCCAATGATCGCAGGCGGCACCTGCTTGCCTTTCAACTCTCTGAGCCTACTTTCTTCCTGCTGGTAAGCGGGCAGAGGGAAAAAAGAGACAGGTTTGCACTCTCCTGCTTGGAACGGAGCCAACTAATAATTCATAAAGTGACACAGAGAGGAGGTTGCCAGATCTTTTGAAGACAGGCTTGGCTGTCTTCACCCATGACCGTGGGAAGGTGATCGCAAAAGTATGGAAAGACATCCGTTCAAGGACACCTTCCAGAACTGCAGGAGGTTGTCACATCCGTCCTGCTGATGAAGTTATAAGCAGCCCAGCAAAGGCAGCAAAATACAGGAATCCTTCCAGCCCTTCTGCATGGTGGGAGAACCACAACTCAGTGGTAGAGCACCTGCTTTGAATGCAGAAGGTCCAGGTTCAACCTTCAATGGCATCTCCAGGCAGTGGCGTAGCGTGGATTGTCAGCACCCGGGGCATGACAAGTAATTTGCGCCCCCCCTCCGCTGCACTGTCCCTCCCCCAGATAGTCCCTCGCTCTCTCTCCGCACCGCACCACACGCCTGGCACCCTCCCCTCCACAGTGGGCGGCGACCTGGGGGCTAGGATCGGATTCGCACAGCCAGCACTGCAGTGAGAGAGAGTGAGTGAGCCAGGTAGGGGCAGAGAGCTGCGAGTGCGAGCGCCCTCCCCCCATGTTGCGCCCGGTGCGGCCGCCCCCCCCTGCACCCCCCACGCTACGCCACTGTCTCCAGGTAGGACCGAGAAGGCCTGAAATCCTGGAGAGCTACTTCCAGCCAGCCATCATCCCCTTCATGCAATAATAATAATAATAATAATAATAATAATAATAATAATAATAATAATTTATTATTTATACCCTGCCCATCTGGCTGGGTTTCCCCAGCCACTCTGGGCAGCTTCCAACCGAATATTAAAAACAATACAGCGTCACACATTAAAAACTTCCCTAAGCAGGGCCACCTTTGGTTGTCTTTTAAAAGTGCAGTGGTACCTCGGTCTAGAGGTCTGTTCTTAACATAAAACTGTTCTTAACCTGAAGCACCACTTTAGCTAATGGGACCTCCTGCTGCCGCCGCTGCATGCTTTCTGTTCTCATCCTGAAGCAAAGTTCTTAACCCGAGGTAATATTTCTGGGTTAGCGGAGTCTGTAACCTGAAGCGTATTTAACCTGAAGCGTATGTAACCCGAGGTACCACTGTAAAATAGTTGTTTATTGCCTTGACATCTGCTGGGAGGGCGTTCCACAGGGCAGGCGCCACTATTGAGAAGGCCCTCTGCCTGGTTCCCTGTAATCTCACTTCTCACAGCAAGGGAACCGTCAGAAGGCCCTCGGCGCTGGATCTCAGTGTCCGGGCAGAACGATGGGGGTGGAATTGTGCTTGGAAACGTATGCCGCCTTTCCATAGTTAAAACTATGCTGGAGTCAGCTTGCAAGGTAAAGAGATTTGCATAATTGCAAACGTAACTAAAGTTGTCATCAACGATAAATAAAACACATCAGAAAGGGCACAACCAAACCGAGCCGTTTCCACATAAATCGTAAGGTCTAAAAATAAAGACGCAAATATAATTAGTATCAACAACAGCAACGAAAAACCCTAAACATTTGTTCAGCCATCTCAGCTTTTGTAGCTGGAGTTAGTCAGGCCTCCGCCCTTCCAGGCCAGGTGGGGAAAAGCCTGCAAGGCAGGATCAGGTTTTCCAGGACTCACAGCCGAGATGTAGACCAGAGCTTCCCAAACTTTTCATGTTGGCGACACACTATTTAGACACACACCATTTTGCAACACAGTAATTCAGTTTTACTAGCAAACCGGAGGTTAAACTAACCCCTTTCCAGCCCCAGGAGGAGCGTGGGGAGTGTTCACACAACACACCTACACACTGCAGCCGACACACTAACGTGTCATGACACATTGGAAAGCTCTGATGTAGACAATATGGCGCTCGACTGACCAATGGGTTGGAAATGGTTCCTGATCCCTGCCTTGCAGGCTTTTCCCCACCTGGCCTGTTATACCATGCGACACACTGCCTTGGTTGTCTTCAGCTAAGTCCTACACAGAGTAGACCCATTGAAAGGAGTGGACCTAAGTTGGTTTTTTCTTATAATCACATTTTTCTGTAAAGATAAGTTTTTAAACTAAGAACATAAAAAGAGCTCTTCTGGATCAGGCCAGTGATCCCTTAAGCAGGCCTTGAGCACAAGAATACCATCCCCTCCTGTGATTTCCAGCAAATCCGAGTGCAGAAGCATTACTGCCTTTGGCTGTGAAGGCACAGTATACACATCAGGGCTTGTAGCCACTGATAACACTCTCCATGAATCTGTCCAATCCTCTTTTAAAGCCTTCGAAGTTGGTGGCCATCACAGCCTCGTTCGGGAGCAAGTTCCACAGTGTAACGAAGTGGGGAAGTTTTGAATTGTATATATGGGCGAAGAAGAAGAAGAAGAAGAAGAAGAAGAAGAAGAAGAAGAAGAAGAAGAAGAGTTTGGATTTGATATCCCGCCTTTCACTCCCTTTAAGGAGTCTCAAAGGGGCTAACATTCTCCTTTCCCTTCCTCCCCCACAACAAACACTCTGTGAGGTGAGTGGGGCTGAGAGACTTCAAAGAAGTGTGATTGGCCCAAGGTCACCCAGCAGCTGCATGTGGAGGAGCGGAGACGCGAACCCGGTTCACCAGATTACGAGACTACAGCTCTTAACCACTACACCACACTGGCAGATAATAAATTAAAATAATAGAAAGGTAGCTTACCTAGGAGAAAATACTGATTCTAAACCTCTGCTGCCTTTGTGGATATCTTTGGGAGAAGAAAAGGCTAGGAGTAAACGCTACACAGGTCCAGAGTGGAGTCCCTAAGGCGGTTGGCTGGCGCCTCGTACACAGTGACGTCGCAAGTGTCAGGAGCTCATGGCAGAGACACATGCCTGACTGGCATGTTCTCTCCTTCCTGGTCAATCATACGGGAGCTTCAAAAGCTTTCTTCAGCCCAAACATCACAGCGACCGATGCCAACAGACTTCGGCACACTTAGGGATCCGCAGAGTCTTCGCAGCTTGTGTAACAGAGCTCAGCAACTCAGCATTTTGGCTAATCTACTTTATTTACATATAAACACACACAGAGCACTGCAACATGGCTCCCTCTCTCTCTAGCATCAGACAGCAAAGAGAGAGAAAACAAAGGACAATAGTCCCACTTCATGGAACACAGTAACACAAACATCCTGTCTCCGTCACTTCTCACTCTGTGGAGTCAAAACATACACCATCATGTGAAAGACAAAAATCCCATGACTGCAATCATGGAGCAGGAATTCTAACAGCAAGGTGGGGGCGGGGGGCGGTGCAGCCACAGCCGCATGTGGAGGATCCTCCATTCATGGCTGCAGGGGTGAACAGAGGATCCCACCACTGTCTGTACGGCATTCGAGCGGCACCGGCAGCAAACTGCTATGTACAATGCATGTGCGGTATCACAAGCATGCGCTGTGCGTAGCGATGCCGCACATGCACTGTACATAGCAGTTTGCCACCGGCGCTGCTGGAGCGCTGTACGGACGGCGGTGGGATCCCTCCGCTGCCAGCAGGAGCCACTTACGGCAAGCCAGGGGCCCCCCTCCCAGCCTCCCTCCCCCCCCACCTCGCCATAAGCAACCCCCGCTTTGCCACTTTACAGCGAGCCGGGGAGGGAGGGGGACGGACAGAAGCCATGGCTCCTGAGCTGCGCAGTTTTGCCAGTGCCCTGGCAAAGCGGCATAGCTCTCCCCCTTTCCCCGACAGCTCAGGGTATTTGGGAGTCACAGTGGTGGGGGCGCAGAGGCGTAGGAAGGCAGGGCGGACCACTCCAGGTGTCACCTAGAGTGGGTGACATTTGGTGCCCACGCATGACTCCCAAGCCTACCCTGAGCTGTCGATTTGGGGGGGGGGTGACATAAAAAATTTCGTGCCGGGTACCACCTGGGCTTGCTAAGCCTCCTTCCGGCAACTCCTGCAGCCAAGCTGGAGGAGACTCTTAAGAGTCCCATGGACTGCAAGAAGATCAAACCTATCCATTCTGAAGGAAATCAGCCCTGAGTGCTCACTGGAAGGACAGATCCTGAAGCTGAGGCTCCAATACTTTGGCCACCTCATGAGAAGAGAAGACTTCCTGGAAAAGACCCTGATGCTGGGAATGATTGAGGGCACAAGGAGAAGGGGACGACAGAGGACGGGATGGCTGGACAGTGTTCTCGAAGCTACCAGCATGAGTTTGACCAAACTGCGGGAGGCAGTGGAAGACAGGAGTGCCTGGCATGCTCTGGTCCATGGGGTCACGAAGAGTCGGACACGACTAAACGACTAAACAAGAACAATGGTAATAATAGTAATAATAATTAATAGACCCGGCCTGCTGTTCTCAGACACCGTGGACATTGTTCCATCAGCAGTGTTGAAATAAGAGTCAACCACTTGTCTGTTTGGATTTTGTATGTGGAAAGGGGCCATCTTGTTCTTTGCCTCAGGCAGCAAAGCGTCTTGCGCCGGCCCTAACAGCCTGGCGGGTGTTGCTGTGGATCTTGAAAGCACTGGGTGGGTTGATTTAGGCTCGCATAGTTTCCTCTCGCCAAAAGGGGCTGAGAAACGTCAGTCTTAGCACTCCTTCCTAACTCTGATCTGGAAGACCCAACTGCCCAGGCGTCTGCATGAAGATTTTTGTTTTCAAAATCCATTTGAATTTGCAAGGAAGGGATGCATTCGGCGCACTGCCTACTCCTTCATGTAATTATGAGAAGTAGCGAGTGTCGAGTGAGGTTCAGGGGGCCACCGGCAATTGGATGCATTATTCATTGTTCTCCAAGAACGAGGCTCTTCCCATCCAGGTCTGCATGCTGATTCCTTTTGAAAAATGATCATCATAATAAGAGCCACAGGAAAACTCTTTGGGATATGTTTCTTCTTTTTCCTCCCTTAATGGCCCAACTTTCTCAGCCAAGCCGGGCCAATTAGCAGAGTCCCGGAAAGCACCAGGGCTTGACATTTGCACAAGTAGGACCCCAGCCAAAACCCATGGTTGGCTTAGGGAGAATTGGCTTCATCTGAAACAAACACATATAAGTTTTCTTTTGCCCCCCTTAAGTCAGATTTCAGCATTTGACTCTGACATGTCGACTTGTGAATCTCAACTTGGTGATGTGTCCAGGGTTGGATTTAGGTTTGATGAGGCCCTAACCTACTGAAGGGACGCGGGTGGCTCTGTGGGTTAAACCACAGAGCCTAGGACTTGCTGATCAGAAGGTCGGCGGTTTGAATCGCCACTATGGGGTGAGCTCCCGTTCCTCGGTCCCTGCTCTTGCCAACCTAGCAGTTCGAAAGCACATCAAAGTACAAGTAGATAAATAGGTACCACTCTGGCGGGAAGGTAAACGGTGTTTCCGTGCGCTGCTCTGGTTCGCCAGAAGTGGCTTAGTCATGCTGGCCACATGACTTGGAAGCTGTACGCCGGCTCCCTCAGCCAATAAAGCGAAATGAGCGCCACAACTCCAGAGTCGGTCACAACTGGACTTAATGGTCAGGGGTCCCTTTACCTTTAAGCTACTGGAGGTAATGGGGACCTTTATACAGTAGTACCTCAGGTTAAGTACTTAATTCATTCCGGAGGTCTGTTCTTAACCTGAAACTGTCCTTAACCTGAAGCACCACTTTAGCTAATGGGGCCTCCTGCTGCCTCTGCGCCACCGGAGCACAATTTCTGTTCTCATCCTGAAGCAAAGTTCTTAACCCGAGGTACTATTTCTGGGTTAATGGAGTCTGTAACCTGAAGCGTATGTAACCCGAGGTACCACTGTATATCCAGCTGTCCTTTGTCAACAAATTGTCACTGTTTTTCGTGTTGAATATATTCTATATGGTAATTTATGGACCTAATAGGTATCTAAAGCCATTTGCACATATTGCCATACAACCAGTCCTGTTGAAGCAAATGGCAATTGGGTTTTCCACAGATAGCCTTTGGTTCTGATTTAGAGCTAAAGAGCAGGTTTTCCCTGGGAAATGGGTGGGGCAAGGATTATTTGAACAAGCTGAAAACACATGCCAAGCAGAAAACTGTTCAGAGCCCTGTTTTCTAGGCATGTCACAACAGCAGTGCAGAAGAGCCCTCAGAGGCAGCAACTGGTCCCCAGGTCACCTAATGAGCCTTATGAGAAACTGGAGGGGGAATTCGAACCCAAGTCTCCCTGGGGTCCTAGCTGACACGCTAACCAAGAAGCGAATTGTGGGGTCAGGCTGCTATGACACCTTTATCCAGTGCTTATATATATATATATATATATATATATGTAAATGTTTAGGGGTACTCTCATTTTGACTCAAGAAAGTCACCATTTTACAGTGGTACCTCGGGTTAAGAACTTAATTTGTTCTGGAGGTCCGTTCTTAACCTGAAACTATTCTTAACCTGAAGCACCACTATAGCTAATGGGGCCTCCCGCGGCCACTGCGCCGCCGCCGTGCGATTTCTGTTCTCATCCTGAAGCAAAGTTTTTAACCCAAGGTACTATTTCTGGGTTAGCGGAGTCTGTAACCTGAAGCATCTGTAACCTGAAGCGTCTGTAACCTGAGGTATCAATGTATAGTTCAAATTGGGGAAAATAAAGACAGTAAATGGACAAAAGTACAAAATGTTTAGGGGTACGCGTACCCCTGCGTCCTCCCAGAAAAAAACCCACTGCCTTTATCCTGGTTTAGAAGTTAATTACTGAAATCCTCCTTCTTCCCATCCCTCCATCCCGGTCACACCACCCTCCTCCTTCAAAGCGCTGCCAGTTTTACTCATCCCCAGCCTGACAAAACCGTGTCACCCCCCAAAACCTGCAAAGAAACTGGCAGGAATTCTTTCCGTTTCTCCTTCACTTAGAGAGGAACACTTGTCAGCAAAAGCTGGGCTAATCCTTTCCCTAACTCTTCAAAGCTGCCCAGTTCCCCCCCCCCCACACGCACACTGTCACCCCGCCCCCTCCTTCAGGAGACACCAATGAAAAGCAGGCGCCTCTCCTTTGATGTCAAGTCCCCTTTCAAGTGCTGGCTGCAAAGCCTCGACTTTTTAAAATGGGAGAGAGATTTGTTCCAGATCAGCTTCTCTCCCTGCACTGCCTTCTAAACTCTCCTGGGTGAGCTTTGGCCGCCTTCGGCTTCAATATTGCTGCCTGCCGCCCTGATCTCTGTGCAGTGAGACACTCCCAGAGGCAACCTGAGCCTAGGGTGGAAGGACTTACAACCAGTGGCGTAGCGTGGGCGGTGCAGGGGGGGCTGGCCGCACCGGGCGCAACATCTGGGGGGCGAAAGGGAGAAACGTGCTAAGAGGAAGGCACGATAGGTGTCATATACTGAAGTTCTCACTCTGGGCCAGCAGGGGATACTGCAGATAGTTCAGATCCACATATGCAAATAAGGGATCGAAAGTGATGTTTGGTGATTGGATAGTTACAGAAAATGGTTACTGTTGCGTTCTAGTGAAGCTCTATATAAGCAGGCTGGCTGAACCCTTCAGTTCAGTTCTGTTCTGGCCTGTGAATAAACAAGAGCTTTTTGAAGAATCGCTGTGTCGTCTGATATGTCCACCCACAACTTAACAATAGGCAAACCCGCACCGTGATCAACTCTCTCCTGGAAACCTATGTCCTGACTGTGGAAGGACGTGTGGATCCAGAATTGGCCGTCACAGTCACTTATGAATTCACTGTTAAAACCGTGTTTATGGAAGACAATCTTACTCGGCTACGAGTGATTGCCGAAGAAGATAGCTCGTGGGGGGGGGGGGGTGGAGGAAAGATCCACGCAATAACCTAGAGCATGGATAGGCAAACTAAGGCCCGGGGGCTGGCTACAATAACCTTCTAAATCCGGCCCGCGGATGGTCTGGGAATCAGCGTGTTTTTACATGAGTAGAATGTGTCATTTTTTATTTTTTATTTTGACAAAGTAATAACCATAAATAAATAAGAATAAAAAGGTGCCCCACCATTGAGGCTATTCCATTCTAATTATCCAACCTCCCAAAATTTCAACACCTCTTGCGACTGTTTGACCCCTTTCCGTTTTAATAGGACAAATTCTGCAAACACCTTCCATCTCTCCTCAAAATAATTTCTCCTGCGTATTCCCCCTCTTACCTTAATGGCACATGTTAATTCATTATTCATAGCTCTGTCCCACACCTTTTTAAACCATTCTTCCATTTTATATTCTGCTTGCCCCTTCCACTTCCTAGCTACAATAACTCGGGCAGCTGTCAATAAATTTGTGACCGAGTTCTTCCTAGCCTGCGAACCTTCCACCCCATCGTAAATTGATAATAATGCCACCTCTGGACTTTCGGTCTGCTTTAACCCAGTGATTTCTGTTATCTCCTTAAACACCCTTTGCCAGAAAAATTGTACATATTTACACTCCCACTACACGTGAACATAATTCCCGGTTTCCTGGCATCCTCTCCAAAATAATACGGATTATTTCTTGTTTAAAGGGACGCGGGTGGCGCTGTGGGTCAAACCACAGAGCCTAGGACTTGCTGATCAGAAGGTCAGCTGTTCAAATCCCCACGGCGGGGTGAGCTCCCGTTGCTCGGTCCCTGCTCCTGCCAACCTAGCAGTTCGAAAGCACGTCAAAGTACAAGTAGATAAATAGGTACCGCTCCAGCAGGAAGGTAAATGGCATTTCCGTGCACTGCTCTGGTTCGCCAGAAGCGGCTTAGTCATGCTGGCCACATGACCCGGAAGCTGTACGCCGGCTCCCCCAGCCAATAAAGCGAGATGAGTGCCGCAACCCCAGAGTCAGTCACAACTGGACCTAATGGTCAGGGGTCCCTTTACCTTTTTTATTCCTTGTTTATTTGATTTAATCTGACTGGTGTTAAATACCACTCTTTTATACCACCTATACCCCAGCCTGCCTACCTGCCTGCCCCTCATTATTAAGCCTAGCTCAGCAGTGAGGAACCTCCAGCTTGCGCATTAGACTACTGCAATGTGCTTTTGGGGGGACTGCCCTGGGACTCCAAATGGAGTTAAGTACGACAGCCACACTGCTGGTAGCTAAAAGATCTCCATTGTCTGCCTATCTCCTACCGAGCCAGGCTCAAAATCCTGGTGTTAATTCACAAAGCCCTGAACAACTTAGGTTCAGGGAACCTTCAGGCACCCCCCTGAACCCCGATATCGCAGCTCAGTCACTGAGGTCATCTGCAGGAGCATCACGAGTCACCCTCCGAATTAGTGAGGCTCATTTAACATTGACACAAAACCGAGCTTTGAGCGTCACCAGCCCAGCCGTGTGGAATGCTCTTCCAATAGAGATTCAGCCGACGTGCTCTCTATTGACCTTTAAACGTTTGCTGAAAATGTTTATATGCCACCAGACCTATGCAAGCAATTAATAAAAGGTCCTTCTGCAATGGCGAGTTTAGAATTTCTGCTTTTAAAATTGCATGTGGCTTTTATTGTTTGGTTCTTTTATATAATTGTTGTAAATGGCTCTGGTATTTTTATAGGTAAACTATGGAAGCCCCTCTCCCAGGAGGCAGTGATGACCACCAATTTAGGTATCTTAAAACAGGTTTAGACAAATACTCAGGTGAGATTGCTAACAGTGGCTACTGCCATCTTTACTGTGCGCTTGTGAAACGAGGACCACTTATAAATGCCACCCCCAACTCCTTGAAAGATTCCATCAATGGCGTCTCTGAAAAATTTTACACATCACTTGGGAAGGCGGATAGTGGTGGGAAGGAGGGGGAGGAGAGAGAGGTGGGAAAATATTGTTTAAAAAGGTGTAGTCATAGGTATATCAGTGTACTTAAATCTGAATTGTCAAATTGTGTTATTACTGTTATTATGGTTTTTGTTGTATGTGTCTTTTGCGGCTGTTGTTTGTATCAAAAAAATGATTAAATAAATGAAAAAAATCACTTGAGCAGACAGGCAAACTAATATCAGTGTATTGGAAGAAGCAAAGATCACCAGTGTTAAAGCAATGATTCTTTGACATCAACTCTGATGGACTAGCCATGTTGTTCGGATGCCCGATTATCGTCTTCCAAAACAACTACTCTATTCCCAACTTAAGAATGGAAAGCATAATGCCAGTGGACAACAAAAGCAGTTTAAAGACACTCTAAAGTCAAATCTTAAAAAAAAAAGTAGCATAAAC
Organism: Podarcis tiliguerta; assembly: GCF_965153285.1. Taxonomy (NCBI): domain Eukaryota; kingdom Metazoa; phylum Chordata; class Lepidosauria; order Squamata; family Lacertidae; genus Podarcis; species Podarcis tiliguerta. Next base: position 12,608,644 of record NC_139541.1, read on the forward strand.
TGGGAAACACTGGCCTGCGAGTGTTCCAATTGGAGAACAGCCTTTACCAAAGGCGTCATGGACTTTGAAGAAGCACAAACTCAGGATGCAAGGGAGAAATGTGCTAAGAGGAAGGCCCGCTTGGCAAACCCTCACCATGATAAGCTACTGCCCAGAAACCTGTGTCCCCACGGTGGAAGGATGTGCGGATCCAGAATTAGCCTCCACAGTCACTTACGGACTCACTGTTAAAACCGTGTTCATGGAAGACAATTTTACTTGGCTACGAATGATCACCAAAGAATAAGTAAAAGCTCTGTCTCCAATATTTCCAAATACCAGTGTCTGGGAATCTCAAGAGGGGAGTTTGCTGATGTGCTGAAATCCTGCTTGTGGCCTTCCCACTGGAGCACCTAGGCTAGATGGGCCTTTGGCCTGATCCAGCAGGCTCATTTTATGTTCTTGTTGTGATATTGACTGGTGAGCGGCCCCACAGGCCAGCCAGATTTGGCCCACAGTGGATAAGGATCAGGCCTGCTAGTCAGTTCCATGTCCCCATATTCCATGCCCTAGCTGGATCATTCCAAAGCTCCCTTATTAAAGAAAAGTTGGGGAACAGCAAGCCTTTCTCATTGGCAAATGCACTAAGTGTTCCCAGGTCCTCTCTAGGTTTAATGCCCTGAGTAGAAGATGAAACCTTGGCTTGCCGCTTTAAAGGCAACCTGATTCTCAGTTACAATGCGGGAGTTCCTAATCTGAATTGCTGATGGCGGAGGCTAAGATGCTCCGCTTTGGATCTTGACTTTGTTTTCACGTATTTGGGGTGGGGGTGGGGGTGAAATGAGCGGGAGGAACAGCAAAGCGGTACCCTGCCAGCAAACGAGAAGTGCCTTGTTTGCAGACCCCATCAAAGGCCTATCTTATCCCTTAAGGGAGAAAATGGCAGAAATCTCCTCCTGGAGTTCAGGCAGCAAGAAGTGAAAATATTGCTGACTTTTTTTTTGCATGGGGATCTTGGGGGATGAAGCGAGCGAGCGAGAGACATCAAAGGCGTTTTGCTGCTCAGAAAACAAAAAAGAGGGTTGGAGGCACAAAAAGGGGCTGTTAAGGTGCTGGTTTTGCTTTTTACGATGCAGCAAAAATAAATAAATACAAAAACAGGTTTGTTTGAGGGGTTGCGTGTGGGTGGGAAACAGCACGAGCCAGTTAGCTCTGCAGAGGCAGTGTAGCGGCGTAGTGGTTAGAGAGTCAGGCTAGGACCTGGGAGAGACCAGGGTTCAATTTCCCCACTTGGCCATGAAACTCACCAGGTGTGACCTTAGGCCATTCACTGCCTCTCAACCTCACACTGCTTGTGGGTTTCCCTTTGAGGCATCTGGTTGCCCACTGTGAGAACAAGATGCTGAATTAGATGGACTTAGCCAGGATATGTGGGACACAGGTGGCGCTGTGGGTTAAACCACAGAGCCTAAGACTTGCCGATCAGAAGGTCGGCGGTTCGAATCCCCGCGACGGGGTGAGCTCCCGTTGCTTGGTCCCTGCTCCTGCCAACCTAGCAGTTCAAAAGCACATCAAAATGCAAGTAGACAAATAGGTACCGCTCCGGCGGGAAGGTAAACAGCATTTCCGTGCGCTGCTCTGGTTCGCCAGAAGCAGCTTAGTCATGCTGGCCACATGACCCGGAAGCTGTACGCCGGCTCCCTTGGCCAATAAAGCGAGATGAGCGCTGCAACCCCAGAGTCGGTCACGACTGGGCTTAATGGTCCGGGGTCCCTTTACCATTTACCTTTACCTTTAGCCAGGATATACCGTATGTTAGTGGGGTGAGGTCACCCTCCTGTCATCATCCTCTGTCTGACTCTGTCTGTCAGATTTGGAATGAAATGTCTCCACAACAGCTGCTTTAAATTCCTTTCTTTTGACCCCAAGTGCTCCAAAAAATCTGTCCAAATCTTTCCACAATTTCTACTTTTAGTTAAGTACTTTGTTTAGGGAGGGGAAAGCTCCCCCCCTGCTCCCCCCTCCTTGTTGCACCTATGGCCCCTGCTCTCCGCTTCCCTGAGCACCGCAACCCCAGATGTCTACCTTTTGATAGACATGAGGTTGACTACTGTGAGAACAGGTTGCTGGACTAGATTGGCCATTGGCTGGATCCCACAGGCTCTTCTCTCCTCCACACAGCCCTGCCAGGTAGACCCTGGCATTGAATGAGCCAGACCATGGGGATGCCATTCCAGAACAAACCGAGCGCCGAGTGCCTTGAGAGCTTTGCTGGGCAGAATTCCCAGCCATGAAATGATCCCAGAGTTGAAGGAAGTTTCCTTTTCCAACTCGGAACTTTCTCTGACTCGAGCGCCGACCGCTTTGACCTTAGCAGCCGCAGTTGCTCACGGAATCTCCTCGGAGGCTGCAGCTACAAGATACAGAGTGCGTACATCCCCCTCCTCACAATTCTTTGTGGGGCAGGATTAAAATAAATACACCCACCTCTAGTGCTTTGCGCACAGGATCCTATGGGGAAATCTAAAAGGGAATGTGCATGTTTGCTTGCGGTTTTATCAAAACCCGTTTGCCTAGCTACCGTGCAGAGTGTAAGATTACAGTAAACACTTCTGCCAGCCCCCAGCTGCCACATTGTGCATGCCCCGTGGTGAGCAGGAGTTTTGTTTCAGATTGAGGTTGAATCCTGACAAAACAGAAGTACTGTTTTGGGGGGACAGGGGGTGGGCGGGTGTGGGGGACTCCCTGGTCCTGAATGGGGTAACTGTGCCCCTGAGGGAAAGCCCACTGGGCTGATCTAGAGAAAAGGTGGAGAGATTGATGGAAGATGCAGAATTAGCAAGTTAAACTAGTAAAAACAGAGGACTAAATGAAACAGTTTTCATGCAGGAAAGGGGAAATGTTTGTAGATTCTTTTTTCTTAAAGTTGTAAATGTGTTAGCCCGCTAGCAGGTTTGGAGTACGTTCAGCAGTAAAAGTTATTTCAATAATAAAGCTGAGGGGGAAAAGGTATAGATTATTTATAATATGTAGCAGGACAAGATAAATCAGGAGAAAACCAGGGAAAGGTAGGGGGGGAGTTGACTTTTTAAAGTGAATGTATATTGGTAAATGTTCGGTCGATTGTATTTTATTTGTGAAATTTTAGAAATAAAAATTTTAAAAAAATTAGAGGGTGGAGAGGCTCTCCTTTAATCTCGCTGCTGTTAATGATGCAGCACTGAGGGACATGATCTTTAGGAGGAATTTTTTCCTCTGGGAGGGGAGCCAGGGTCTCCTAACCCCCTGGACAAACTACAGTGTGGTGTAGTGGTTAAGAGCGGTAGTCTCGTAATCTGGGGAACCGGGTTCGCCTCTCCGCTCCTCCACATGCAGCTGCTGGGTGACCTTGGGCTAGTCACACTTCTCTGAAGCCTCTCAGCCCCACTCACCTCACAGAGTGTTTGTTGTGGGGGAGGAAGGGAAAGGAGAATGTTAGCCGCTTTGAGACTCCTTAAAGGGAGTGAAAGGCGGGATATCAAATCCAAACTCTTCTTCTTCTTCTACATCCCCCAGGATGCCTTAAGGAGGAAGCCACAACTGGTCAAAGTATTATGGTGCTGTTTCAGATTCAGACCATTGGCCCGTCTAGCTGAGATTTAAGAGTCTCGTGCTCTACAAACTGAGCTACTCCCCTGAGCATTTTATGCCCTGGCTGGCAGTCTTTCCCAGAGCAATTGTTGTATGGAAATCTGGGGTTGGCCTTTACAGCCCAACTCCCCAAGTGGATCGGGGTCCCCTAAGTCCATTATCAGTCAGTGAACAATGAGTAGAGGCAAGCACCCGTAGAAGGAAAGCAAGGAAGATCTTTATTTTTCTGTTGCCACAGTGTATCCCCGCTCTGCAAGGAGGCGAGGACCCAGAAGAAAGGTGTGTGACAGCTTTTAAAGGCTTTAGAAATTGCCCAAACCCTGACACCAACGAACAGCAGCAAGAATACTTATTGCAAAGTATTGGAAGACACAAGATTTACCCACTCTGGAAGAATGGCAGATGAAGGTGATGGACTATATGGAATTGGCGGAAATGACTGGCAGAATCCGAGACCAGGGAGAAGAGTTGGTGGAAGAAGATTGGAAGAAATTTAAAGACTACTTACAGAAATACTGCAAAATTAATGAATGTTAGAATGATGTTGGATTGAGGTTAAGTGGTTTTTAGTAACAATGTTATGAAGGAATATGCAAAAACGGACTGTCAATAGGTGAAAATTCAAAGTAACAATATATTAAGATCAAAGATAAGGATAAAAGTAAAGAGGGAAAGGATTTGCTGAATAAATAAATTGAACTGGAATACAAAGAGGGGAGGTGTGGGGAGGTCCGGGAAACAAGCAAATGCAAGGTAAGTTATGAAAGATCGAATTGTTTTTAATTATCTTTTATTTTTGTATTTTTCTTCTGAAAATCTTAATAAAATATCTTATAAAAAAAAACCCTGACACCAACGAACCTGTTGTTGTTGTTGTTGTTGTTGTTGTTGTTGTTGTTGATCCCCTGCCTTTTTCCATGGCAGGACGCAAGGCAACTTACAGATAAAAACAAGAAGTGCTAAAAACATAGAAAGGGCAATCATTTTTTTAAAAAAAATAAGCATTAATGGAATTAAAACCATATACATATTTCTAAAAGTGAAAATCTGGGCACAAAAGTTTTTGCAAAATCTCAAACAAACAAAAAAATGAAGTTTTTGACCTGTTTTTTTAGGAAATTCGCCAAAAAAAATTCAACACTTCCAACATGGGTTGCCATACGCCTGGGTTTCCCCAGACCAGACATTTCCCCAGAAATCCCGTCCGCCTGATAAATCCCGGATATGCCCGAGAAATTCTGGACATATGGCAGCGCTAATATATAAAATCCTTGTAAAGCATGCAAATGATTACGATAAAAAAATCACAGTCTGGCGTGAGCGGCAACTTTCATGGACTGCAGCCTTCCAGGGACTTTGACCTCTTTGGCAGAGTTCAGGAATAGTAGGGCCTATGAAACTTCCCGTGTTTCAGATGGCCTTGTCTGTGAATCATAGAATCATAGAGTTGGAATAGACCACAAGGGCCATCGAGTCCAACCCCCTGCCAAGCAGGCTTGTGAGGAGAAAGTGAAAGAAGAGTCCCGGTTCAATGACCTAAAAGCCTTTGAACAGGGGAGGGGAAACATTTTCAGCCTGGAAGGTGGACTCAGCCCCTCCCCCCCCCGCCCCCCACTTGTTCAAGCTTTCAGCAGAAACAATGTTAAGTGGAGCAACTGATCCATCTCTTGTCTTGCAACAGTAGCATACAATCCGGCCAGGAAATATGCCCAGGGTTTTCCACAAACGCACATGTGTCTCTCCATCTAAGCAAGCAAGAGGCATTATCCCAATTCAGGGCCTCATCCTAGCCAGGCAAAAGCTCTTGAGCCATGTGCAACATTGTGTCCCTATTTTCCCATGACAGTCCCGGATTTGCAGAAGCCGTCCCAGTTTCTGACTTGATCCCAAAATGTCCAGTTTTTCCTTGTAAAGGACCCCTGACAGTTAAACCCAGTGGCAAACAACTCTGGAGTCGTGGCGCTCATCTCGCTTTACTGGCCGAGGGAGCCGACGTTTGTCCGCAGACAGTTTTTCCGGGTCATGTGGCCAGCATGACGTAGCCGCTTCTGGTGAAACCAGAGCAGTGCACGGAAACGCCATTTACCCTTCCGCCGGAGCGGTACCTGTTGACCTACACTTTGATGTGCTTTTGAACTGCTAGGTTGGCAGGAGCTGGGACCGAGCAATGGGAGCTCACCCCGTCGCAGGGATTCGAACCGCCAACCTTCCAATCGGCAAACCCTAGTCTCAGTGGTTTAGACCACAGCACCACCCACATCCTTAAGGTAAAGGTACCCCTGCCTGTACGGGCCAGTCGTGTCCGACTCTAGGGTTGTGCGCCCATCTCAATTAAGAGGCCAGGGGCCAGCGCTGTCCGGAGCCACTTCCGGGTCACGTGGCCAGCGTGACGAAGCTGCTCTGGCGAGCCAGCACCAACACAGCACACGGAAACGCCGTTTACCTTCCCGCTTTTAAAGCGGTACCTATTTATCTACTTGCACTTAGGGGTGCTTTCGAACTGCTAGGTGGGCAGGAGCTGGGACTGAAAGACGGGAGCTCACCCTGCCGCGGGGATTCGAACCACCGACCATGCGATCGGCAAGTCCTAGGCACTGAGGTTTTACCCACAGTGCCACCCACGTCCCAATATCCTTAAGGTAAAGGTACACCTGCCCGTACGGGCCAGTCGTGTCCGACTCTAGGGTTGTGCGCCCATCTCACTTAGGGCATCCCTATTTTCAGCAGAGAAATATCAGAGGTTATGGAGTTATGCGACCCGCCGAGCCAAGGAGATAAGGAACTATACAACTCTTAAAAGACATCTCAAGGCAGCCCTGTATCACATTCCGCGATAGCTCAGTTGGTTAGTGCACGGCACTGATAATGCCAAGGTTGCAGGTTTGATCAGTGTATGGGACAGCTGCCTCTTCCTGCAATGCAGGGGATTGGACTAGATGATCCTTAGGGTCCCTTCCAACTCTATGATTCTATGAAATCAGAAACCAGGATGGCTTCTGCAAATCCAGGGCCATCCCCGAAAAATAGAGACACTCGGAGGGTCTGGAGGCAGAGCATAGCCATTGTGCTAAGCAGCCATCAAAACCTCTCTCCTCCATGATTTGATCCAATACTCTTTTAAAGCAGGTCATCCCTTTTTCCTGCTGGAGTGAGTTCCATAGTTTAACAATGCGCCGCCTGAAAAAACGTTCATTAGCCGAGTTCCAAAAGTGAGCACTGAAGGAGAAAACCATAACCAGTGACCAGCTCCTATCAGCTCAGGGAAATCTATTTTTACAGGCACCTGTTCATTTTCTCTTCCTACTTCCTCGTAGCTTTCCAAAGTTTCCTCTCTTGTTTACAGAAGCTTGGTAAACTAAACCCCCATTTGGGAGACTCTGTCTTGTCTGCTTGCTTTGTTTTCCACTTAATACACACAAACACACACACACATCCCGTGTCACCTGTGTCCGGCCCGGCCCACCTTGTTCAAATATGCAAACCTCCTATGGTAAGCAGACACCTGGCATACAGAGAGGGAGGGAGGGAGGGAGGGAGGGAGGGAGGGAGGGAGACCAGCCAGGGAGCCTGCGGTGTTCTCTACCTGTCGACAGGTAAAAGTCACCTTCCTGGGAGTCAGGCCTTGGCCGCTTGGAGCCAGCCCTTGCTCAAGAAATAATTAACCTCGGATTTCTCGCATTCCTGAGCACACAGCGTGGTATGGAAGGATGACCCCCGGCGTCCAGGTAAGCGGAGAGCAGACCTCAGATATGCAGCTGGCTGCTAGGGTGGCCCTCTCGGCCGCCGCCTTCCTCCTACTGACTTTGGCGTATAGATATTACAAGTCTCGAGTGCCCTGCGGCAGCCAGCAAGGAGCCAGCGGGGAGAGGGGCAAGGGCAGCGAAGACGCAGAGGGGACGGAGCGCATGGTCTGCTGCAGGGAGGAAGAACTGCCCCCTGCACTGAGGCACCGGTGGGTCAACAGCAAGGGTGAGAAGCCGAACCACGGGGCAGGGGGTAACCCGCCGCTTCGGGCACCTGGGCCTGCAGTCTTTGGGGAATCTAGAGGGCAAAATACACCTGCCTGCAGAGAGCCGGATGGGGAAAGAGAGGTAAAGAAACAGGAGAAGGAGAGGATGAGTCACCTGGGAAGCGGGCTGCCCCCAGACAGAAAATGCTCCGTGGCAAAAGAGGAGAAGGGAGGGGAGACTTCTGGTGCTGTCCTCAGCAACGGAAACAGTGCCGCAGTCAAAAAGACTGCAACGGAGTCAGAGGGCAGGTTGCCTTCTTTGAGTTTGCTCTCCCCAGAAGGCGGCTTCTGCAGTTTGAACGGCAGCCACAAGGATGTCAGCTCTGCAGAGGATGGACTTTGCCTGGCTGCTCAGGAGAAGGGATCTGGGCATGCAGCACTTCACTCTGCAGATGAGAATGGCTCCACTTTAGGAGGAGGAGGGAGAAGTGATCTACCTGGAGAAGAGAAGAGGCAGCATTTAGCCCCGACCCAAGAGGAGCAGGAGAGGACCCGTCCGTCGTTCCATGCCACTTCTGACATGGGCCTGAAGATGAACCATAGCCATGCTGGGTCACACACCACGTACATGTTCTCCTCTGTGGCCCAAGTTCAGGTGGAGGAGAGCCTTGTTAAAGAGCGGAAGTCCCAGGAGAACAGTAATGGGCAACCAGGGGTCCCTGGGACCAGCCTGAGAGGCAAAGTCTATGATTACTATGTTCAGTCCATCTCCCAGTCAGTCCTGAAGGAAATGCCTTCCTGCACCAGCCTGGGTACCCAACCATTTTCTCAGCTACCTGTGATCAACATCCCTGATGCTTCTGATGAGCGGTTGGGTCAGGAATCAGCCCGGTCCTCAGCAGCAGAAGATGACCCTGAGGATGTTCCATCTCCTGGCGCTCTTCCTCATCTCATCCAGGATGAGACAAAGCCCCGGCAACCTGGGAGCCAGGATGAGGCTGCTGTCCAAGAAAAGAGGTCCAAGAAACCTCCAGGACCTAGAGCTGGCAGCTTCAGCCGGAAAGACAGCCTCCATCAAATCATAGACAACCCAGAGCTTCAGGTCCCTATGGAAGGGTTTGGCTGTCTGGCTTCTGGGCTGTCAGGACTGGACACGCCACCTCTCAGCCCCCTCCGTTCCAGCTCCGTTTCTTCACTGGTCGGGTCCATGCAGAGTCTCCAAAGCGACACGAGTGAGGAACCCACAGTGGAGCTGGTGGCTGGTGCCAAGTTCTTCCACATCCCGCTCAGCTCAGAGTCCTCCATCGACATCCACCTGGACTTGGGGAACTGCTACGAGGTCTTGTGTACGGCCAAGAAGCAGAAGCTGGAGACGCTTCGGGAAGCGGCCTACAAGGTCATGAGCGACAACTACCTCCAGGTGCTCAGGACCCATGCAATCTACAGCCGCCTCAACGGCATGGAGAGGGACCTGATCCTGCAGTGGAGGATGCGGGGGAGGAAGTACGTGGCTGTGGCGGACGTCAGCTCTCAGGGCGAGAGCCAGCATGCGAGCAGGCTCTGCTACTACGACGACCAGAAGGATACCTGGCACCTGTTGACTCACGTGCCTCTGGAAGTCGTCTCCAAGGGTTGTGCCATGTGCAGCATGTTCAATTACCTCTTTGTGGCGGCTGGCTGCGAAGGACGGGGGAGGCGCCAGAAGCCGTCCAACCGGGTTTTCTGCTACAACCCTTTGACCAACATCTGGCGCGAGATCTGCCCACTGAACCAAGCCAGGCCACACTGCAAGTTGGTTGCCTTGGATGGCTACCTGTACGCCATTGGCGGGGAGTGCCTCTACACCGTCGAGCGCTACGACCCACGCCTGGACCGCTGGACCTTCGCCGCCCCGCTGCCCAACGATACCTTCGCCGTGGCCCACACCGCCACGGCATGCGATGGAGAGATCTACGTCACGGGGGGCACTCTGCGCTACATGCTGCTGAGATACGTTGGGCAGACGGATACATGGAAGTTCAGCCTCACCGGTGGAAACAAAGACCGGACAACAGAGATGGTGACCGTCAATGGGTTCATCTACCGCTTTGACCTGAACCGGAGTATGGGCATCAGTGTCTACCGCTGTGGTGCCAGGGCCAAGCTTTGGTATGAGTGTGCCACCTACCCCATGCCCTTCCTGGCCAGCTTCCAGTGTGCCGTCGTCGAGAACCTGGTCTATTGCATCGGCCGGCAGTTCAACATCCGCTTCCTGGCTGATTATGTCTCGCCGCGGTTCGGGACCAAGGAGTTACAAACTTTCCCTTCCCCGAGAGGGACCCTTTCGCCTGTGACTCTTGTGCTGCCGGACAGGGAAGTGGTACAGACGAGGGTTTGAGGACACCGATGGCAGGAACCATGAGGAGGTGAAGCTGCTTGATTCCACAGGCCTTGCCGCTGCACACACACACACACACACACACACACACAGACCACGAGCCAATTTCCACAAATCTGTCAAGGGAGATGGAGCTACAAGCGGGTTGGCAGGATCTGTTTATTTTAAGGCACTTAAAACCTTGTAAATTTGCATGCAAATTAAACGCAGCCTTTGGGGTCTTGGACGGTCGCCAATACAGGCCTAGTTAGTGCGAATGTAGGCAAATGCCGCGGAGCCGGGGCGCCACAATCCTGCTTCACACCATCATTATCTGTGATACAAGGGAGGCTTAACCCTATGGCTAACTCAACTCCCTTCCTCCCTGCTCTCAGCTCTCAAAGTCATCTTCTGATTTTGTTTATGAATGTATAGCAATCTGGGGGGAGCGAGTGAGGGGTGAGAGAGAGATGCAAGGATATAAGGAGAGCCGTGCGGGATAAGACCAAAGGTTCGTCCCACCCATATTGATGTGTTTCAGGGCGCTGTGCCAAAAGGGTCTTCCGTGCTCTGATTTTAACCGTCCTCTGTCAATCACCAATTAACCACGTGGCACATTGTTGAACTGTGGAACTCGCTCCCGCAGGAGGCAGGCATGGCCTCCAACCTGGGTGGCTTTTAAAAAAGGATTGGACAAATTCATGGAAGAGGAGAGGGCTTTTGATGACTGCTAGTCATGATGGCTCGGCTTTGCCTCCACAGTTCAAGGCAGCAATGCTTCTGGATCGCAGATGCTGGGACCACAGGAGGGGAAGGCACTGTTCTGCTTGAATCCTGCTTGCAGGTTTTCCACAGGCATCTGGTTGGCCACAGGATGCTGGACTAGAATGGCCATTGGCCTGATCCAGCAACCTCATAATACACTACAGTGGTACCTTGGTTCTCAAAGTTAATCCGTTCCGGAAGTCCAATCTAAAACCAAAGCATTCCAAAACCAAGGCGCGCTTTCCCATAGAAAGTACAGTGGTACCTCTACTTATGAACATGATTCTTGTGGTCTCTTCCAACTCTATGATTCTATGATTCTATGATTTGTTTTGGGGTGCCATTCGCACCCCAAAAAGTCCATAAGTAGAGCACCTCTACTGTTTGTGCTCAAAGCGCAACAGAGCGCTTCTGTGCATGCACAAAGTGCACACGGTTTGCCGTGTTCGTAACCTAAAAAGCCGCAATATGAAGCAAACGTAACACGAGGTATAACTGTAATGCAAAATGGATTAATCCGTTCCAGACTTTTAAAAACAACTGCTAAAACAGCAATTTAACATGAATTTTACTATCTAACGAAACCATTGATCCATAAAAAGAAAGCAATAATCAATGTACTGTACTATAAAATAAATAAGACAGTATTGTAGATGATAAAAATTAAAATTATTATTTTTTTCTTCTTACCTGCACTGGTGATAGTCATTGTTTGGCTTTCATCCATTTCCACAGTCACACAATCAATCAATCAGTAGCTGAACTGGGTCCCACACAGACACAGAAACAAATGAACCAAAAAGGCCTCAAAAACAAAACCACGAAATAAATAGCAAAAACAAAAGCGCCAAACTTAATCCGATCCAGAAGTCTGCTTGACTCCGAAATGTTCGAAAACCAAGGCGCAGCTTCTGAAACAATAGTCGAATGCCACATTGGACGTTCGGCTTCCGAAAAAGTTTGAAAACCAGAACACTTGCTTCCGGGTTTCCGGAGTTTGAGAAGCAAGGCGTTTGAGAACCAAGCTGCCGCTGTGTTGTGTTCTTAAAGGCCATTCGCAGCCCAAAAGGAACTGCCAAACAATTCCATGCATGCCTGATCTTTCCAGCTCCGGTGGTGGGGCTATAGAAACCACAGGAGGGGAGAGGGCTGTTGCGCTCAGATCCTGCCTGCTGGCATCCCACAGGCAACAACAAGGACATGCCACTGCGAGAACAGGTTGCTGGGCTACATTAGCCTGATTCAGCAGAGTCTCCTTATGCTCTTAATGAAAAAAGGGAACTGCATTAGAAAGCCAGCAAAGGGCTGGGGGGAGGGGGATTTGGTGAAATTCTCGTGGGTGGAATGCAGAGGTTTTGTGGCACTTCCAGGAGGGCAACCCAGTTAGATGGGTGACATATGATGATGATGATGATGATGATGGCTCTAGTGCTCAGGTTGAGTGTTCCCCATTGCAGCATCAGGATGCAGGATGCAGTATGGGTCATTGGCTGCAGTGGCATGCGGTCAGTTGGTGGCATAGCGTGGGTTGTCAGCACCCGGGGCAAGGCAAGTAATTTGCACCCCCTAACCCGTGGATTTGCGCCCCCTAACCTGTGGATTTGCGCCCCCTAACCCTACCCCCCAGATGTTGCGCCCGGTGCGGCCGGCCCCCCCTGCACCCCCACGCTACGCCACTGCGGTCAGTGGACTGGGGGGGCCTAGGCTAGTCCCCTAAATGTTCCCCTGGCGCCTTCTTCCCAAAGCCCAGGAATATGCTCCGACGGGGTCCAAGAACCCTCCTGCATAGGAAGGGGGGGCGAGGGGCCGATCGCCCCAGGTGCCCTCACTGAGGGGGGTGACATTCAGCATGCCGCCCACCCGCAACTCCCAAACCAGTTTGCCGGCGGCATTCCCCCCTTCCCGCTTCGTTTTGACAACTTGGGGGAGGTTTGGGAGTTGCGGGCAGGCGGTGTGCTGAATGTCAGCCGTGGGCGGCTCACTCTGCCCCCGGCTGCAGGGCGTGCACATCGCTCCGGGCACCCAAGTAGCTATCCCACGCCTGGGAGGGCACCCTCCGCGCCACGCCCCCCTCAGGAGTGTGCCCACCCTGGGCAGCGTGGGGATATGCTCCACCACTGCTGCCACCTCCCCAAAGCCCATCTGGAGCCAGGAGGTGCCCAGCATCCTGTCAGAGTCCGGGTAAAGGTAAAGGTAAAGGTACCCCTGCCCATACAGGCCAGTCTTGACAGACTCTAGGGTTGTGCGCCCATCTCACTCAAGAGGCCGGGGGCCAGCGCTGTTCGGAGACACTTCCGGGTCACGTGGCCAGCGTGACATCGCTGCTCTGGCGAGCCAGAGCCGCACACGGAAACGCTGTTTACCTTCCCGCTAGCAAGCGGTCCCTCTTTATCTACTTGAACCTTGGGGTGCTTTCGAACTGCTAGGTTGGCAGGCGCTGGGACGGAACAACGGGAGCGCACCCCGCTGCGGGGATTCGAACCGCTGACCTTTCGATCGGCAAGCCCTAGGCGCTGAGGTTTTTACCCACAGCGCCACCCGCGTCCCAGAGTCTGGGTAGAGATAAACAACTACCAGACATTTAGGAAACATCTGAAGGCAGCCCTGTTCAGGGAAGTTTTCAATGTGTGACATTTTGATGTATTTTTAATCTTTGTTGGAAGCCGCCCAGAGTGGCTGGGGAAACCCAGCCAGATGGGTGGGGTACAAATAATAAATTATTATTATTATTATCATTATTATGGTGGAGAGAGGGGCAAGCACAGGGCTTTTGTGACACCTGGCTTAGGGAAGAAAGCACGATGCTCACATGCAAAGTCCGGACGTCCCACCCGCCCAAGTACCCTCCTGCAGCCCTAACTGTTCCCCTATTAAAAATTTCACCGCACACCACTGCTTTTGGGCCAGATCCAGCAGGCTCTTCTTATGTTCTTTTGCTAGTCTCCTCCTCTTCCACGAATTGATCTAATTCCATTTAAAGGCATTTAAGGCAGCAGCTGGGATGCGGGTCTAATCCACAGAGCCTAGGGCTTGCTGATCAGAAGGTCAGCGGTTCGAATCCCCGCGACGGGGTGAGCTCCCGTTGCTCGGTCCCTGCTCCTGCCAACCTAGCAGTTCAAAAGCACGTCAAAGTGCAAGTAGATAAATAGGTACCACTCCAGCGGGAAGGTAAACGGTGTTTCCGTGCGCTGCTCTGGTTTGCCAGAAGTGGCTTAGTCATGCTGGCCACATGACCCGGAAGCTGTACGCCGGCTCCCTCGGCCAATAAAGCGAGATGAGCGCCGCAACCCCAGAGTCGTCCACGACTCGACCTAATGGTCAGGGGTCCCTTTACCTTTAAGGCAGCAGCTGTCCTCACATCTCTTGGCAGGGAGAAATGTGATTCCAGTTTCACCTTTCAACGCAAAACCCACCTATTTCACACTTTCCAAAATGGTACAAGGACTGAAAACACTATCACCCCTTGAGAATTAACAGCTCTCCAAATTTTGCAATGCCATTCTCCAGCCAAGTCATGTGTGTGCAAGTGCAGGTGTGTGTTTCAATCATGCATCAAAATGCATCTGTTAGTGAAAATAACATGCAGAGATGCACTGTATCAGGGCTTTGCCAGAATGGGTATATTAGGCAAAATTGCATGCAAACAGGTATGTATTAATAGAAATTCATAGTAAAATGCTATTGAATTTTCTGGAGGACTTAAATAATTAGAATAGTAATAGTCACAACAACAACAAATTAATGTGAAAATATATAGAACTGAACTTAAGATTGGAAAGAAAGGGGGAAATGTAGAGTTGTAAGGGTCCCCAGGTGGACATCTAGTCCAACCCCCTGCAATGCAAAGAACCTCTGACAGATGGAACATTGTACTTAATTGGATACAACCCTCTATGCCTAAGCAGGTGTGGTGAGAGTGAGCTTTCTGCTCTGGACCACTCTATGGGGAAGTTTTGGGGTTCCTGCGTGAGTACAGACATTCTGACATGCGCAGCGGAGGGGTCACTCCTCCCACAAACCCAGCACCAGAAAGTAACACCAGCACCATCAGGGCAGGACTTGTGGGAAGCAGAAACCCAGGCTCCAGCCAGAAGTAAAAGCAAGAGGACTCCCCAATGCACCGGGGGGTGGGGGAAGCCAAGTAAGCCAACTCATTCACTTAACTGACTATGGAGGGGTCTCTCCATAAGACCATTAAGTCCAGAGTCCAAAACTGCCATGATCACACCACTGGGATGAACTGAAGACCAGAGGTTCTCTGCCCATGTAATCATCATCATCATCATCATCATAATTTATTATTTATACCCTGCCCATCTGGCTGGGCTTCCCCAGCCACTCTGGGCAGCTTCCAACAAAACACTAAAATACAATAACCTATTAAACATTAAAAGCTTCCCTAAACAGGGCTGCCTTCAGATGTCTTCTAAAAGTTTGGTAGTTGTTGTTCTCTTTGACATCTGGTGAGAGGGCGTTCCACAGGGTGGGTGCCACTACCGAGAAGGCCCTCCTCCTGGTTCCCTGTAATCTCACCTCGTAGTGAGGGAACCACCAGAAGGCCCTCGGTGCTGGACCTCCGTGTCCGGGCTGAATGGTGGGGGTGGAGAAGCTCCTTCAGGTATACTGGACCAAAGCCATTTAGGGCTTTAAAGGTCAGCACCAACACTTTGAATTGTGCTCAGAAACGTACTGGGAGCCAGAGTAGGTCTTTCAAGACCAGTGTTATATGGTCTTGGCGGCCGCTCCCAGTCACCAGTCTAGCTGCCGCATTCTGGATTAGTTGTAGTTTCCGGATCACCTTCAAAGGTAGCCCCACATAGAGCGCGTGTGCAGAGTGGTTTTATTTATTACATCTATGTTCCACTTTTTTCCTCTGAGGAGCTGAAGGTGGACGCATAGGTTTCATCCTCACAACAACCCTGTGAGGTAGGTTAAAGCTGAGAAATGGCGACTGGCCCAAGGTCACACGCAGTGTCCTTCATCATGGCTGAGTGGGAATTCGAACCCTGGTCTTACCAGGTCATAGTCCAACACTCTAACCCAGGGGTCAGCAACCTATTTCAGCTGTGGGCTATCCCTCACACCTTGTGGGGGGCCAGACTATATTTTTTTTTGGGGGGTGAACAAATTCCTATGCCCCACAAATAACCCAGAGATGCATTTTAAATAAAAGCACACATTCTACTCATGTAAAAACACCCTGATTCCTGGACCACCCGCAGGTCGGATTTAGAAGGCAATTGGGCCGGATCCAGCCCCTGGACCTTAGTTTGCCTACCCATGCGCTAACCATTATGCCACACTGCCTCTCATCTCATAATACTAGGTAGGTTAGGGTATCTGGGTCAGAGCAGATGGCATCCCTGCAACTGTTCTCCGCTGCACTTTCCCGTACAGATTAAAAGAGCTTTCTGATGACTTGGACATTGGGCTCAATTAATCAATGCTCATTGAATCAAAAATTATCTCATAAAGGCCTGGAACATTCTTTTAACTAAAGCTCTCTTTTCCTCATAAGTAGGACAAGATGCAAGCTTGATGAGGGACCAAAGCGGTCTCAACTCCACATCTCTGAGAGTTGCTCCCAGCCCCCAAAAGCCTTTCCTGCTTGTTCACAGATCAGTTTATGCCTCAGCACCAAGCAAGGATTTGCCCCATCTCATGAAACACAAACACACACACACACACACACTTCACAGCCCTGCAGTGTTTGACCACATGCCATCACTGACAGTTTCCCCTCTCTAGCAGGTGGGAATGTGTGTGTGTGTGTGTGTGTGTGTGTGTGTTTATGAGCATTCCATGACATCACAGAGACTCAGCCAATGGCGGCAGAAGCTGTGTGGACCTCAAATGGAGAGGGGCAGTAAACTCTGCAGACTTTTTAAATGCCTGTGTGTAATTAAATGGGCCTATATATATATTTTCTCCGGGGCTTGAATATGCAGATAAAATAAAATAAACAGCAGTAACAACGAAGTCGCCTTTGAGATCTCTGCCACATGCTTTCATCAAGGTTTCTGCCGCATCCTCATATTTGCCCTTGGTTGTTCCATTACTGTAAGTGACTGAAATTGGATAATTAAGATACATAACCTGCCATAATCATTAATGCGCTTTACATCTCGGTGTCTCAGAATGCATTTTCGTCAAAGTGCCACCAATTACTCATCTGGAGTGCAGATTCCAAATGGCTGCAGTTTCATTCCTCCACTATAGGCACTTTTTTTGTTTTTTTAAAAAAGCCATAGATGGCTCCAGGATGGTCACTGTTAGTTGTTTCCAGGATGGTTTATCTTAGTAAGATGGAATCTTAGAATTGCAGTGTTGGAAATTCCCCCAGCGGTCATCTACTCCAACCCCTTGCAGTGCAGGACTCACAGCTAAGGCAATCCCAAATCTACTCTGCTGCCCTCAGGTGTGGTGAAGGATTCTGTCCCACTCAACTCCCCTGGGTTCAGGGAAGCCAAGGCTTCTCCCTGCAAATAAATCTGGGTCCTGATTTTTGCACCAGGATCCATTTGGTGAATCCCATTGTACTATTGTTGTTGTTGTTTAGTCGTTTAGTCGTGTCCGACTCTTCATGACCCCATGGATCAGAGCACGCCAGGCACTTCTGTCTTCCACTGCCTCCCGCAGTTTGGTCAAACTCATGCTGGTAGCTTTGAGAACACTGTCCAACCATCTCGTCCTCTGTCGTCCCCTTCTCCTTGTGCCCTCCATCTTTCCCAACATCAGGGTCTTTTCCAGGGAGTCTTCTCTTCTCATGAGCTGGCCAAAGTATTGGAGCCTCAGCTTCAGGATCTGTCTTTCCAGTGAGCACTCAGGGCTGATTTCCTTCAGAATGGATAGGTTTGATCTTCTTGCAGTCCATGGGACTCTCAAGAGTCTCCTCCAGCACCAGAATTCAAAAGCATCAATTCTTCGGCGATCAGCCTTCTTTATGGTCCAGCTCTCACTTCCATACATCACTACAGGGAAAACCATAGCTTTTACTATACGGACCTTTGTTGGCAAGGTGATGTCTCTACTTTGTACAAAGTAGAGACATCCCATTGTACTAGTACACAACAAAAGATAAGAAAAGATAAGATTCCAGGTGTCTGATCTGACATCACCCCCACCCCGCCCCTGATTTACCTTCAAGGCTGCAAGATTTTAAGCAGCGCTTTTTCATCTTGGCTCTGCAGATGTTGGACTACGATTCCCATCATCCACTGCCATTGGCTACACTTCCTGTGGATGATGGGGATTGTAGTCCAGCAACGTGTGGGGAGCCCAGGTTGAAGAACCAGGAAGCTACAAGAGTGTCGACTGCAGGAGGCTGTGACTCCACTCACCGCGATCACGCAAGAGCTAGATAACATCCTAATGAAATCCCCCATCGCTTGAATCTTATAGCTATATATAGATAAAGTGTGTGTGTGAGAGAGATAGACAAACATGCTCAAACAAGTTTAAACAAGAATAAATAGCGAAATCATACAATGAGCACCGCCAAGCTAAGTGAGTTGCTCCCATTAAAATGTCAAGCCAATTACGGCAGGAACATCAAAACGGCCCCTGCAGTGCCCAGATGAACGCGTCGCGTTTGGGGAGAGATTTCCACTTCAATAATGCAAATAATTGTAATTCACAGGCAGCCTGCCTGTCAAAGACTGGGCCAATTTGTTGCAGTAAAGGCAGGCCCAAGATGGGGCGGGGTTGCTCCTGACGATTGATTCCCACGTCCCGTTTTTGCCATCATTTGCCAAAGACAGCAAGGCATGTTACCAGTCCTGGAGAGGATCCCTGGAACCCAGAACCCACAAAAAGACTTACTGCAGGTTGGCCATCTTTAAGTGTCAAACTAGGGTGGCTCAAACTGGTGTAGGTAACCTTTTCTGATGGGAGGGGCAGATCCTTTGCTCCCAACCGCTGGAGTGCTGAATCGGACAAGAGAACATAAGAAGAGTCTCCTGGATTAGGCCACTGGACCTAATTTAGTCCAGCATCTTGGTCTCACATTGAAAACCAGAAGCCCCAGTGGGAAAGCCACCAGCAGTATTTCAGTCTCCCTTCCTGTAGCTTCCAGGAACTGGCATTCAGAAGTTTCGTCACCTCTGACTGTACAGGCAGAGCACAGCCTTCGTGGCTAGTAAGGATCACTATCCCCCTCAGCCATGAATTTATCTACCGTATTTTTTGCTCCATAAGACGCACCTGACCATAAGACACACCTAGTTTTTAGAGGAGGAAAACAAGAAAAAAAAGTATTCTAAACGAAACAGTGGATGTATGATTTTTGTGGTTCATGCTGTGGTCACAGACATGTGATTTGACGGTGAGTTTGGGGTAGCCCAATGCAAAGATCCTGAGAATCCATGTGGATCCGTGCTTTGTAACCACATTTTTGCACCATTGCGGCCCCACGCAACAGTGGATGCGTGATTTTTTTTGGTGCAGGCTGTAGCCATGGACATGCTATGTGATCTGATGTTGAATTTGGGGTGACCCAATGCAAAAATCCTGATGACCCATGGGCTTTTACCTCCCCCCTCCCAGGCAGCCTCCTTTATTGCATCCCTTATCTCGCTGCCGATCGCTTGCCGATCAGCGACTTTGTTTCAACACCCCCTTCCCTCTTTCCAAAAAAAAAAAAAGTGTGATCTGCTTTTCACTGCTTTTGGGCTCCAGGAACCACACATTCGCTCCATAAGACACACAGATATTTCCCCTTACTTCTGGGAAGAAAAAAGTGTGTCTTATGGAGCGAGAAATACGGTAATCCTCTTTTAAAGCCACCTAGACCAGTGTTTCCCAAATATGGGTCTCCAGTTGTTTTTGGACTACAACTCCCATCATCCCTAACTATCAGCACCAGCAGTCAGGGATGATGGAAATTACACTTCAAAAAGAGTTGGAGACCCAAGCTTGTGAAGCAGTGATCTAGAGCATCACTTCCTCCTTTGGGTGCAACTTCCATAGTTTCATTATATGAAATGTGAATATGTGCTTGCTTTTATGGGTCCTGAATCGTCCTGGGTCCTGAATTTTATAATGGGTGCTGAATTTTATAACCTTACGTTATGTTGCTTCTTGCTCACTTTTTCTCTGAATTAAAAAGTCCCAAATGTTGCAACCGCTCTTCATAGGGAAGTTGCTCATTCCTTTCGATCATTCTGGTTGCCCCTTTCTCATTGTCCAGCTCTACAATATCCTTTTTCTCGTGAGGTGACTAGAACTGTGCTAAGTAAACCTGTCGATTACCTGACAATGGCAGCTGACTCTGTGCTTTGGACCCCGAGACTCTTGTCGGCACGGTGAGGATGAAAGCCCCTTTGTGCACAATCCCATGCTAGTCTTGGAACCTTCACAAAACCAGATGGGCAAAGAGTATGGCAGAGCTGTTTGCAAAAGGGCTTTTAAACAGCCTCTCACTGAGATGAGCAGGGGTGAAATCCCGCTACATGCATCAAATGCGCAATTGAAACCCACAGAAACGTGCCCTAATTTCCTGGGTCGCAAACCTTCACATCTCTCAACAACAGCAATGTAACGTTGGCTAGGTGTGTAGGGTGTTGAGGACCTCCCACTCTGAGACCCATTTCTCCCTTCAGCATCCAGAAAAGGAAAAATCCATTATTATTATTATTATTATTATTATTATTATTATTATTATTATTTTATTATTTCTACCCCGCCCATCTGGCTGGGTTTCCCCAGCCACTCTGGGCGGCTTTCAAAAGAACATTAAAAACAGAATAAAACTTCAAACATTAAGAACTTCCCTAAACAGGGCTGCCTTCAGATGTCTTCTAAAAGTTGGATAGTTGTTTATTTCCTTGACATCTGATGAGAGGGCATTCCACAGGGCAGGTGCCACTACCGAGAAGGCCCTCTGCCTGCTTCCCTGTAATCTCATGTCTCGCAGTGAGTGAACTGCCAGAAGGCCCTCGGAGCTGGACCTCAATGTCAGGGCTGAACGATGCGGGTGGAGACGCTCCTTCAGGTATACTGGGCCGAGACTGTTTAGGGCTTTAAATTTAGTGCAGCTCAGTTGTGGTCTTGCTCTCTCCAAGCACTCACTCAGCTGGCTCGGTGGCCCCAGGCCCCCTCCTTGCTCATGGCTCCCATGGTTCGAATGCAACCCCCCTAGAACAGTGGCATAGCGGGGAGAGGAGGACTGCTGCCCTGGCAGTAAATTTGGGAGTGGTGCAAAATTTCAAAAGAAAAATAAAGCAAAATCAAGTGGCATAACAATTTAATAATAATAATAATAATAATAATAATAATAATAATAGAACAGCCACTGCCACTGTCCCCTCCCCAGCTTCCCTCTGCTGAGAAGAACCTCCCCCACCACCGCCAGGCCATGACGAGGGGGCACAATACTTGCCTTGTCCCGGGACGCTGGCATACCATGCTACACCACTGCCCTAGAGAACGCACAGCCAGAGCCTTCCGTCATGGAAGGTGCCAGCCAGCACCTTGTGTGCGCGATGAGGTCGGGGCTAATGAAAAGATGCTATCGGGGAGGCTGGCCCGCCGCCAGCCAAACATAATTAGCGGTATTTGCAGACGACGACCCTCGGAGGGAGAAGTGGGGGGAGACAGCGGAGTGGGGAGGGAACGTGCCCCCCTTGCGATGCCTTTGGAACAAGTCCTGGTATTTGGACGGCGTCCAAGGCGGAGTAACAGCCCGGCGAATGACTATTTAATTAAAATCTGCCCGGCGTCAGAACAGGGAGCAAATAACCGTGGGGGTAAAAATATGCGCGGGGTCTGGCGGGCTGCGCATTGCTTTTTATGCAATGGCTGCTGGCCTGCCAGTTCAGGAAAGAGAGAGAGAGAGAGAGAGAGAGAGAGAGAGAGAGAGAGACCAGTGGCACATGATTCACCAGCTATCATTACAGAGAGCGCATGTGTGTGCGAGGGAGACTGCTTGCGCTTTCTCTCCTCGATCCTATTTCACCTCTCTTTCCCCACAAGGTTTATAGCAACGCCGTACTTTAAGGCTCGCCAATGTCAGGAACACAATCAGCCAGGCCATTAAAACCCAGCCTGGGCCCAACGTTTGTTTATCGTTTGGTCCAAAGACTCTAGACCGAGAAAGGTCATTTTTTATCCTGCGTTTTGCATTATTCCCCCACCCTGCCTCGCTCCATCCTAGCTGTGGAATCAAGGTCATTTTTCAAAAAAATACCTCAGGAGCTCGAAAGAAACAAAAGATGTGTTCTTTTCGAATGGAAAAGGTTGGGTTTTAATTCAAGGTTTTTGGGGGCACAGGGGCACAGTCCAAGAGCCCTGCAGACTGTGGACTGGCGCTGGGCATCTGCTTGTCTGTACATTTGATTCTTCTTTTGGTCTTTTGTTTAAGGGGCAGTGCAAGCTGGAGTCTGCAGCAAAATGTTGCAGGGCATCTCCAGCAACTGAAAACGGTGTTGTTTAGGCCTCCAGCCAGTCTGAAAATTCCTTGTATTTTGACACTGCCATTCCCAAAAAAATGAACCATACATAGGGTCGCCAACTGACGAGAATGAAGGGCCCAGCCTGTGCTCTTAGCAGCAACTTGGGCCACATCTGCACCATGTATGCAAATTGTTGTCATTATTATTATTAGTGGCGCTATCATCATCATATAGGGATGCAGGCGGCACTGTGGGTTAAAACACAGAGCCTAGGACTTGCAGATCAGAAGGTCAGCGGTTTGAATCCCCGTGACAGGGTGAACCCCATTGCTCGGTCCCTGATCCTGCCAACCTAGCAGTTCGAAAGCACGTCAAAGTGAAAGTAGATAAATAGGTACCATTCCGGCGGGAAGGCAAACGGCATTTCTGTGCGCTGCTCTGGTTCGCCAGAAGCTGCTTAGTCATGCTGGCCACATGGCCCGGAAGCTGTACGCCGGCTCCCTCAGCCAATAAAGCGAGATGAGCGCCGCAACCCCAGAGTCAGTCACAACTGGACCTAATGGTCAGGGGTCCCTTTACCTTTTATCTTCATCATCATCGTCATCATCATCATGAATAGCATTTATATCCACCTTTTCCTCCAAGGAGCTCAAGGTGGAGTACAGTGGTACCTCAGGTTACATATGCTTCTGGTTACATACGCTTCAGGTTACAGACTCCGCTAACACAGAAATAGTGCTTCAGGTTAAGAACTTTGCTGGAGGATAAGAACAGAAATCAGGCTCTGGCGGCATGACAGCAGCAGGAGGCCCCATTAGCTAAAGTGGTGCTTCAGGTTAAGAACAGTTTCAGGTTAAGAACAGACCTCCGGAACGAATTAAGTACTTAACCCGAGGTACACTGTAAATGGTTGTCTCCCTCCTCAACAACCCTGGGAGGTACCGTATTTTTTGCTCTATAAGACTCACTTTTTCCCTCCTAAAAAGTAAGGGGAAATGTGTGTGCGTCTTATGGAGTGAATGCAGGCTGCGTAGCTATCCCAGAAGCCAGAACAGCAAGAGGGATTGCTGCTTTCACTGCGCAGCGATCCCTCTTGTTGTTCTGGCTTCTGAGATTCAGAATTTTTTTGTTGTTGTTTTCCTCCTCCAAAAACTAGGTGCGTCTTATAGAGCGAAAAATACGGTAGGTCAGTTTGACAGGGAGTGACTGGCTCCCAAGGGCACCCAGTGAGCTCCATGTGGGGCATTTGAACCCTGGTCTCCCAAGTCCAACACTGTAGACACTGTAAGCAGCCCATTTCTTTTCAAGCTGGTTATTAGTGACCTTAGGAAGAAGGAGAAGGAGAAGGAGAAGGAGAAGGAGAAGGAGAAGGAGAAGGAGAAGGAGAAGGAGACGGAGAAGGAGAAAAGCCTTACAAAATTAAGAACTGAATGCCTGAGCCTGCTTGTTTTCCTCTTCCCTCCTCTTCCCATTTTCCTTTTGTGCGATGTCTTTCGAGATTGTGAGACTGAGAGCTATTTTATTGACTATAATAATTATTAGAATTATGTACGCCCCTTTTTAGAGCTGTTCGAGCTAGATAGCATTGTGCAAATGTTTCAAAAGCACAAAATTAGACGCTGGGTTCATTTGGAGCAGACTTGGCCCTCAGCCTCAGGAGCTGGGGAGAAATCTGAGCATTGTTCCCATCTTGCCTCCCAGTGCCAGCAGTAATCCTCCGAGATCCCCGAGAACGGCGACAGAATTTGCCGCCTCAGCAGAAGCTCCCAGATTTTTACAGTTCAATCTTCTCCTGGCTGCTTAGATGAATAATCTTGTCATCTTTCTTGCTGTCACAAAGGAGCCTGGCTGAAATCCATTCCCCCTCTCATCTCGTCTCAAGCTCTCGCTCCACTCTCTGTTGTGGGTGAGTAGAATATAATGGTGGAGATTGTGCGAGTGTCTCTCGGACTCCCTGAAAAAATGGTGCACGTTGGCCAAACACACCCAGCTATATTTAAAATACACTCTGAAACTCATCTACAGGTGGTACTTAGCACCACAGAAACTGGTGCTGATTCACTGTGTCGTGGTGAGTGGGCTTGCACGTTCCTATGACCCTTGTGAGCAAATAATAATAATAATAATAATAATAATAATTTATATCCCGCCCTCCCCAGCCGAAGCCGGGCTCAGGGCGGCTAACAACAATAAAATAGTACAACATTCTAAAATCATTTCATTATAAAATTAATTCAACTCAAATTGATGGCAACCATTCGGCTAAAGTTCTGTGAAGATTGCCATAGGAGGGAGTCAGGCTGTGCCCTGACCAAAGGCCTGGTGGAACAGCTGTGTCTTGCAGGCCCTGCGGAAAGATGTCAAGTCCCGCAGGGCCCTAGTCTCTTGTGACAGAGCGTTCCACCAGATTGGAGCCACAGCCGAAAAAGCCCTGGCTCTAGTTGAGGCCAGCCTAACCTCTCTGTGGCCTGGGACCTTCAGGATGTTTTTATCTGAAGACCTTAAATTCCTCTGTGGGGCATACCAGGAGAGGCGGTCCCGTAGGTACGAGGGTCCTAGGCCGTATAGCCATCAGGAATCTCATATTCCCAGCAGGGTCACCCAAGGCGGTAAGGTCAAAGGGAAGGAGCTAGACAAAGAATGATCCAAGAAGTCCTCAATGGCAGAACAGGTGGAAGATAACAAGCAGTATGCTACAACAGCTGGGAAGGCAGATAAAGGCTGCAGCAGATAAGAATCCATCGGAACAGAGCCTTACTGCAAAGACTGTGCGTTGGGCAGCGTGCACTGATCTACACACATGTCCAGGCATCTTCCAAAACCCCATCCCAAACCCCAAAAGTCCCAAGGCAAATGGTAACGGGGGCAGGATCGTGAAATCTGGAAGCCCCTAGTCATGAACCGGCACATGGACAGTGGATACAGATTCAGTCGTTCTGACTCAAGGAACGAGGCAGTTGAGCAGCTCAGCGGCTGTATCCATGACTGAGCAGCCCTTTTTAGGATCCATTCTGCTCACCCCGAAAAGGGGGAGGGGCTAGGAAAGGTGCCCTAAAAATAGTCTGCCTCCCATTTTCCCTGACAGGATTACCACACCCAGTGGGGTCACCACCTAGCGGTCGTAAAAGACAATTGAACTTTGGAACATGTAATATACGGACTTTGTTGGATAACGTCCTGAATGTAGAACAGCCATCATTGCAAGAGAGCAGCGACATTTTAACATTGATATTGCAGTGCTTCAAGAGACTCGAAGAGCAGGTGAGGGACAACTGAAGGAAGAAAAAGGAGGCTAGAACAGCCTTTACCAAAGGTGTCATGGGCTTAGGAGACACTCGAACTCAGGACGCAAGGGAGAAACGTGCTAAGAGGAAGGTGTTAGGATATTTCCATTCCACCTTAAAAGGGAGCAGGATGTTTGTGTTACAGCCTGCGTATTTCCTGTTTCACAGGATGTTTCTGTTGTGTCTTTATTTTCATCTCTCTCTGCCGGAACACTGAAGCATGCAGTCATGTTTTTCTTTGTTCTGATCAACGCAGAAATAAACTTGTAAATAATGCTCTCCTGAGTGCATCTTTCATTGTGCATTATCTGCTGATAGAGCGTGCACGGCTCTGGAATGTGGCAAGCTATTTCTAGAGCTCGTGTCGCTAATTACTGATACTGCATGTCTACGGGAGATCAGTGGACGTCCGGAGATGACGTGGAGTCATGATGGACTTTGTCTCCCTGGCAGTATCCCAACAGAAGGCACACTTGGCAAATCCACACTGTGAACAACTCCCACCTGAAAACCAATGTCCCTACTGTGGAAGGATGTGTGGTTCCAGAATTGGCCTCCACAGTCACTTACGGACTTATTGTTAAAACCATGTTTATGGAAGACAATCTTACTCGGCTACGAGTGATCACCAAAGAAGAAGACGCTCAAGAACCTCATTAAGATGTTGCAGAGGCTGTACCTCCACAGGTACATACCTCCACATGTGGTGAGAGTGCCCTAAAATCCAACCCTTCTGGACAGCAGTCCTACAAGAGATACGCAAAATAACTAAACAGGTATTAGAACTCACCCCAGAACTGGCCCTACTGAACATCTTCCAAGATCATAATGACCACTAACATTATAAAGAGCTTATAACCCACTTTTCTCAGCAGCCAGAAACCTCATAGCCAGACACTGGAGAGACCTGTCAGAAGTAAATATGAACCAATGGTATCAAATTGTATGGGAAACAGCCTTACTGGAAAAGCTAACCAATAAACTGAAACTGACGAGGGGACAAATAGAAGAGGATGCCTTCACCCCAGTATGGCTCCCCTTTATCACATACAGTCATACCTTGGGTTGAAGTAGCTTCGGGTTGAGCGTTTTCAGGTTACGTTCTGCAGCGGCCCGGAAGTAATGGAACATGTTACTTCCAGGTTTCGCCGCTCGCACATGCGCAGATGCTCAAAATTACGTCACACGCATGCGCAGAAGCGACGAATCGTGACCTGCGCAGATGCGAGTTGCGTTTGCTTCAGGATGCCAACGGGGCTCCAGAACGGATCCTGTTCGCATCCAGAGGTACCACTGTACACAGCCCAATAAGACGACAACAAGAATCCACTGACAGCATACGAATCAATCTGACTTACCTGACCCAACAAGCCCTACCTGCTTCACAAAAACAAACCCCACTGCAGACAACCACAGACAAGCCCCCCAAGACCTATCAATGCCAAGGAAAGGTAAGAAACAAACAGAAAGATAACCTACCCAGTTGATGCTGATACAAAACCCCACATGTACACTATGTAAAAGAATGTAAGCCTCACCAGCGCCGGAGCATAGGCCTGTGCTGCCCATGGCGGGCACACTCCCGAGGGGGGCATGGCGTGAAGGGTGCTCTCCCAGGTGCAGGATAGCTGTTCAGGTGCATGGAACAGCACAGGTGCCCTGCAGCCGGGGGCACAGCGAGCCGCCGATGGCGGACATTCAGCACGCTGCCTGCCCATGACTCCCAAGCCTCCCCCAGCTGTCAAAATGAAGGGGGAAGCGGGGGATGCCAACAGCAAAGCAGCACAGCTCCCCCCGATGGCTCGGGGTAGGCTTGGAGTCACAGGAGGGTGGCACGTCGAATGTCACCCACCTCAGTGAAGATACCTGGGATGGTCCGCCCCCACCTCACCCCCCTTCCTCCGCCCCTGAGCCTCACCACCCCACCCCTCCTCTACTCCCTCTTGTCCCCCAACCTTATACTGCACTCAACACTAATGTTTCACAACAAATATAACTGGTTTGTAAGAAAGACTGCACAACCTGAAAAAGAGACAAGGCATGTCCTTTTGTAAACCGAGAAAATCTTTAATAAAAATGTTTTTTTTTTAAAAAAAAAAGAAGGGAGTTCCAAAGATGTTTAGGAGCAGCCACCACCAAGAAGGCCCTGCCCCACATCCCCACCAAGTGCACTTGTGAGGATGGCAGGACTGAGAAAAGTGCCTCCCCTGGAGATCTCAGAGCCCAGGCATGTTTGTATGAGAGAATATGGTCCTCCAGACAGCCTGGGCTTAAGCCATACAGGGCTTTATAGGTGATGACCAGCACTTTGGATTATATGCCAGAAACAGGCTGGTAGCCAGTGAAGCTGTTCTACAAAGGGAACGTACCCTCCAACATTTCTCCGAGGAAAATAGAGAAGTAATAATAATAATAATAATAATAATAATAATAATAATAATACCTGACCCACCTGACCGGGTCACCCCAGCCACTCTCGGCTGCTTCCAACATGTATAAAAACATAATAAAACATTAAGCTTTTAAAAACTTCCCCATACAAGGCTGCCTTCAGATGTCTTCTAAAGGTTGTACAGTTACTTATCTCCTTGGCTCAGGGGTCACACAACTCCATGCACTCCGATGGAAATAGGGACATCCTGCCATACCCTCCGACTTTTATCTAATGAAAATAGGGACGTCCTAAGGGAAAGCAAGACATTCCGGGATCAAATCAGAAACCAGGACAGCTTCTGCAAATCCGGGACTGTCCATGGAAAATAGGAACACTTGGAGGGTCTGAAAGAATCGCCTGCTCCCTATAAGCAGCCCTGGTCAATAGCTCTTGGAGCCTGTTGACGTTTCTGATCCCCCTTGGCTGATCCTTTTCCATAAGCCTAGATGATCCCCTCAGCCCGCCGTGCTGAAATATAGATGAACAGGGAGATGGGAGTTGCAGAGGCTGCCGCAAGCAGGCTAATGGAAGCGGTTTGTCGCCTAAACGGGGCCTCCTTCATCATCCATCCAGTGGGACAGAACAGCCCTCTTCCTTCTCCTCCCCCTTGCAGGAACCCCTGAATTATCATTTAGGAACGGGAGCTACAGCAGCCATCAGCCGCTTAAATGAGCTCCCGTGAGATGGGTGGAAGGCGTTTTGATTTCCCTGCTCCACTCCCCAGCAGAAATAGCAGAGGCCAAGAAGAGGCTGCTCCTTGTGGCTGGCGGGAGTTAGGAGGGAGCCGTCAGACAGAGAGAAATGTGGGCCGCCCACAATGCTGGAGGGGGGGTGGAATGGAGAGGAAGAATTAGTTAAGCCATAGAACTGTTTCCTACGGGAGACAGTGAGACCACCAAACTGGTCGACTTTCAAAAGGGATTGGGCAAATTCACAGAGGAGGAAAAAGGTATTGATGGCCACTGGTCAGGATGGTTATGCTCTGCCTTCATGTTCAGAAGCAGCAAAGCTTCTGAACACCAGTTGCTGGAAGCCACAGGAGTGGGGACAAGGCTCTTGTGCTTGGGGCCTGCTTGTGGGTTTCCCACAAGCCACTGCTTGGCCACTGTGAGAACAGGATGCTGGACTAGGCAGGCCACTGGCCTCATCCAACACCTCTCTGATTTTCTCAAGGACCCAGACATTTGCCCCAAGGAACCTCTTCTATCTGGGAGGGGGGTTGTCCAGATACAGCCCCCTCCTGAAGAAACACCTGCGGCTCTTCCATGAGCTGGTGGAAGCCTTCTCCTGTCTAACTCACCTTGGCACCTTGACACTGCAGGGGGCTGGACTAGATGACCGCTGGTGACACTACAATTCTAGAACACTTCATCAGCTGGGGCTCCTGTAGCTGAATTGTTCTGAGAAAGACCTGAAAGAGCCTCTATGAGCGGGAGGGAGAGTGTGCTTGACAGCCCCGGAATATTTCTTCTCCAGGCCCAGCCGACGCTGTCAACCTCCAGTGCTCAGTCTGAGTCAGGCTGGAAACCCGGCCGTGGAAGATTAAAAGCATCACCTCCAGAGCTCGGGGGTTGTTATTTTCCATTACAAGCTCATTAGCCGCCTTGCCAAAAGGGCAAGGCTTCCAGGAACTGGCCTCTGGGTGGACATTTACCTGAGTGGCAGACCTCGAGCCAGACCAAGCAGCTTCACGGGTGATTACCGCCCTTTCCGCAGCCATGAATCTTTGCTACAGCTTTCGGGGAGCCCCAGGGCTTTGGAAGCGACAGGGAAAGTTATGGTTGGGGGGCGGCGCCAAGGCTCAGCTTGCGTGGACATGTGCTGGGGGACAACGCTGGCAAGGGCCCCTGGCTCTTCTTCTTCAGCATCCCGCTCACCTCCACCTGCCTCTTGCTCTTGCCCCAGGCAGTGGTGGTGTTGGGAATGTGGAATCCACATTGCCCACTGGACAGCAAAGGCTGGTCCTTCAGAGCAAGTGGGGCACTAAATCGTGCTTCGCGCATGCGCACAAGCACCAAATCATGCTGCACACCTGCGCAGATAAGGCACTTCAGGTTGCGGGCTTTTCATGTTGCAAACCGGCCTCCGGAACGGATCCTGTTCACAACCAGAGGTACCAATGTAATCAGGAGCTCACCAAGTTAGTGGTTAAATATCTTTATCTGGTTTTTTGTCGTCGAAACACATTGCAGACGTCTGATCTCCCTGGAGACCTAGAGATGTAATGTTAGACTGCTTTGCCTCTTTCATTTAACAAATGCTTTGTGTCACTGGGAAGGCGGTAATTCTGTGTTGATTTGTTATGGATGTTCGTATTTGATTGCAATAAAAAGTTTGAGAGAATCATCCCTGGCTAGCAGGGCCACTGTTCAGGGATGATGGGAACTGTAGTCCAAAAACAGCTGGAGACCCCATGTTTGGGAAAACCAGGTCTAAACTAAAAAGTCCCAAACACTGTAACCTGTGATGGCCTGGGATTCAGACTCGGAGGCTAAAACTGAGGAATCCCAGCCTGCACAGGAGTCCCCGCCTCCAAATCCAGCTGAGTCGGGGCTGGGGCTTGAGCCTGAAGGGTCCTCACCTGTGCTGGATCCTCAGGTGCAGGCACCAGCACAGTCTGCTCTGGCTCCTTAGGTGATGGAGGACCCATTGCCTGCAGGTGCTCCACTCTCAGCCCCATCAGGGGAAGAGGAGGTTGCCTCTAGGCCCGGTAACCCTCCAGCCTCTCCTGAGCTGCAAAGGCTCAGGGCAGAGAGGCAGAGGGAACTAAGTTCCCGCAGGAGGAATGCTCGCCTCCAGGCCAGGAGAGGCGAGTCACCTGTGGACCGGGGCCGCCCTATGCCTCGGGGCAGATAAAAGCCAGCCAGCCCCAGTCCCAGGTTGTGGGAGCAACATTGTTGGTAGCCTGTTCCTGCCTGCACCCTGTCCTGCTCTTCTGCCGGAGTTCCTGACCTCACCCGACTCCCTACCTTGGACCCCACTTCACCTTTGACAAATTACGCTAGTAGGACTACAAGAAGTTTTGTAAGGAGAAACATACAAAGTGTTACAAAGTAGAAAAAGATAGAGATGTTTATTATGAGACTGAAATGTAATAGGGAAAATAAGAAATGCATACTGAGAGATTAGATTGGAAAATTTTCAGACAGGATTGATGGGAGTCAAAAAAAAATGAATAAGATGTAAAAAGTATGTTTAATTACTGTTGAAAATGATATGTTAAAAAACTAATAAAAATTTATATATATAAAAAAAGAGTCCGGGGCCCGAGAGCTGAGTCTAGGGAGGAGCACACCCATCAGTTGAAGCACTGCGGCAGGCTCTTCTGCGCCGTGTGTTTGGGGGCGACCAAGCCAGCAAGACGCTGAGGTGGCCGGCTGGCTCTGCCCTCCTGCGTGCCTGGGACTGGGCAACCTGCGGGGGCCACCGGGCGGATCTTTGCACCCTGGCACTGCATATGCTTAAGACAGCCCTGCGGCCAACTCTCCTGTAGTCCCAGTGCTGCCCCTTGTGGAACTCAAGAGGCTGGGGACAAAACTAGAATGAGCTGTCACGGCTCTGGTGTCATCTACTGTGTGGCTCCTCTCTAGTCCCCAATTGGACAGCAGCCATCCCTGATGTTTGTTCAAGGGTTCTCTGCGTCACAAGCAAGCAGTGAGGAAGATGATGCTGATGGTGGCAAAGAGGAACAGCATCACCAAAGGATGGAGGCCTATGGGAGCTGTCTCGTCTGAGAACCCCCCCCCCCCAAAAAAGGAGCCAACACTGGAGGTGATCCATTTGTCCAGGGCAGCACACTCCAAAACCAAAAATCAAGGTTCTAGTCCTCACTAGACAGCATCTTTTTAAGACAGCATCTTAAAAAGCAAAGACATCACCTTGCCAACAAAGGTCCATATAGTTAAAGCCATGGTTTTCCCAGTAGTGATGTATGGAAGTGAGAGCTGGACCATAAAGAAGGCTGATTGCCGAAGAATTGATGCTTTCGAATTATGGTGCTGGAGGAGATCTTGAGAGTCCCATGCACTGCAAGAAGATCAAACCTATCCATTCTGAAGGAAATCAGCCCTAGTGCTCACTGGAAGGACAGATCCTGAAGCTGAGGCTCCAAGACTTTGGCCACCTCATGAGAAGACAAGACTCCCTGGAAAAGACCCTGATGTTGGGAAAGATGGAGGGCACAAGGAGAAGGGGACGACAGAGGATGAGATGGTTGGATAGTGTTCTCGAAACTACCAGCATGAGTTTGACCAAACTGCGGGAGGCAGTGGAAGACAGGAGTGCCTGGCGTGCTCTTGTCCAGGGGGTCACGAAGAGTCGGACACGACTAAGCGACTAAACAACAACAAAGTCCTCACTAGAACTGGGAGGGAGGGTTGAGCGATAGGGAGACACTAAAACGCCCTGCTTCTGCTGTTTCCAGGTCATCTTCAGGAACATGAGAAACTGCCTCATACTGAGTCTGACAGCTGGGCCATCTAGCTGAGCAGTGTCTCACTGACTGGCAAAAGCTCTTCAGTGATTTAGATTGTGTGGGGAGGGGGACATTCTCAACCCTACTTGAAGATGTCATTGGAAATGGAACCTTGGACCTTCTTCATGCAAAGCAGATTCCCTTCTTCTGAGCCACGCCCCAACATCCAGCACCTACCAACTAAACTGGGACATATAGAGGAAATGCAGAGGGGAGAAACCCCTCTGCAGGAAACACCCCCCGCCCCCATCATTCAGTTTGTACAAACACGACACACACACACACGACATACACGACGTTTCTGTTATAAATTCATAGTAAATCAACCATACATCGGATTTACACTAGTCCACTTTTATTTTGCTCCATGAAGAAAGGACTATCAAAGGGGGATGGTTTGCTACAGGACGGCCATAATCCCTTAACTGTACCAACACGTACTCAGGAGCCCTGCCCAGTTGGCATGGCAACTTTGATGGCCCCAGGCAGAAGACCATCAAGGACTCAACGGACTTGCATATGGGAGTGGATTCAACACAGACTGAAACAAAGGACAATGATCAGCTCTTCCCTCTGGGGGCAGGAAACTGCCAACTCCCCTTTGTCCTCTGGAAATGACTCATGGGGAGGGGGAAAGGAGGGACCAGCCAGGTGACAAGATACTCAGGTTACTTCCACAACCCCTCCCTCAACCCTTCCTTTTTGTGATGTGTCAATGATGTAGTCATGATGTAGTTGTGATGTAGTTCTAGGGGTGTAGCTTGGAGGATTAGTAGCTAATAAAAGTTGGGGTCTTCTTATGTTCAGGGCTTCCATTTTGCTTCATCTTGTTGTGGGTGGGAGTCCTGTTGTGACAGTTTCCAATAAAGGCCAAGCCTACAGGCTGCTGTTTTGCTCCAAATTGTCCTGGTTGGTGTCTTTGTTTTTTGCCCAAGGGAGCCCCTGGATTCCTCCATTAACAACCCTAATTTCCTTTTTTGCATGATCTGCAGGAGAAGGCAGGTGGGAGAGGGAAGCCAACGGAATCAGAAAGCAAAACAGAGAAGGCAGCCAAATCTCCCAGCGAGAGGAAGCGTTCAGAAAAGCACTCGGACTGGCCGCTGCTGATAACAGGTTTAGAGACGGTGGTGGGAGCCAGAGCAACTGAACAAAGGATGCCAGGAGGTGGGGGAGCTCAATCTGCCCCAGTTCGAAGCCCCGGCCTCCTGCCAGAGGGTCAAACAAATCCACTGATAATCAGCACCAGTGGCTGGAAAGAGAATTGGCAGCAGCCTCAGCCTGTGGCACTCCTGTAGTCATTACCCGCCCAGCAGCTGTTGGCTGATGGCCCCAAGGAAGACAGGCTACAGAGAGATTGTGCCAGTCTTTGTGTCTGGACTCTCAGCCAGCAAACAGAGAACAGGAGCACACTAGCCTTTCTTGGACAGAATCAAAGAATCGTAGAGTTGGAAGTGACGCTGAGGATCAACTAGCCCAGTGGTTCCCAATTAGCTAATAACTGAGGTCCCTGATTTTTCAAAACCAATTTTGGCCGATATACGCGGGTGGCGCTGTGGGTTAAACCACAGAGCCTAGGACTTGCCAATCAGAAGGTCGGCAGTTCGAATCCCCGCGATGGGGTGAGCTCCCGTTGCTTGGTCCCTGTTCCTGCCAACCTAGCAGTTCAAAAGCACGTCAAGTGCAAGTAGATAAATAGGTACCACTCCAGTGGGAAGGTAAACGGCGTTTCCGTGCGCTGCTCTGGTTCGCCAGAAGCAGCTTAGTCATGCTAGCCTTGGCCAGTAAAGCGAGATGAGCGCCGCAACCCCAGAGTCGGTCACGACTGGACCACGACTTTTCCCTATTGAAAAATCGCACAGCGCTAAAACAGACCATGAAATTTGCAAAAAATGATTAAAATAAATAGGTGGGGGGGTAGGCAAGGGATGGGGCCACAGACCCCCTGAGTGTGTCCCCTAATTGGGAACCACTGATCTAGTCCAACCCCCTGCAGGAATGCGCAGCTGCCCCACACAGGGATCAAACCTGCAACCTTGGCGTTATCAGCCCCACACTCTAACCAACTGAGCTATCCAGGCTTCTGGGGCTGCCAGAGGGGAGGGATTGACACTCAGAGGCATAGCTAGGGGGTTGGCGAAATTGGGCCCTGCAAGGGGGGGCATCAAAAAATACCTATGGAGTGTTTGGCATGTGTGAGTGTGAGTGTGTGCCGCAACCATTGCAGCGAGATCAAACACTGGAGAAGCTTGAGCATTCATTTGAGTTAGCATCTTGGCACTTCATCACCACTCAGGGTGTCTCCCTGATGCTCAGGCAGTCAAGGAAAATTCAGGGGCTCCTTGAAGAGGTAAATGAGAACATATACTACATGGGGGTGGGAGGGCGAGGGAGAGAATTGCGACTGGAAACTGCCAAAGATTTGGCTCCAGGTGGTGATGGCAGGGAGCCCTGAGCTGAGCAATGCACAAGATTGCTGTTCCACCTTCTGTTCCTGGCTGGGAATGGGACAACCAGCCGACTTACCATCTTGAGCATTTTCGATAAAAGAGAGACGGGAGGAAGAAGGTTAATAGATGCAAACTGAAGCCTCGTGTACAAAACGGCGGGTTTTGTCTGGCATTATCCTGCTTTATTTCATACTTTCGATAGTCAATGGTAAAGGGACCCTTGACCATTAGGTCCAGTCATGGACGACTCTGGGGTTGCGGCGTTCATCTTGCTTTATTGGCCGAGGGAGCTGGTGCACAGCTTCCAGGTCATGTGGCCAGCAGGACTAAGCCGCTTCTGGCAAAGCAGAGCAGCGCACGGAAATGCCGTTTACCTTCCCGCCAGAGCGGTACCTATTTATCTACTTGCACTTTGACGTGCTTTCGAACTGCTAGGTTGGCAGGAGCAGGGACTGAGCAACGGGAGCTCACCCCGTTGTGGGGATTTGAACCGCCGACCTTCTGATCGGCAAGCCCTAGGCTCTATGGTTTAACCCACAGTGCCACCCGCGTCCCCTTTTGATAGTTACGGTCTCATTAAAAATAGAACCATAGTATTGCAGAGTTGCAAGAGACCCTGAAGACCATTCTAGTCCAACCCCCTGCAATGCAGAAATATGCAGCTGTCCCATACAGGGAATCGAACCAGCAACCTTGGCATTCTCAGCACCACGCTCTAGCCAACTGAGCTATATATTGAGTTGAACCTTCTGTTGTGAACATAAAGGAAACATGCCAATAACGTATGGGACCAGAGACAAATGTCTGCAGCACAATGGGTGTGTCTCTTACCTGGGAACTGTATCCTGTGTTCCAGCTACACAAAAACTAGATGGCTTCCACACACAGACACCTCTCGCCTTCCAGGCAAGAGAACGCATCATCGCAATTCCAGGGCCAAGTACATCAGAGAATTCCAATTGATGATGTTTGCTTATTCATCCGGAATGGAAATCAATCCAGCAAATGTGATCAGTATTTGCTGCTGCTGTTGCTATCGGCCCACAAATGACACATAATTGATTACATTCCCACCCCCGCACTCATCTGCGTTGTGTTCCCTTTGCACTGAAATCAATGGGGTCAAATAGAATGATAACGTAATTTAGGTACTCGTTTATTTTATTTATAAAACTTATGCACTGTTCGATTGTTTAAAAAACAACAACCTCAAAGCAGTTTGCAAAGAGAGTAGGTTGGAGATTAGGCAAAGGTAAAGGGACCCCTGACCGTTAGGTCCAGTCATGACCGACTCTGGGATTGTGGCGCTCATCACGCTTTATTGGCCAAGGGAGCCAGTGTACAGCTTCCGGGTCATGTGGCCAGCATGACTAAGCTGCTTCTGGAGAACCAGAGCAGCGCACGGAAACACTGTTTACCTTCCCACCAGAGAGGTACCTATTGATCTACTTGCACTTTGATGTGCTTTCGAACTGCTAGGTTGGCAGGAGCAGGGACCGAGCTACGGGAGCTCACCCCATCACAGGGATTCGAACTGCTGACTTTCTGATCGGTAAGCCCTAGGCTCTGTGGTTTAACCCACAGCGCCACTCGCGTCCCTGGTCGGAGAGTAGGTTGGACTAAATGATCCTTTTTAAATATATATATATATATATATATATATATATATTACTTTTTGAACAATTTACACAAAACCAAATAAAAACAGAATGGACTAAATGATCCTCAGGGTGCCTTCCAACTCTTTGATTCTATGAACTATTTGAAACATCCCCCAAAAATCAATATCAGGGATAAACTAAAAACCAAACATGCATCGACATTCTAAATACCTGCGCAGATTTGTCTAAACAAAAATGTGTTTAGCAGGCGCAAAAGAGTACAGTGAAGGCATCTGTCTGATGCCAATGGGCAGAGAAATCCAAAGTACAGGTGCTGCTACACTAAAAAAAAACAACCTTACAAATGTGGAAAGAGGAATTAACACCTGTAACAATGCCAGTTCTGCAGATAGAAGCAGTTGAGCTGGCACATGTTGGGCAAGGTGATCTCACAGGTAAACCGGTTCCAAGTCGTGAAGGGCTTTGGGTTAGCACCTTGAACTTAGCCCGGTAGCAAATTGGCAACCAGTGCAGGTCTCTTAAGCAGAGGTGTGATTTACGCTGGCAATATCTCCCTTCGAGTCAGAAATTTGCACTAATTGCAGCTTCCGGATAAAGCACAAGGGAACCCCCACACAGAGTGCATTGTAGTAATGCAGTAATTGTATGTATTATGTAAGCGATGTAATTTCAGCACAGTGGACAGCAAGAATGAAAAACACTGTTTTTTGACAGAAGAAAATGGTGCTGCCTGCAATGGATCGGGAGGTTTGTTGTGAGGAGGGCAACTAATATGGAACAGGGTCTTATGAGGGAGATGTTTACGGATGTTTAGCATGGAGGTGGGAAGGCTAAGAGGTGACAACTTCGACTTCCGGGTCTGAACGCGATCTGAAGATGGCTGCTTTCCTCTGATGTCTCAGAGGAAGAGCTCTGAGAAGCTCTGAGAAGGACGGGGTTTTACTGCTTCGACGACGCAGAAACTCCATAAAACCGCAGGCGGGGAAAGCCTACGGCCGTGGGACTCAGCGGGCACCGAAAGCGCAGCTCCAGATCGTCTCCGGGTCGTAAATAGCCCCGGGGAACGGAGGGGGGGCCGGCGTGGTGCTGTGAGGCTATCGCTACCTTCTCAGAGCGACGTCGCACTGCCAATCAGAAAAGCGTTCGACCTCTTCTTGTTACAATTTGGATTACAAAACAGAATAATCGTGAGTAAACTACAGTAAATTTGAAGGACTTTAATTTGGAAAACCTGAATTGGAAAAGAATCGGGACTTTAAATTTCTTTAAGAATGATCGGAACAGAGGCGGGAAGGTCTAAACAGGAAGTCAGCCTTCCGCTTTGTATATAGTAGAAAGTAAAGACTATGCTTTTAACATTCTAAAATAAGAGATTGAAAAAGCTATTCTGAAGCCATAGAAAGGATTGCAACCCCCCTCCCAAGAACTGGAAGGAGGGGGAGTATTTTGGGAAAGACTAAATCCCCCGGAGAAAGAGGCTGCGGTAACAAAAACATCGCTCTGACTCCCAGGTCCTGAGCTGTCGAATTTGAAGATACTAGCCTCATAAAGGGGATAGTGGACGGCGCTTGACTAATGAGAGTTAAAGGTGCTATAAAACTGTTATAAAGGTGTTAGAACCATAAAACTGTCGCCAAAAGGATTGATGATACAATTCGGTCTTGACTGTAAACCAAAGGACATTTTGTTTCTTCTGATCGTGGAATCTTAGAGTCCCCCTAGTGGGCACTGACATCGTTACAAGTCTATTGGTAATTTTCCACTGTAATATCTTACTGCAATTTCTTATCGGACTGTCTGTTTGTGCCACAAGCCTAGCTGCAGCTGCAGCCTGACCGTGGGAAAGCTTGGCTTATGGCTGAGAAAGAGAGTTACCAGAGTTATCAGGAAAAGACAACAAGATCGGGCAAATCCTTTCTTCCAGGAAGAAGAGGCTCTCTAGACCCTACAGGAGGCATTGCCTTACAGCAGAAAGGGAAAGGAATGTCTAGTACAGATGAACTGATAAGTTCTGGCTTTTCAAAACTACAAGGGGCCATTGATAAACTCACAGCTGAGGTGTCAGGGACGAAGAAGGAGATTGCAGAAATCAAAAATCAGGTGTTAGAAACGAACAGAGGGATTGCAGATGCATCTTCAAAAATAGATCAAAATACGCTGAGCATCCGGCAAAATACAGCTGCAATAGAGAAATTATTGGGCGACTCCGATAAAACGCGAAAGATTGCAGAAGAAGCTCGACAGGTCGCAGCTGCCACGGAGGAGAAATTACCATCGATGACCAGACAGCTGGAGGACTACAAGGTTAAGTTTTCTCTATTGGACTTGAAAGAACAAGAGGCAAATCTCAGGATTAGAGGTCTGCCTGAAATTGAGAAGGAGAGCCTGCGGGACTACCTGTCACAAGAGTTTGTGAAATTTTGGGAATTAGATCCAGAAACGGAAGAAATAAAAATTTTGAGTGCCTTCCGACTGGGAAGAGCAAGTAAAAAGATTAAAACCAGAGATTGTCTGATCACATTAAGATCCAAGGAGGAGAGGGATAAGATCCTAGGTCTGCATTTTCACAAACCTTTGGAAATCTCTCAATCGAGAGCTGAAATTTTTAAAGACATCCCCAAACTTTTGCTCGATCTCAGAGCCAGATATAAAGACTTGGTGACCTTGCTGAGAAGAAATAATATCATCTTCAGGTGGGAATTCCCAGAAGGACTCTCCTTTAGTTTCAAAGGACGAAAGATTAAAATAAAGTCAGTGGAAGACAGAGACAGTTTTTTGGAGGCCTGCGGGGAGGACCTACAGAAAGGGACAGCAGACCTACTAGAGGAAAGAAGGAAGAAGACAGCAGAGGCAATATTGAATCTAAATCTAAATTTGGATGGAAAGACTCCACCAGGAGCAGAAGAAGACAAGTTATCAGAAGCAACGGGAGGAACAGAATAACAATAATACAACATGTCTCTGCAGCTTTTGAGTTGGAATTGTAATGGTTTGAACATTTCTCGGAGGAGGAAATCCATTTTTCACATATTAAAAAAAGAACATGTGGATTTGATTTGCTTGCAAGAAACACATGTGACCAGGCTTCACAGAAAAATTTTAATTAACAAAAAGTTGGGACAAGAATTTATCTCATCGGACAAAGTTAAAAAAAGAGGAGTTGTAATTTATGCTAAAGAAGGCCTGGCGCCAAAATTTGTCTTTAAAGATGAGCAAGGAAGATACTTGGCTATTGAAATACAGTATCATGGACAGAAATATTTGATGGTGGGCGTATACGCGCCCAATGAAGGAAAATCAGAATTTTTTAAAAGACTGCATGAGACATTGTTGGATTATATGGAGTACAATGTGATTCTAATGGGAGATATGAACGGAGTAGTCTCAACGAATATGGATAAGGCACAAAGACAGGTAGTTACCAAAGATGGGAGACTACCGAAAACCTTTTTTGAAATGACTGATAACTTGGATTTGATTGACATTTGGAGAACGAAACATCCCCTGGAAAGAGAGGGAACCTTCTTTTCTGAAGCCCAAAAGACTTGGACTAGAATTGACCAAATTTGGACCACTAGAGAACTGGCCCCAAAGATAAATAAGGTGGAAATCTGCCCAAAGACTTGCTCCGACCATAACGCTATTAAGATGGTAATGAACTTACAACCAACTGGATCCTTCAGATGGAGGATGAATGACTCTCTTTTTAGAGATGCGGAATTTGTGAAGAAAGCCCAGAAAACTCTGAAAGATTATTTTGAAATAAATTTGAACACTACGGTGGAGAAAAGAATTATATGGGACGCAAGTAAGGCTGTTATGAGAGGTTTTTTGATCCAACAAAATGCACTCAAGAGAAGATTACAACAGGAAAAAAGAGAAAAGATTTTGGATAAGATCAAGGAAGGTGAAAAGAGATTGAGAACAAACCCAAAATCACAGGAAATATTAAGAGAGATAAAGTTGTATCAAGCACAATACATGCAACTAATAAACCAAGAGATTGAATGGAAAATTAAACAGATGAGACAAAGAACATTTGATTCGGCAAATAAGTGTGGAAAGTTATTGGCATGGCAAATAAAGAAGAGACAAAAAATGAACACTATTACAAGTGTGGAGGTTGAAGGAAGAATGTTGCAATATCCCAACGAGATCAGGAGTGCTTTTCAAAAATATTTTAAAAAGCTCTACTCTCAACAACCACAGAAAGAAACAGAGATAGAAGAATTTTTGAAAGTGAATGGGCTACCAAAAATATCGCAAGAAAACAAACTTAAACTGAGCAGTAGGATAACAGAACAAGAGATAGAGAGTGCCATCCAAAATATGCAACTAGGCAAAGCTCCGGGACCTGATGGGCTGACTGCAAGATATTATAAATCATTGAAAGACTGGCTAACTCAACCCCTAAAGGAAATATGTAATGAAATACTTCAGGGGAAAAAGGCTCCAGAATCGTGGAAAGAAGCTTTTGTGACTCTTATACCAAAGACAGACGTTGAAAAACATCAACTTAGGAATTACCGGCCTATATCATTGTTAAATGTGGATTACAAAATATTTGCGGATATCTTGGCGAGAAGATTGAAGAAGGTACTAACAGAGGAGATTCATAAAGATCAAGCAGGCTTTCTCCCAGGAAGACATCTATCAGAGAACGTAAGAAATATAATTGATATTTTGGAACTTTTACAGGAAAATATAAATACAAAAGCGGCGCTGATATTTGTGGATGCGGAGAAAGCCTTTGACAATATCTCTTGGAGTTTTATGAAGAAGAATCTCCAAGGCATGGGGGTAGGCCAAGAATTTGAAAATGGTATAGGGGCAATCTATTCTGAACAAAAAGCTAAATTAATAGTAAATAATGTTTTGACAGAAGAGTTCAGAATAGAAAAAGGAACACGACAAGGGTGCCCAATTTCCCCACTACTTTTTATATCGGTCCTGGAGGTGTTGCTGAATACGATCAGAAAGGACCAATTGGTCAAAGGGATACAGGTCGGAGCTAAACAATATAAATTAAGAGCTTTTGCAGATGACCTGGTTTTGACGTTGCAGGAGCCAGAATCTAGTGGAAAAAAAGTTTTAGAACTGATCCAAGAATTTGGCCAATTGGCAGGCTTTAAATTAAACAAAACAAAAACTAAGGTTTTGACAAAAAATCTGACAGAAATTGAAAATGAAAGGTTTCAGAAAGAAACAGGTTTAACAGTAGTGAAGAAAGTTAAATATTTGGGAATAAATATGACAGCAAAAAATGGGAACTTATTTAAAGACAACTATGAGAAGTGCTGGACGGAGATAAAAAAGGATCTAGATACGTGGTCTAGCTTGAAACTCTCACTACTGGGGCGCATTGCTGTAATTAAGATGAATGTATTGCCAAGAATGCTGTTTTTGTTTCAGACACTGCAGATTATTGATAAAACTGACTGTTTCAAGAAGTGGCAAAAAGATCTATCTAAATTTGTCTGGCAGGGCAAAAAGCCAAGGATAAAATTTAAAATATTAACAGACGTTAAAGAAAGAGGGGGCTTTGCCCTGCCAGACCTAAAACTCTATTATGAAGCAGCAGCTTTCTGCTGGTTGAAGGAATGGCTACTTCTTGAAAACACAGATATATTGGATTTAGAAGGGTTCAATAATGCATTTGGCTGGCATGCATATCTATGGTATGACAAAGTTAAAGTGCATAGAATGTTCAAAATTCACATTGTCAGAAAAGCACTGTTCAATGTCTGGATTAGATATAAAGATCTTTTGGAAAACAAAACTCCAAGGTGGTTGTCTTCAATGGAAGCTAAGGCAGTAAAGAGACTCAATATGGAGGCAAATTGGCCGAAGTATTGGGAGATTTTAGAACAGGATGGTGACAAACTGAAACTGCAGAGTTTTGATAAACTAAAAAGTAAAGTCCGAGATTGGCTTCATTATTATCAAATAATGGAGGTATTTAAAATGGACAGAAAAATTGGCTTCCAGGTGGAAAAATCAAAATTGGAAACAGAACTATTAGAACCTAAAACAAAAATATTGTCTAGAATGTATAATTTGCTGCTGAAATGGAACACACAGGATGAGGAAGTGAAATCGGCTATGATTAAATGGGCTCAAGACGTTGGCCATAACATAATGTTTGCTGACTGGGAAAGGTTGTGGACCACTGGAATAAAGTTTACGGCATGTAATGCCTTAAGAGAGAACATAATGAAAATGATATATAGGTGGTACATGACACCAGTCAAGCTTGCAAAAATGTATCATATGCCTGATAACAAATGCTGGAAATGTAAAGAAGCAGAAGGTACCTTTTTTCACCTTTGGTGGACGTGCCCAAGGATTAAGGTTTTCTGGGAAATGATTTATAATGAATTGAAAAAAATATTTAAATACACATTTAGAAAGACCCCAGAAGCCTTTCTCCTGGGTATGGTAAACCAACAGGTTCAAGTGAAGGATAG
Organism: Podarcis tiliguerta; assembly: GCF_965153285.1. NCBI lineage: Eukaryota > Metazoa > Chordata > Lepidosauria > Squamata > Lacertidae > Podarcis > Podarcis tiliguerta. The sequence goes on from NC_139541.1 coordinate 12,651,441, forward strand.
AACTTTTTTTATGTACGCTACAACAGCAGCAAGAATACTCATCGCGCAATATTGGAAGACGCAAGATCTACCCACGCTGGAAGAATGGCAAATGAAGCTCATCGACTATATGGAACTTGCAGAAATGACCGGCAGAATCAGAGACCAGGGAGAAGAGATGGTGAAGGAAGACTGGAGGAAATTTAAAGACTATTTACAGAAGCATTATAAAATTACGAACGTTTGAGGTTATCAGATTGAATGTAAAAGAATGTTATTATAAAAATGACAATGTTAAAGAAAGTATATTTAATAAGACATAGGGAAATGTAAGGATAAATAAGACAATAATATTAATCTGAACCAAAGATACGCCAGAGGGAAAGAGTTTACTACCAGAATATAAGACCTAGAATACAGAGTGGGAAGGCATGGGGAAGTCGCAGACCTAAGTTAATGCTGAAGAATATAATGATACAATATTTGTTTTTAACACTTTTATTCTTACCGTTTTTATTTTTCTTTATGTTTTTGTATAATGTATGTATTGTTTTTCTTTTGCTTTTTTCCTTTTGATGTGTTTGTCGATTTGTTCTTTTTTTTGTTTATTGAATGCGGAAAATAAAATATTATATAAAAAAAAAAAAAAGAGGTGACAACTTCACACATCTGAAGGGCTGTCACATGGAAGATGGAGCAAGCTTGTTTTCTCCTGCTCCAGAGAGGGGACCCAAAGCAATGGATTCAAATCACAAGGAGATTCCGATTAAACTTCAGGAAGAACTTTCTGATGGTAAGAGTTATTCAGTGGTGGAACAGACTTCCTCGGAAGGTGGTGGACTCTCCTTCCTTGGAAGTTTTTAAGTGAATGTTAGGGCTGTGAGTTAAACCACAGAGCCTAGGACTTTCCGATCAGAAGGTCGGCTGTTCGAATCCCCATGATGGGGTGAGCTCCCGTTGCTCAGTCCCTGCTTCTGCCAACCTAGCAGTTCGAAAGCACGTCAAAGTGCAAGTAGATAAATAGGTACCACTCCAGCAGTAAGGTGAACGGCATTTCCGTGCGCTGGTCTGGTTCGCCAGAAGCGGCTTAGTCATGCTGGCCACATGACCCAGAAGCTGTATGCCGGCTCCCTCAGCCAATAAAGCGAGATGAGCACTGCAACCCCAGAGTCGGTCATGACTGGACCTAATGGTCAGGGGTCCCTTTACCTTTACCTAGGGCTGGGCAGTAGAGATAGATGATAGATAGATAGATGATAGATTGATAGATAGATAGATAGATATAAATAGATAATTTATTATGGTCAAAAACCAGCTCACATAACATAACGCAATAAAAACAGCGTTCATAAAGATAAAACATACAATCGGAGCAGATTGCAGCAATAGCTCATGAGTTAAAATTGAGATATATACATACACCCGTACAACTGAGATTTGGGCTACCATAGCAAAAATTGACCCTGAGGCGCCTGTGGCGTTTGTACGGAGCCCCCGGTCATCTCACGGACTATTGACCCGTACACCACTAGTCCGCTGCCACCAACCAGGTCCTCCCTGGTAAAATCACTTCAGGCTCAAGTCAGCTTCTCAATTAATAAAGAAGAGTGTATTTTATTTCAGACACAAACGAAACTTTTACGGCATTCCAAACATTGTTGCTTTTTACTTTCTTAGTCTTATTTTCCTCTCTCTATCTCTTCTAACGCCCCACACTCAAGAACCCACTGCCCTAACTGTCTCTCTATTACCAACTGCCTTTCCCAACCAGCCAACCCACTAAATCCAACCAACTACCCACCAACAACTCCCAACGAACTCCTCCCAGAACTGGTTTTATAGTCCCACTGACTCCACCCCCCTGGTCCTGACTGGGCAACCTGTTTAACTATTTACCTCCAGCACTCTCTCTTATGTTAACATCACAGCGCCCCAAGGGCAACTTCATTATTTCCCTAGTAAGCTATTTTATTCTAGAGGATGATCTGTGCCTACAAATCTGGGCGCAGATTCTGGCTACCAGCCAGGTCATCTTATGAACCTTGCAGAAAAGGAGAGAATTAAGTTTAGACTTGTCTGAAAGATCGGGGAGCCTCTTCAGCAAAGGATCAATGGTGTCTCTACGAATCTCAACATAAAAAGGACATCTAAAAAATATAGGTTCGAGGCTTCCTGTTTCCCCTAATGGGCAAGTGCAAAGTCTCTGTGTGTACGGGACACTTCTATAGGAGCCTTCCAGAACCGGTGAGGGCACGGCCAAGCTTCTAGCAAGAGTAAAAGCCCTTCTTGCGTTTCTGGATGTGAGGAAATATAGATATGCTGCTGGAGCGGCTAAGTATCTTGGGCCGGGCGATATATTGATATCATGTCCGAAATCAGTTCAAAGTCCATATTGTGATATCGGTTTCATAATTTTTGACCTGGCAATATATCATGCATCAAAAATTACAAGGTGGGGAAAAACCGTGAAGCCAGCCAATGCCTCTGCGTAGCTCCATCCTTATTTCGGACATTGTGATATATCGGTGTGTTGTGATGTTTAGCCTGTGATATATCACAATGCTGAAAACCAGAGATCGCCCGGTCCTAGAGGATGTTGTGTGGCCATCTGTCAGGGATTCTGCAGCTGTGATTTCTGCAATGCAATTCTATGATTCCATGGATACAGGGAAGAATGGAAAACCGTGTTTTCTTACTTCCATATTCCAGATGCAATCCAGTCAGGAGAAAGCGTGTGAGGCAGGTGCAGAGCAGGCCAGGGAGATATGGGGCATGGGGAGATTCCTAAGGGCCGGCTAAGGAGCCCCTGTATTCATCCCCTAAAGAGGTGGAGGAAAGAGAACCCAACAAAAATTGGATCATTTCCTGCTACACGCAACGAAAATATTGGTATTGTGGCTTGAGGAACCACAGGCTTGCCAGGAGGGATTGCATGCAGCCAGGGACTCTGGGTTGACCTTCCTGCTTAATGGCCCACGGCCGGCACACATCACAAGCCATCCCACGTTGAAAGACTAATTCTGCCGGTACAGGTGTCGCCGAGATCACAGAAGGGCACGTCTGCCACACTACGAAGAATGAAAAGCAGGAAGAGCGGCGGCCGAAAGCTGGGTGGCAGGTGGCCTTCCGCTAAACCCGCCATTGTGCTCGCTTGTCAAAAGGATGTGATATAATTGCTTTCCTGTTTCGTCCCCTCTGGGCAGGGGGGGGGGGGAGAGAAAGAAACCTTCTTTTTTATTGTCACCCCGTTAAATGAATGGCTTCGTTGCACGGTTTGGCGGAAAAGAATAACTCTTTGTTCTGTCAAAGCAGGAGGTTGTGTGTGACAGAGAAAACCTCTCTGATTGTGTCCTTGATCAGGGATCTTCATTGCAAATCATGGAGAGCCTTTGACCATGAGAGCAGACAATTCCACATTAGATGGGCGATCGTGTGACTCGCCTCCCATCATCCACCTCTGGGTTACCTTTAATCATTACCCAGCTTATCAATTAAATGTGTTCCCCTTTCTCTTTCCTTTCTTTCTTCTGCTACTTCACTCTTCTCTTTCTCCTCTTCCGACCAATCCAACTGGCAGGTAGAATATTTGTAGACCATCCTGGTCCACCATTGCAGCACAACGGCTCTCATCAGTTCTCCCCCTCACCATTTTCTCCTCAACTACGACCCTGCAAGGTAGGTGAGGTGGAGAGTGGGCGACTGGCCCAAAGTCACACCCAGTGAGCTTCATGACTGAGTAGGGGTTTTGAACCCTGATCGCCAAGGTCCCTGCCCAGTGCTCTAACCACTACACACCACTGCCTCTCATTTGCACTCTTCAAATGAAGGACATTGGGGGAGATTGAAATGAAACAGGAAGCCAATTTGCATTCCCTCCATGGGCGGAACTTCCACAGGATTTTGAAGGAACAACGCAGAACACAGAAAGTTGCACTGACGGAGTTAGACCGTTCCTTGGTCATTCCCAGTCATACCTGGAGATGCCAGGGGTTGAAATTGGTGCCTTTTACACGGACAGAAGGTGCTTTGCCAGTGGGCTATGGTCCTTCATTTAAGGGTGGAGTAAGATGCTGGCCATGTAGATGACACAACCTTGATGGCAGAAAGTGAGGAGGAATTAAAGAACCTTTTAATGAGGGTGAAAGAGGAGAGCACGAAATACGGTCTGAAGCTCAACATCAAAAAAATGAAAATCGTGGCCACTGGGCCCATCACCTCCTGGCAAATAGAAGGGGAAGAAATGGAGGCAGTGAGAGATTTTACTTTCTTGGGCTCCATGATCACTGCAGATGGTGACAGCAGCCACGAAATTAAAAGATGCCTGCTTCTTGGAAGAAAAGCAATGAGAAACCTAGCCACATCTTAAAAAGCAGAGACATCACCTTGCCAACAAAGGTCCGTATAGTTAAAGCCATGGTTTTTTCCCAGTAGTGATGTATGGAAGTGAGAGCTGGACCATAAAGAAGGCTGATCGCCAAAGAATTGATTCTTTTGAATTATGGTGTTGGAGGAGACTCTTGAGAGTCCCATGGACTGCAAGAATATCAAACCTCTCCATTCTCAAGGAAATCAGCCCTGAGTACTCACTGGAAGGACAGATCGTGAAGCTGAGGCTCCAATACTTTGGCCACCTCATGAGAAGAGAAGACTCCCTGGAAAAGACCCTGATGTTGGGAAAGATGGAGGACACAAGGAGAAGGGGACGACAGAGGACGAGATGTTTGGACAGTGTTCTTGAAGCTACCAGCATGAGTTTGACCAAACTACGGGAGGCAGTGGAAGACAGGAGTGCCTGGCGTGCTCTGGTCCATGGGGTCACGAAGAGTCGAACACGACTAAACGACTAAACAACAACAAGATGCCGGTCCTTGTGGTTGTTATTAAAAAGATGGTTTAAATAGAAACATAGGGCTTATCCGCATTTACGTATTGCTTCTCTTTTTCCAGGCACAAGATCACCCTTTCTCCAAGAAAAGCCACTTTTTAAAGCTGAATTGGAGCAAACAGCATTCTGAGGAAAATCCAAATTGCCATTTGCTCTGATTGAGCACTAAAGAACAGGGTGGGGGAGGTAAATGTGGATAAGCTTTCCGTTTTTCCCACTCAGCTTTGTCTTTGGTCACACCCAATTTGACCCCCCCCCCCCACTTCTGCCTTTGCACACTCTGGAAGCTTGGCAGCATTTGAATCCGGTCCTCTGGGGAAAAGAGGTTCCCCATCTCTGGTTCGACAAGGGCAAAGAAAAATGGATTTTTCTGCTTCTGAGTTATGTTGCTGAACTGAAGGAGGCTGGGAGAGGTGGGTGGGAAACTCGGAGTAGGGCTATATGCGAAAGGAGGTCAGTTCTGGTTCCAAAAATAAATTCCAGTCCTCCGGTTTGGTGGGTCTTGAGGTTCTAGCAAATAAAACAAAGTCGATCTGTCAAGTCTGGAGTCTGCTCGCCCCTGGAGTATAGAATAGTAACGGCTAGAATTTGCTATGCCAACAATTCCTGCTGTTGTGAGCTGGGAGGGCAAAATATACGACTCTGCGGTTATGTCAAAGCTAAAATAACAATGTTAAGATGAAGGGAGATAATCACATAACCATTGAAAGAAGAAAGGATGGAAACCACCGGTTGCATCTAATGTTAGTCCTACTCAGAGTAGGCGCACTGAAATTGTTAGACATAATTAAACCAAGCACCTTAATCTCATTGGGGTAATCTAACCTCTAGGCTAGATTACTGCAGTATGTTATATGTGGGGCTGCCTCTGAAAACGTTTTGGAAACTTCAGCTGGTGCAGAATTCAGGGGCCAGGTTGCTTGCGGGGCAAGACAGTTTGAGAATATTACACCGATCCTGGTCCAATGGCACTGGCTGCCAATTAGTTTCTGGGCCTAATTCCAAGTACTGGTTTTGACCTATAAAGCCTTAAGCAGTTTAGGACCGCAAGTGTCACCTCTCCCCATAGGAACAGATCCAGACCCAGTGATCACCAACAGAAGCCCTTCTTCATGTGCCCCTTCCATGAGAGGTCCAGAGGATGGCAACACAAGAACAGGGGTTTTTCTGTGGGGGCTCCCCGCTTGTGGAATGCTCTCCCTGGTGAGGCCTGCCTCACCCCTTTGTTACATATCTTTAGGCACCATTCAAAAACATTCCTGGAGCTCAACTTTCTCTCTGACACTATGCCGGCCCTCAGACCCTTCATGAAACCTAAGATCATCAAGAAGAGGACCAAGAAGTTCATGTGCCATCAATCTGATTGCGTGGCAAGTCCCCCTCCCCCTTGTGAAATAAAGACACAGGACACTTTATTTAAGGTTAATGGGCGTAAAAGGCCACAACTTTATTGATTACAGGAATTGAGAGGTATTGGCTTAGGCATTGGTTCCTATCGACTAACCGGCTTCAGCCCAATTGCATGAAGACCGGTGAGAGTTAACCACCAGCGGGGGGAGTCCTGCTGAAGTAGGTCAACTAGGATCCCCCGGGTGTCACCGCTCGGGGCATGCCTTAGGCCAACACCTCCATAGGCTTCGGACAGGGCAACGCCCCCTGGAATCCATTACCGGACTACCCTTTGCTTTCGGGGAAGGTGACGGCACTTCCTTCCCCCCCCCTCATTTGCATAACAATACCCCTGCCAATGCCTAACCGCCAATACCGGGAAAGTTGTGACGTTTGCTACGAGGTAGGAGAAAAACCAAATGGCTGGTGCCAATTCGCCAAGTGGAAAAAATTCCTACCAGGCCCCTTGACGGTGACCAACCGAAGTCCATAGCAAGGTCAGAGGAGCAACTAAAGGGCGGGCAGGGTGGGAAACCTGATTAGCTGGAAGGTGAAGAGAGGGCGGTCCTCGGGCGCGCTGGGCATAAATAGCCCAGGCCACGCCCCCCTGCCCAGCCGATTGGCTAGGCAGGGAGCTGACGCGCCCGAGGATTCCCTCATTCTCGAGGGGGCTGGAAGCCAGCCCCCGCATGCGTGGGGAGGGTGTGGGCTCGCAACCCCACCTCCTCTCCAGCTCGGAAGTGGCTTTGCTGTGTGAAAATTAAGAGTAACTGGCAGAAGCCCAGAGGTATTGACAACAGAGTCCGCCGAAGGTTTGAGGGCCAAATCTTGATGCCCAACATTGGGTATGGTAGAGGTACGAAGACAAAGCACATGTTGCCTTCAGGATTCAGAAAGTTCCTTGTCCGCAACGCCAAAGAGGTGGAGGTGCCGATGAAGTTCTATTGTGCAGAGATTGCTCGTAGTGTTTCATCCAACAATCGGAAGATCATTGTGTAAAGAGCAGCTCGGCTTGCTATCAAAGTCACCCATCCAAATGCCAGACTGTGCAGTGAGGAAAAGGAATAAATAGTTGCTTTTGTACAACTGTATTTAATAAAAAGTCAAACAGTGTTGGGGGGGAAGGGAAGTTTCTCATCACTTCCTGATTAAGAACACGTCACACAAAGACAGAGAAAGAGTCCAGCTAGATGCCTATGCTTCTGTAGAAGTTTGGCAACACTTAGGGGCCTCACCACTTCCTGCTTCTCTAGGAGTATGGCCAAAGTCAATCCAGTCTCCCGGCTGATGCTCCCCACACCATCATTTAATCCTTCCCTACCACCGCAGCTGTAAGAAGTGCATTAAAACATTCTAAAAATATCACACATTATCTTTCTTCTATAGCAGGACCTGGGGAGGGAAAGGAGATGATATATCCCTTTCATCTTGCCAGCGCTGCATTCTTGCAGTCTCGAGGACTCCTATCTGCTGGGATCATCAAAATGGCACCCCAATCTCTCACCCCGCCCTGTTCCCTCTGGAGAAGCCCAAAAGAAGTCAGCCTTCCTCAGCAACATTCAGGAGAGCTTGTTCTCCACAAATGAGGTCCCCATTGGATGGCTTGTTAGAGAATCTCAAGGCCCAGATATCTCCACAAAGGCAATTAAATGATGGTGCCTTTAACATTGATTACAATTCCACCCCCCCTTTAGCTGTGAATTAATATCTGACATGCACCTGAGTCATCAGTAGATTCTACCAGGATGGTCCCATGATAAAAAAAAAAAAAAAGAATAGCCTGCTGCAATCCTGTTCTCACAGTGGCCTGTGGAAAACCTGCAAGCAGGATTCAGGCAGAAGAGCACCCTCGCCTCCTATGGCTTCCAGCAACTGTTATTCAGAAAAAAACTGTTCCCTACAATGATGGAGGGACGTGGGTGGTGCTGTGGGTTAAACCACAGAGCCTAGGACTTGCCAATCAGAAGGTTGGCGGTTCGAAGCCCCACAACGGGGTGAGCTCCCATTGCTTGGTCCCTGCTCCTGCCAACCTAGCAGTTCGAAAGCACGTCAAAGTGCAAGTAGATAAATAGGTACCGCTCCGGCGGGAAGGTAAACGGCGTTTCTGTGCGCTGCTCTGGTTCTCCAGAAGCGGCATAGTCATGCTGGCCACATGACCCGGAAGCTGTACACCTGCTCCCTCGGCCAATAAAGTGAGATGAGCGCTGCAACCCCAGTCGGCCATGGCTGGACTTAATGGTCAGGGGTCCCCTTTACAACGATGGAGGCAGAGCATAGCCATCATGGCTAGTATCCATCAATAGTCCTCCCCATGAATATGTCCAGTTTTCTTCTAAAACCTTCCAAATTGATGACCATCACTGCTTCCTGCAGGAGCAATTTCCATAGTTTAACTATGTGCTGCAGGACAAAGGCCTTTCTTTTACCTGTCCCAAATCTTCAAACTTTCCAGGTTAATCTTCAGCCAATTCACCCATGGAAAACATCTCCTCTACGAAAAGTCTGCCGAGAAGGAGACAAATCGCCGGCAAGACCTGATGCCCAGGATCAGTGGTGCCAGCCACGAATCCCAGCTTGCGTCGCTTCACTTTCTAAGCAGGACACCTCTTTCTTCCCCCCTCTCCTTCCCCACTCCTCATGCACACATCCCCCTCATTTCCCTCGGCAAGCAATTTTAAGTTTTTGTGCTGTTTTGATTTATGGAACGCCAGCTGCACACCTCGGTCTCCTTTGAATGGAGCAATTAGCAAAGGCAGTTGTTTCCAGTGAACAGCCAGAGCCGTCGCAAGTGGGACAGGCCAAAATCCATCCCTGCATCCATCATGCCTGCTGGAGGGTGGAGGGAGGGGAGGCAGGCAAGGGGCATCGCAGCAGCTGCCCCTTTGGCGGTCCTGCAAGCTTCGTGGAAGGATTTCACACCTGTGCTCGAAAACCTGCTAATTGGCACCTTCCCTTTTGACGCAGCATCAGCATTTGGCTCAGTTACCATGAAAGGATGTGATGCTAGGAATGCCAAGGACAATAAACAGATCTGGGTTTGGAAATGGCCGGTTGTTTGGGTTGTAGGAGGGATAATAATACATCACGGAGCGGGCTGGCAGCAGAATCCAGCTCTTGGAAGATGTACCAAAAGGAACATAAGAAGAGACCTTCTGGATCAGGCCAATGGCCCATCTAGCCCAGCATCCTGTTGCGTGGCGAGTTCCCACCTCCCCCATCGGAAATAAAGACACAAGACACCGTATTTAAGGTTAATGGGCGAAAAGAGGCCACAACTTTATTGATTACAGGAACTGAGCGGTATTGGCTTAGGCATTGGTCCTATCGACTAACCGGCTTCAGCCTGATTGCTTGAAGACCGGTGGCCATCATTGCCTCCTGCAGTGTGGTGTGGTGCTTTAGAGCGGTAGACTCGTAATCTGGGGAACCAGGTTCGCGTCTCCGCTCCTCCACATGCAGCTGCTGGGTGACCTTGGGCTAGTCACACTTCTCTGAAGTCTCTCAGCCCCACTCACCTCACAGTGTGTTTGTTGTGGGGGAGGAAGGGAAAGGAGAATGTTAGCTGCTTTGAGGCTCCTTACGGTAGTGATAAAGCGGGATATCAAATCCAAACTCTTCTTCTTCTCCTCCTCCTTCTTCTTCTTCTTCTGCAGCAGTGAGTTCCATAGTTTAACTATGCACTGTGTGAAGAAGTACTTTCTTTTCATTTGTCCTTTATTTACCTCAGAGGTGGAGCTAGCTGCTCTGGCACCCAGAGCGGCACACATGCTGTGCACCCAGAGGTGGGGCTAGCTGCCCATGGGGGCAGGGCGAGCATCCCAGGGGGGCGCCACCCGCTGCGAGCGGCAAGCGGCGAGTGTCCCAGGGTGCAGGGCAGCAATGTCACACACACCTTTCAGGGATGACACCCAGGGTGGGCCGCACCTACCACACACCCCTTCCTCCCCCAGTGATTTACCTCAGGCAGCATAGGAAGCCTTGGCTCGAAGAAAATAATCTCACCATTTCCTGTTCCTGCAGAAATTTCTCTCAGCCTATTTTCATTGGCTCCTGACCATGCCAACCCTTGATCCCAACTCTGGGAACCCTGTCAGATAGTACAGTGTCATAAGGACACCAGAAGAGCCCTGCTGGAGCAGGCCAAAGGGGGCTTATCTAGTCCAGCATCCTGTTCCCACCTTGGCCAGCCAGATGTCCCCATGGGAAGCCCATGGACAGGATCTGAACGCAACAGCAACGCTCCTTACTTGTGATTCTCAGCAACTGCTTCTTGACAAGCAGAGGTTGAACATAGCCATCACGGCTAAGGGCCATTGATAGCCAAGTTTGTCTAAGCCAAGTTGGAGGCCATCGCTGCATCTTAGAGCATAAGAACATGAGCCCTGCTGGAGCAAGCCAATGGCACATCTAGTCCATTCTAGTCCTAGTCTTACAGTGGGCAACCAGATGCCTACAGGACCTGAGCACAACAGCTTTCTCCCCATCTGTGATTCTTCAACAGTCGGCATTCATTGGCTACTAGCCAGTGACAGCCCTATCCCTCCATAAATTGGCCTGATCTTCTTTTAAAGCCAGCCAAGATGGTGTCTGTCACTGCCTCTTTTGGTTGCAAAGTCCAAAGATCTCCTTCTCTCTCATATATATATATATATATATATATATATATATATATATATTCTGTTTTACAATTTAAATACACATTTTACATCCTTAAGATATCAATGACTTCCCTTCTTCTCTTTCCATGGTTCAATTTACATATCATAAATCCCTGCACATTTTACAAAAACCATACCGTTCAGTATTCCATTATTGCATCCATCCAAACTTATTTACACCGTTGAATTTATCTTAATGCTGCTAGCGTTTTCAGCTGGACACAGTTGTTTTCCATGTATTCAATCAACATTTTCCAATATTCTTTAAACTTATGTTCTTCTTGTTCTCTTATTTTATATGTTAAGTCTGCAAGTTGTGCATATTCTGTCAACTTAAGTTGCGATTCTTCTTTGGGTGGGACCTCACTCGTTTTCCATTTGGGGGCTAACAAGACACGGGTCGCAGTTGAGGCATACATAACCTTTTTTGACACCTGGGAATTTCAGTCTGGATTATCCCCAACAGAAAGGAGTCTGGGGTTTTGTTTTATTTTGTTTTGGAAAAGTGCTTTTAAACATTTTTTTCAATTCATTATGGATCATTTCCCAATAATCATTTACCCTTTTACAAGTCCAATAGATCAACTCTACACTCTGCAAACAGGTCCTCTGAAATTCAGGACCCTTAGAAGGAAATACTTCATGCCGTGAATAGTTAAACTACAGGACAGGTTTTTCCCAGGAGGCTGTGACGGCCGCCATCCTAGATGCCTTTATGGTGGTAATAATAATAATAATAATAATAATAATAATAAAACTTATACCCCGCCCATCTGGCCAGACCTCCCCAGCCACTCTGGGCAGTTCCCAACAGAATATTTAAAACACAATAAAACATCAAACATTAAAAACTTCTCTAAACAGTGCTGCCTTCAGATGTCTTCTAAAAGTCAGAGAGCTGTTTATTTCCTTGACCTCTGATGGGAGGGCATTCCACAGGGCGGGTGCCACTACCGAGAAGGCCCTCTGCCTGGTTCCCTGTAACATGGCTTCTTGCAGCGAGGGAACCGCTAGAAGGCCCTCAGCACTGGACCTCAGTATTCGGGCTGGACGATGGGGGTGGAGACGCTCCTTCAGGTATACTGAGCCGAGGCCATTAGGGCTTTAAAGGTCAGCACCAACACTTTGAATTGTGCTCGGAAATGTACTGGGAGCCAATGTAGGTTTTTCAGGACCTGTGTTAAGGGGTCTCGGCAGCCACTCCCGGTCACCAGTCTAGCTGCCGCATTATGGATTAGTTGTAGTTTCTGGATCACATTCATTTATTTATTTTTATAATTTTTATTGAGATTTAAGATCACCCACCAACACCAATAAAACATCAAATCTTATTACACATATTATACTCAACAACTCTACGGAGCATAAAGTTTCTGGGTCACCTTCAAAGGTAGCCCCATGTAGAGTGCATTGCAGTAGTCCAAGTGGGAGATAACCAGAGTATCCACCACTCTGGCGAGACAGTCTGCGGGCAGGGAGGGTCTCAGCCTGTGTGACAGATGGAGCTGGTAGACAGCTGCCCTGGACACAGAATTGAACTTCGCCTCCATGTGAGTCCAAAATGACTTACAGAATTAGAATTACAAATTCATGGAGAAGAGGTCTGCTAGCCACAAAGGCTATGCTCTGCCTCCACTGTCAGAGGCTTTCAAAGACCAGTTGCTAGAAGCCACCAGAGGGGAGATTTTGTGCACAGAACTTCCTTGCAGGTTTCCCTCTGGGGCATCTGATTGGCCACTATGAGAGTAGGATGAAGACATCTTTTCTCCCTTTTCTCCCCAACACCTGCCAGCTTCAAATTTTTGGGAAGGGGCACATGACTCTGTGTCAACAAGCCCCATTTAACAAGAAAAACCACCTGGGGCTCCTGTTTAATGACAAGCCTGCTGCGGCCCGGTATGAGAACACCTCGTGAAAGATATCCGCCAACCCAAGGAGCTTATTTGTCTAATTAAACAAGACAGGGAAGCGAGAGGGTTGGGAGAGAAGGAGTCCGAGGAACTGTGCTAGGAGGGAAGAGCTGGTGTCTGCAAGAGGGTTTCCAGGGAGGGTGTTTCTTCGCTGCCTGAGTGAAGGCTGAGGCTTCAGCTGTATTTGATCCTCACCAATCAGTACAAGAAACTGTAATAATAATAATAATAATAATAATAATAATAATAATAATAATAATAATTTATTTATACCCCACCCATCTGGCTGAGTTTCCCCAACCACTCTGAGCAGCTCCCAATCGAGTGTTAAAAACAATACAGAATTAATTATTAAAAACTTCCCTAAGGGCTGCCTTCAGATGTCTCTTAAAAATAGGATAGCTACCCGAGGTACCACTGTATTGGGAAATAATTTAGAATGAATTGAAAAAAATGTTTCAAAGCACTTTTACAAAAAAAGACTGGATTCCTTTCTGTTGGGGCTAATTCAGACTAAAATTCCCAGGTGTCAAGAAAGTTTATTTATGTATGCCACTACTGCGGCCCGTTTTCATTAGACGAAAAATGGAAAACGATGGAGGTCCCAACCAAAGATGAATGGCAACTGGAATATGTGCAGCATGCGGACCTAACTTATAGAATAAGAGAACAAGAAGAACATGTGTTTAAAGAAGATTGGAAAATGTTTATTGAATATATGGGGGGGTATGTTTGAAAACGTTGGCAGCGTTAAGATAAATTCAACAGTGTAAATAAGTTTTGATGGATGTAATAATAGAATACTGAATGGTTTAGTTTATATAAAATATGCAGTGACTATGTTATGCATAATGAACCATGGAAAGAGAAGAAGGGAAGTCACTGATATTTTAAGATTGTTTAAATGAATATTTTAAATTGTAAAACAGAGCATTTAATAAAAATTACACACACACACACACACACACACACACACACACACAATTACATATGAAAACTGAGGTTTCTGGGGAGCTGATTTTTCTGGGAAGGTACACACCGTCCTGTGTCTATATATCAGTGGCACTAGGTCAATGGACTAGCAGGACTAGGCCAGTCCCCTAACTGTTCCCAGTAAATTAGAGTAAGGTAAAGGTAAAGGGACCTCCGACCATTAGGTCCAGTCGTGGCCGACTCTGGGATTGCGGCGCTCATCTCGCTTTATTGGCTGACGGAGCTGGCGTACAGCTTCCGGGTCATGTGGCCAGCATGACTAAGCCGCTTCTGGCGAACCAGAGCAGCGCACAGAAATGCCGTTTACCTTCCCGCCGGAGTAGTACCTATTTATCTACTTGCACTTTGAGGTGCTTTCGAACTGCTAGGTTGGCAGGAGCAGGGACCGAGCAACGGGAGCTCACCCCGTCGTGGGGATTCAAACCTCCGACCTTCTGATCGGCACACCCTAGGCTCTGTGGTTTAACCCACAGCGCCACCCGTGTCCCAGTAAATTAGAGTATTAAAGTATTAAAACCTGGCACCTCTTTCCCAAAGCCTGGAAAGTTCCCCTATGAAAAATTTCACTGCACGCCTCGTATTCACAGGGAGGTTTCCCAGCTTTTTCTCCTGTTCCTATCTGCCGATTTCTGCCACCCCACCCATTTTCTGTTGAAAGTCTCACCTGCAAGCTATGCGCACACAACTATGGTGAAAAGAAAAGAATACCGATCCCCTTCCTCCAGCTGTAACAAGAAGCGAAAGAACTTTGACACGCAGCCACTGGGGGCTTTGCAGCTTCAAAAGACATCATTTGAGGCTACGGGTCAATGGTCTTTCCGTTAACCTTTTCACTGATTGGATTAAAAGCTTCTCCCCCCCCCCCCCCATTGACAAATGCACTGGAAAGAAAGTGGCCCGCAGGCTGCATTTTCAGTGTGTCTGGATCTTTGGTGCTATAGATGGGCTCCAGAAGCAGAAGCTTCTTCTGTAGTCGATCTTGCACCATGGAGGGCAAGGAAGAGACAGGGCTGCCGAGCAACAAGGTGGCTGTGTAAGGCAATCAGAGAGAGGGACAGTCGGTTTGCTGAATGCAGCAGCAAAGTTAAGGCTGATGTAATGATCTCTGGCAGGCAAGCAAGCCCCGATAAGAAGTAATGACTCTCCAGCAGTTTTATGTATGTTTATTTACAGAAAGACACATCCAGAGCACAGTTTCTCGCCTGCTTGCAATTACGATAGTTGGTCAGTCTGAATTTTCGCCCCTCCCACAGCAGGAAGGACGCCAAACTCCCGCCTTTCCCCTCTTGCCCTTGCGTTGCCATCTGATCTTATCCAGATGCCTAGAACGTGGGCTGGGGAGTTGGGCTGCGCCCTCCCCACTGCCACTCGACACAGACTCAGACCTCAGCTTATCTGCTGATTGCCTAGCAACACTCTTGCCACCCTCCAACTCTTCCTCTTCTTGAGAGCTAACAGAGTCTTTCCCAGGAAGGGGGGGTGTCAAACTGCCCTTTCTTGACTCTATCAGCCAGCTCTCATCTGCAGAGTCGGTCCCTCGTTCACTTAGTCCAGTTTCTGAATCTAACTCTTCCCCTGCGCTTGGGGGGGGGGCATGTTCCTGACAGCTGAGAGGCTATTCCATAATGCTCTGTGATGCTTCAGGGAATTCTGGGAGGGGTCTTCATAGCATGCAGAAAACTCATTTGCTGTTGCCCTGCCTGGGTTGAGGTGGTCCCAGGAGAATGCAACAATTGGCATCACGTAATTCAAATAAAGGCCTCTTTATTTGGCCCTTAGAATACTAGCCGGGCCACCCCTCTCACTGGCAGCTGAGGGAGGTGGGTATGCTTAGCCTGGAGCAGAGAAGACAGAGAGGTTATAGGATAGCCACCTTCAAATACTTGAAGGGCTGTCACCTGGAAGATGGAGCAAGCTTGTTTTCTGCTCCTCCAGAGGGTAGGAGCCACACCAATGGGTTCAAATTATAAGAAAGGAGGTTTTGACTGCATACATTCCCTTGGAAGATGGAGGACTCTTTTTTGGAGGAATTTAAACAGAGATTAGATGGCCTTTTGGGATTCCCTAGTTGTGATTCCTGCATTGCAAGTCTTGATGACCCCGGAACCCCTTCCAGTAATAGAATTTGATGATTCCACTACAGCTTGCTCCGCCTCCATTGTCATGGGGTGGCAGGTGTGCCATGGCTGACAGGATGTGAACGACCTGGAGGAGGGCAGCAGCAGCTATTGAAGGTTCTTGGGATTCAGTTCAGGGGACCTCAACACCCCCATGGAACATGAAGAGGTGCAAGAGAGGCTGGAGAATGAAGGGCCAAAGGGAGAGCAAGAAGCACGGAATACAAGGCACACATGGAAGAAGATGTTTTGGCCTGGGATTCAGAACCTGCACAGGATTCCCCGCCTCCAGGACCAGCTGAGCCGGGGCTGGGGCCTGAGCCTGAAGGGTCCTCACCCGTGCTGGATCCTCAGGTGCTGGCACCAGCTGAGTCTGCTCTGGCTCCTGAGGTGATGGAGGACCCATTGCCTGCAGGTGCTCCACTCTCAGCCCCGTCAGGGGAAGCTGAGGTTGCCTCTGGGTCCGGTAACCCTCCAGCCTCTCCTGAGCTGCAGAGGCTCAGGGCAGAGAGGCAGAGGGAACTAAGTTCCCGCAGGAGGAGTGCTTGCCTCCAGGCCATGAGAGGCGAGTCACCTGAGGATCGTGGCCGCCCTATGCCTCGGGGCAGATAAAAGCCGGCCAGCCCCAGTCCCAAGTTGTGGAAGCAACGTTGTTGGTTGTCAGTTCCTGCCTGTACCCTGCCCTGTGAACAGCTTCAACTTTTACGGACTGCCTCCTTATTGCATCATCAACCATGGACTGGACCTGGACCTTGCCTCTTGGTTAACCCCCGGGACCAGCACAGAAGAGATCACACAGTCCTCCGACACAGAGGAGGCTAGGACCCTGGAGGAACATGACTCCCCGACCCTGCTGTCTCCAACAATCAGGAGGAGGATTAGGATGGCAGCATTGGCATTGGCATCTCCAGGGCCAGTGTGACATGTGGTCCACTTACCTTGGCACTGAGTGCCCGCCAGGACAACCATGCCCTGCATACAGCTACAGAATAGACATGGGGCCCATGAACTATTCAGGGGAGAGGGGAGAGCCACTGGAAGATCAACCCATGCCAGGTTTTTTAAGGCTTCAGGTGACTCTGGAGCCTTTGCTGTGACAACATTTTTTCAAGCTCAGCCAGCAGGTCCCACTGGTCCTGATTGGTGTTGCCTTGCTACTGGGAGCTAGCCAAGGTGCTGATTTCCCTTGCCTTTCTCTTGGGAGCTGGCCTGGGTCCTGGTTCGCTTTGCCTAGGACTGGAAGAGGTTCTGATGCTCACCACTTTCCCTGCAGGCCCTAAGAACAGGATAGCAGCCAGACCAAGGGACTCAAGACCACTGGGATACAGGGCAGGAGTGGATTACATAACGAGGTTTTTGACAGTGCTGTCCAAAACCTGGCAGCTGGCTTCGTTGGAAGATCCTTTAAGGCGCGGAAAAGGTCATCTCGGCACCCTCTGTCCACATCCATTAGCGACTTCTTCCATTCCACTTAGAGCTTTCCCAGCAAACTCCATCAACGCATAATCAAAGCTGCCTCAGCACTCTTGTCATCCGGCCTTACAAGATGTTCCTTGTTTTTTGCTTTATTGACATGGGGGGAGGGGGGAGGAAAACATGATGGGGAAGCGGGAGGGATTTCCTCCCCTGCAATTTTTTTGCGTAAGCAGAATGGAACTCCTGCAGCAGAGGAACTGTGGAGTCAGGCCCAGACTTCAGAAGCTGTGTTGAGCGATGGTCCGTTTTTTCTGCCCCAAACAAAATCCACTGAGACACTGGGGAAAGGGTTAAAGAGGTCTTTTTCTGCTTTTCCCACCTTCTAGGGGCCACATAAAAAAGTAAAAAAGTAGAGACATCACCTTGCCAACAAAGGTCCGTATAGTAAAAGCTATGGTTTTCCCAGTAGTGATGTATGGAAGTGAGAGCTGGACCATAAAGAAGGCTGATCGCCGAAGAATTGACACTTTTGAATTATGGTGCTGGAGGAGACTCTTGAGAGTCCCATGGACTGCAAAAAGATCAAACGCATCCATTCTTAAGGAAATCAGCCCTGAGTGCTCACTGGAAGGACAGATCGTGAAGCTGAGGCTCCAATACTTTGGCCACCTCATGAGAAGAGAAGACTCACTGGAAAAGACCCTGATGTTGGGAAAGATGGAGGGCACAAGGAGAAGGGGACGACAGAGGATGAGATGGCTAGACAGTGTTCTCGAAGCTACAAACATGAATCTGACCAAACTGCGGGTGGCAGTGGAAGACAGGAGTGCCTGGCGTGCTCTGGTCCATGGGGTCACGAAGAGTCGGACACGACTGAACGACTAAACAACAACAACAACAACAGGGGCCACATATCAGCACTTTAGTTAAGTGGTAGAGCACCTGAATTTATTTATTTTTAATTATTTTTTTGCGTGCAGAAGGATCGAGATTCAATCCTCAGCAGCGCTTCCAGATAGGACCACAAATGTCCCCTGCACAATAACCTGGAGAGCTACTGCCTTTCTGTGCAGACAATGCTCCTTTCCTATGTTCCTATCTAAGGCAGCTTCCAATGTTTCAGATTCCCGGGATAGCTCAGTCAGTAGAGCATGAGACTCTGAATCTCATGGTCAAGGGTTCAAGCCCCACATTGGGCAAAAGATTCCGGTGGTTGGGCGAGATAACCCTCGAGATCCCTCCCCCAACTATGATTCTATGAACGCTTTACTCAGAGCAATGAGAACTTAACTATTTATAGGGGAAAGGACATAGCTCAGGTTTGGATCTTCTGCTCTGCATGCAGAAAGTCCCAGACTCAATCATTGGCAGCATCTCTAGGGCTGGATCTACACAGATCTTTAAAAACACTAAGAAAAAAACATTACGTTTCTCTCAATGCAATTTTACATTGACTGCTTTACAGCACCCCCTGGTGTCACATTTTTATAGCACATTTATAACATTATAACTCACCAGTATAGATTAGTCCTAGGTAAGACCGGAAATGGGACGCAGGTGGCGCTGTGGGTAAAACCTCAGCACCTAGGACTTGCCAATCGTATAGTCGGCGGTTCGAATCCCCGCGGCGGGGTGCGCTCCCGTCGTTCGGTTCCAGCGCCTGCCAACCTAGCAGTTCGAAAGCACCCCCGGGTGCAAGTAGATAAATAGGGAACACTTACCAGCGGGAAGGTAAACGGCGTTCCATGTGCTGCGCTGGCTCACCAGATGCAGCTTGTCATGCTGGCCACGTGACCCGGAAGTGTCTGCAGACAGCGCTGGCTCCCGGCCTATAGAGTGAGACGCACAACCCTAGAGTCTGGCAAGACTGGCCCGTACGGGCAGGGGTACCTTTACCTTTACCTTTAAGACCAGAAATATCCCCTTCTTGGAAACCTAAAGAGCTGCTGCCAGTCAGTGTAAACAACACTGGGGTAGATGGACCAATGGTCTGATTCAGTAGAAGGTAGCTTGCTGTGCTCCTGTGTCATAAGGGAAGGGCTGCTGCTCACTGACAGAGCACCTGCTTTGCATGCAGATGGTCCCGGGTTCAGTCTCCACCAACTCCAGGCATGGCTGGGATGGACAGCTGCCTAAAATCCTGGAGAGCCACTGCTGGTCAGGGTAGACAGTACTGAGCTAGATGGGAGCAGTGGCCAGCCTCAGAATAGCAAAGGGCTGTAACTTGGTGTTAGAGCACCTGCTTTGCATGAAGAAGGTTGTGGGTTCAACTACTAGCATCTCCAGGTAAAGTAAAGGTAAAAGGACCCCTGACCATTAGGTCCAGCTTCCGGGTCATGTGGCCAGCATGACTAAGCCGCTTCTGGTGAACCAGAGCAGCACACGGAAACACCGTTTACCTTCCCGCCAGAGTGGTACCTATTTATCTACTTGCACTTTGACGTGCTTTCGAACTGCTAGGTTGGTAGGTGCAGGGACCGAGCAACGGGAGCTCACCCCGTCATGGGGATTCAAACCGCCGACCTTCTGATCGGCACATCCTAGGCTCTGTGATTTAACCCACAGCGCCACCCGCGTCCCTTAGCATCTCTAGGTAGGGCTGGGAATATGCCCTGCCTGGAAACCTGGAGAAGCTGCTGCCAGTCAGTGTAGGCAATGCTGAGTTGGATGGACGTATGGGTCTCATTCAGTCTTAAGCAGCATCTTCCTATATTACCCCCCCCCCTCTCTTTTTTGTGCATGTTCTCTCTCTCTCTCTCTCTCTCTCTCTCTCTCTCTCTTTCATCCTGGCTTGGCCTATACTGCTGTTGCCATTCTGCTGTGCCAAACACCCCTTGTCTGTCACCGAGGCAACAAGGCCTGTCTATCCTCCCTCTGCATCCTGCCCAGTCATGAATAAATTCTTATGTGTCCTGGAATACATTAGCGGGGTTTCTCTAGACGAAACCAGAGAGGCGAAGATTTGGTCAACTCTCTGCAGTTGTTCATTTAAATTCAAAAGAAACATTCTCCTGAGCCATCATCAGTCCCTGATTGGCTTTCCCCCAAGACCTGCCTCTTACCCTCTTGACCGCTTGAGGGCTATTGGTTGCTCCATGTCTATCCCTGCCATGACCTGATTGGCTGGACAGACATTTGCTCTGGTCCAGTGTGGCAGGCACTCTCTTCAAAAACATACACAATGCAACCAGCAGCTGCATATTCATGGCCCAGCCAAGAAACTGCCAATAGCAACCAGGATTAGAACCTGGATTCCTGATGATCTAGGTTCTGCTGCACACAAAAAATAGAAATCTTTTTTCCCACTATCACATAATTTATTGGTATCCCCGCCCTGTGAACATCCTGGCCTTTGGTGTCATCCAGAACACTGAACTGTGGGTGGTGCCCGGCTGGCGCTGACCCCGTGACAGGGCCTTTTCAGTAGTGGCTCCCCAACTGTGGAACTGTTCTCCTGGTGAGGTGTGCCTGCCTCCATCATTTTCAACTTTCAGGAGGAATTTGAAAACGTGCCTGTTTTCCACAAGGGTGGGAATTGGCCACCTATATCAGTAGGGAACCTCCTTTTGGGGAGGAGCTTGAGAGTAAGTCCGATACAGGGGCAGCACCTCCATTGCCAGGAACACAGAAACTTACACGACCCCTTAAAAATTAGGTGAGGAACCAAATGTTGCATAATACTGTTCTATAATTTATGATAATTTAGAATTTAACTGTATTTTCATGTAATGTTTGATACTTCCAGCTGATGAAGGTGAATACAGTGGTCTCTCGGGTTAAGTGCTTAATTCGTTCTGGAGGTCTGTTCTTAACCTGAAACTGTTCTTAACCTGAAGTACCACTTTAGCTAATGGGGCCTTCTGCTGTTGCTGCACCGCCGGAGCACGATTTCTGTTCTTATCCTGAAGCAAAGTTCTTAACCTGAAGCACTATTTCTGGGTTAGCGGAGTCTGTAACCTGAAGCGTATGTAACCTGAAGCGCATGTAACCTGAGGTACCACTGTACATCGAAACAGGGCCCTGTCCTGGCTTCTGATCCAAAATTGACTTTGACTTTGGCTCAATGATTGAAACTAAGATCTTCACGTCAAATCTGACTATGGACTAATGTGGACTTATCTCTACTCATAAACTTTTATCTCTAACACTGTAACAAATTATTGTGTTATACATATCCTTATGAGTTTGAGTTTGTAATCTCTGTTTGAGTTTGCAATCCTTGTCAGAATATATACTTTTGAATGGATTAGTTTTTGTTATAATTGACTATTGATTTATGAGTAGGGACCACTCCCACTACTGAAACTTATATTGGCCAGAGTTCTTGGTGTGCTTTTTTCTTGGTATATTTAATAACAAGAACTCCAACTTATTTAACAGTAGGAACACAGGGATGCCAGGGCACACAAGCCTCAGAGGTCCAGCCCACGTTTTGCTTGTCCATAGCAGGAACGCCTGTTGTTTGCCACATCAAGAATCAGAGCCTGTTGGATCTGGTCAAAGGGGCTACATCTAGTCCAGCCTTTTCTTCTCACAGTGGCAAAGCCAGATGCCCCTATAGGAAGCCCACAAGCAGGACCCAAGCACAAAAGGAAGAGACAGCTCTCAGAGCCTACTAGTCATGATGGCTGTGCTCTGCCCTCCACAGCTGGAAGCAGAAGAACATTGCCATTGTGGCTAGCACCACACTGAAAGCCAGTGTGGTGTAGTGGTTAAGAGCGGTGGACTCATAATCTGGTGAACTGGGTTCGATTCCCCGCTCCTCCACAAGCAGCTGCTGGGTGACCTTGGGCTAGTCACACTTCTCTGAAGTCTCTCAGCCTCACTCACCTCACAGAGTGTTTGTTTTGGGGGAGGAAGGGAAAGGAGAATGTCAGCCGCTTTGAGACTCCTTTGGGTAGTGATAAAGTGGGATATCAAATCCAAAACTCTTCTCTTCTCTGAATATGTCTAATCCTCTTTTAAAGTCATCTAGGTCGGTGGCCATCAGGGTCTCCAGTGGGAGGGAGTTCTGCAGTTCTGCGTGAAGAAGGACTTTCTGTTATCTATCCTCAATCATCCAACGTTCAGTGTCTTTGGATGCCCACAGGTTCTAGCGTTGTGAAAGAGGGAGAATCATAGAATTGTAGAGTAGGAAGGGAACCCAAAGGTCATCTACTCCAACCCCCTGCAATGCAGGAATCTCAGCACGTGGGGGGAGGAGGCAAATCCAATTAGAAACCATATCATAATGGCATAATGGCATAGTGGTGACAGTGTCGGCCTAGGAGCTGGCAGAGACCAGTTTTGAAATCTCCCCACTCAGCCAGGTTGCTCACTGGGTGTGAAATTTGGGGACCACTTCCTGCTTCCCTCGGCGTAACCTACCTCACAGGGTTGTTGTGAGGGTAAAATGAGAAGAGAACTGTGCATGCCATGTCAGGCTCCTTGGAGGAAAAAGGTGGGAAAATAAATGTAAATAAATAAATAAGTATTAATTAAAGAGTTTGAGAGAAGCAAGGATCTGAGCTTGAGTCCTCACCCAGCAATGAGGGCCAGGAAACTCCCATTTATAATAATAATTTTTTATTTATACCCTGCCCTTTTCGGTTCAAAAAACGGGCTCAGGGCAGCTGACAACAAATTTAAAACACTTTAAAACACTTAATTATAAAAGCAGCAGAAAATACGGTATAAAAACATGACTTAACAATAAAAGTCAAAAATCAGTAAGGGCTAGCTGGCTGAATTGCTCCTACTTGGGCCAGTGAGGAGGCCAGGGGAGAATTTGCTGTGGGGTCTCAGAGTGGGTGATCTTCATAAAAGGGGAGGGAAAGGGAAGGGAACAGAAGGGAAATAAAAGATCAGGCTGAATTCAAATTAAAGGCCAGGCGGAATAGACATTTGCCTGTCCCTGTTCAGAGTTTAGAATACACTTTCCAGAGCTACTGGCTTTCCCCAGACTGCCACCAAAGGCAGCACTGAGGCCTCCGTCACTGGCGCTGGCAATGGTGGAGATGTTTGCCTTCCTGCACTCCGGAAAGAAAATAAAAATAGGCCCAGCAGTTAGAGATCCATCACTTTCTCTCTTCCTGTCAACGGAGCCAACAGCTTTGCACATTCAGACAACAGTCTGTCTTTCTGGGGCAGGCAGAAGATGGCTGCAAGCGGGCCAATTGGTGGCGCCTGTCACTATTTTGCAGAGAAGATGGTTAAAATGATGGAAACATTTTGGGATTTTCTCGTCAACGGTTCCAGGCCAGAGGCAGCTGGAAAGGTGAGTTCCCCAAGAACCAGCATCCACAGTGTTATAGACTTAATGGACTCTTGGGGCTGTTTTCTTAAGCCTTTACACTTCCATTTTTCTTTGTTGTCTTTCTACCCTCAAACTTAAAAAGAAAAAGAGAAAGCAGTTCTACTCCATCTCTTGAAATTTCCATTTTAGGGAAAGAACGGGCTGCTTTTATTTAGATGACAACGGTGGTGGCTGGTGCCCTTTTGGACTGGTGGGGTGGAAGGCGGGGAGCCCAACAGTAGGTGGCGCCAGAGGCCATGACTGGCTGAGCCAGAGCCAATGGCATGTGTACCCAACACATTCTAGTTTCATCCCCATCTTCTTCCTTCCTGCTGACCTCTACCAGAGGCAACACTGGGACTAAGGAGGAGGAAGCTGGTTGTGCTATTGGCAGCCACACAAACTGCAGCATGACGAAAGCCTTACATTTTTATGTATATAGGAAGATATATATACAGTGGCAGTGGCTGTCCATTGTACAGTGGAAGTCAGCAGCAGGTTGAGCCAGAGCCAATGACAGGCAGAGCCAATTCTTTCCGGTTTTGTCTCCATCCTCGTCCCTGCTGAGTTCTACAAGGGCAACGTTGAGATTCGGGGGAAACTGAGAGGCAGGGTCACACCACTGAGTTGGTTGTAAGTAAATGTCATGGTTTTCCCAGTAGTGATGTATGGAAGTGAGAGCTGGACCATAAAGAAGGCTGATCGCCGAAGAATTGATGCTTTCGAATTATGGTGCTGGAGGAGACTCTTGAGAGTCCCATGGACTGCAAGAAGATCAAAGGTATCCATTCTGAAGGAAATCAGCCCTGAGTGCTCCCTGGAAGGACAGATCCTGAAGCTGAGGCTCCAATACTTTGGCCACCTCATGAGAAGAGAAGACTCCCTGGAAAAGACCCTAATGTTGGGAAAGATGGAGGGCACAAGGAGAAGTGGACGACAGAGGGCGAGATGGTTGGACAGTGTTCTCGAAGCTACCAGCATGAATTTGACCAAACTGCGGGGGACAGTGGAAGACAGGAGTGCCTGGCATGCTCTGGTCCATGGGGTCACGAAGAGTTGGACATGACTAAACAACAACAAAACGTCAAGGCTTCAGGAAAGCTAGTCCTCCCCTGGTTGCAGCAAGAGAAACAAGGTGGAGTCCTTTTTATTGAGTTTATTCAATCACAATAGAGAGAGACAAACATTAAAAGCTTTCCTAAACAGAGCTGTCTTCAGATGTCTTCTAAAAGTGTGGTAGTTGTTTTTCTCTTTGACATCTGGTGGAGGGCATTCCACAGGTTGGGTGCCACTACTGAGAAGGCCCTCTGCCTGGTTCCCTGTAACTTGGCTTCTCGCAGAGAGGGAACCGCCAGAAGGCCCTCGGCACTGGACCTCAGTGTCCAGGCAGAACGATGGGAGTGGAGATGCTCCTTTTCAACTCTACAATTCTAAGATGCTATGTTTGTGCTTAAGGCAGGGTGATAAAGGGAGCTTGCTCGAGCCATCTCTCCATACATTCTGCATGCAAGGCATCTTCTTTCTCTCTCACACACTGCAACATCTCCCCTTGAACCCAGCAGCCGCAGCAGCAGGGCTTCTGCAGCAGGTCGCATCGCTTAATGAAGCTGTCGAAGGGAAAGACTGAATCGAGCCGTCTTGGAAGGACTCGGGACTCAGCCAGCCCTGTCAGCCTCCCAAGGAGGTAGAGATTTATAGATCATTAAAAAGGGAGGAGGTAGGCAGGCAGACAGGCAGGCACAGATCCGCCAAGCTCACAGTTGACCTGGGGACATCAGTGGATTGTTTCAGGAGGCCTATACGAAATAAGAGCATGGCGGGGAATGTGCCGGTTCTTCGCCTTGCGACCTCAGGCTCCCCGCCCCCCACCGCCCCCCTTCCCCGCTGGTTTTGTCCACACTCTGAGCTTGCAGTCATTTGTTCGGGTCCTGCTGTGTCCCCCCCCCCCCCGCCACCGCCGCCGCCTCTCTCTCTCTCTCTCTCTCTTACCCCTCCCCAGCTCACCCCGCCAGCCCCCGTTCGCTGTGTAACGACTAATTAGGAATCCGTTCATGCAGCGCTGGTGCCCTGCGGCTGAGAGTTGCCAGCCGGTGCCAGCGCAAAGGGTTGGCGCACGCCAGGCCATCTGCCGCTGGCTCGCCGACTGAGCCCTGACGCTTCCAGGTTTCCGGAGCTTCCAGGGAGCTGATTTCGCAAGTCCCAGCTCCTGTTGCAGGAACCCGTCAGATAAACAGAAGGCCCAGGGAGGGCCGGGGCACGGATCCAGAGCAAATGTCTGCAGCTTCTGGCTGTGGCGCCCCTGTGGTGTGGTGAGAAAAAGAAAGAGATATATTTTGTGTCTCTGTGTGTGTGTGTGTGTGTGTGTGTGTGTCACTGCAGCATATATAGTCTCAACAAACACAGCGAAGCTCTTTTGAGGTGAGGCGTTGCCAGAGGTGAGGAGCACTGAGGCTGGTTCAGATGTTTAAAAATGATTTATTTTTATTTATTCATTAGATTTTTATACCGCCCTTCGTCTGATGATCTCAGGGTGGTTCACAAGATAAAAATACAGTGGTACCACGGGTTACAGGCGCTTCAGGTTACAGACTCTGCTAAGCCAGAAATAGTACCTTGGGTTAAGAACTTTGCTTCAGGATCAGAACAGAAATCGCGCGGCGGCAGTGGGAGGCCCCATTAGCTAAAATGGTAACTTAGGTTAAGAACAGTTTCAGATTAAGAACGGACCTCCGGAACGAATTAAGTTATTAACCCGAGATCAAACCTATCCATTCTGAAGGAAATCAGCCCTGAGTGCTCACTGGAAGGACAGATCCTGAAGCTGAGACTCCAATACTTTGGCCACCTCATGAGAAGAGAAGACTCCCTGGAAAAGACCCTGATGTTGGGAAAGATGGAGGGCACAAGGGGACGACAGAGGACGAGATGGTTGGACAGTGTTCTCGAAGCTACCAGCATCAGTTTGACTAAACTGCGGGAGGCAGTGGAAGACAGAAGTGCCTGGCGTGCTTCGGTCCATGGGGCCACGAAGAGTCAGACACAATTAAGCGACTAAACAAACACCACTGTACTGGGTAAAAGCACAAATAAATAGTTAAAGGAAAAATAACAAACAATAACACACACACACATTTTAAAGGCTGCAGAATACTAATCAGCCAAAGACCTGGTTGAAGGTTCTTGCCTGGAGCCTAAAGATTTACAATGAAGATCTAGATTTACAATGTAAATCTAGCCTGGAGAAGAGGAGGTTAAGGGGTGATATAATAGCCATGTTCAAATATATGTCACATAGAGGAGGGAGAAAGGTTGTTTTCTGCTGCTCCAGAGAAGCGGACACGGAGCAATGGAGCCAAACTACAAGAAAGAAGATTCCACCTAAACATTAGGAAGAACTTCCTGACAGTAAGAGCTGTTCGACAGTGGAATTTGCTGCCAAGGAGTGTGGTGGAGTCTCCTTCTTTGGAGGTCTTTAAGCAGAGGCTTGACAACCATATGTCAGGAGTGCTCTGATGGTGTTTCCTGCTTGGCAGGGGGTTGGACTCGATGGCCCTTGTGGTCTCTTCCAACTCTATGATTCTATGATTCTAAGATGCCTGGCAGACCTCCCTGGGGAGAGCATTCCACAAACAGGGAGCCACTGCAGAAAAGGCCCATTCTCGCGTTGTCGGTCTCCAGAGATCTCACATGGAGGAGGCACACGAAGAAGGGCCTCAGATTATGAATGCATGGTCTGGGACAGAGGTGGTCATTGAGGTGCTGTGGTCCTGAGCCACTTAATGGGTCTTCTCACAGTGGCCAACCAGTTGCCCCAATGGGAAGCCAGTAAGCAGGACCTGAGTAGGGCAGGAATTTCCAATTCTGCAGTTTCCAGAACTGATGTTCAGAGACATTGCTGCCTCCAGCTGAGGAGGCAGAGTATAGCCATCATGACTAGGAGCTGTTGAGAGCCCCAACCTCCATGAATTTGTCCGGTCCTATTTTGAAGTCCCTTGTGGGAACCAGAAAATATGCACAGAACTGTGTACGCTGGGTGGAGGTGTGCGTAACAATATTTCTGAAAAGAAAATTAACGTATATACAGTGGTACTTCGGGTTAAGAACTTAATTCATTCTGGAGGTCCGTTCTTGGCCTGAAACTGTTCTTAACCTGAGGTACCACTTTAGCTAATGGGGCCTCCCTCTGCTGCTGCGCAATTTCTGTTCTCATCCTGAAGCAAAGTTCTTAACCCAAGGTACTATTTCTGGGTTAGCGGAGTCTGTAACCTGAAGTGTCTGTAACCCGAGGTACCACTGTATTAAGGTAAGGGAGATGGCTTGCAAAAAAAAAGGGATCTATTGAGCAAAGTTGGCTACAAGAAGTGCGCATTTTAGGGAAACGTACCAAAAATGCATTTTTATGCAGATAATAATGATAGTTAAAAAAAACCCTGCAACCTCTTCTGCATGGGGTTGGACTGAATGACCCTCAGGGTCCTTTGTTAACTCTACAATTCTATAACACTCTGCTTCTTCTAGGCCTGGGGCGCCACCTCCTGTTCACATCTATTGCTGGCATGTCCTTAGATACATAGACAGGAAAGAGAGAGAGAGATGTTAGGATCACACAGTTCAAAGGGACAATGAGAGCCATCTAGGCCAATCCCTTCCAATGTGGGAATCACAGCTAAAGAATCTCTAACAAATAGCCATCCAATCTCTGCTGAAAAACCTCCAAGGAAGGAGAGCCCCCACCACCACCTTACAACAGAGTCTGTTCCACTGTCAAACAGCTCTAACCATAGAAAGTTCCTCCTTGTCATTTGAATCCAGGTACTACCCTCTGGAAGGGATGTGGGTGGCGCTGTGGGTTAAACCACAGAGCCTAGGACTTACCGATCAGAAGGTCAGCAGTTCGAATCCCCACAACGGACTTAACTGTCAGGGGTCCTTTACCGTTTACAACACCACTGCTCAGGCTGGCTGCTGGGGGTAGACAAGAGTTTGAATCCAACCATCTTTGGAGGGCTGCTCTCTACTGTGAGCTATGAAAGGCAAGGGACTTGGGAAGCCACCTTCATGACGTCCACACCAGCCCAGAACCTGGTCTTCTGAAGGGAGGGATCTGCTTCCGTTCAGTCTTCAACGCTGACCTCCAGCCTCAAAGAAAGGACATTCCAGTTGACCGACAGCTCCTGAGAAGATGGCAGCACCCACCTCCTCGGGAGAGGAATCAAAGGACAAACATCACAGGTTGGGAAGAAACGCTGTGTTTTAGAGGTTGTAAAACTGGGGCAGCCACCTGCCGGCGAACAAGACCATAAAAAACTGCTGGTGTGTGAATTCATGGCCAATAAAATTTGCCACGCGCAGATCGACGATGTCGTCGGTAGTTTATAAACACATAAAACCACAACGTTCCCTGCCACACACCGGCGCTTCCTTGAGTGGGGAAACGAACACTGCCATATCAAAAAAAAGGAATCATCGCTTCTCCTTAGTGTTGCCAACTGACCAAGAACAAAGGGCCTGGCCTGCTCCTGTGCCCTTAGCAGCAACTTGGGGGCACATCCACACCACGCATTAAGATTATCATCGCCATCATTTACATCCCAACTTTTCTCTCCACATTAAAAGATGGCAGAGTTGTGATGGAGGTACCATAGCTGTGGTGGAGTGGTAAACCCAAGAGACAGTCTTGTTCAGGGCTGGGGAATCAGTGGCCCCCCCAGATGTTGTTGGACTCCCGTTGCTCAGTCCCTGCTCCTGCCAACTTAGCAGTTCAAAAGCACGTCAAAGTGCAAGTAGATAAATAGGTACCACTCCGGCGGGAAGGTAAACGGCGTTTCCGTGCACTGCTCTGGTTCGCCAGAAGCGGCTTAGTCATGCTGGCCACATGACCCGGAAGCTGTAAGCTGTCTCCCTCGGCCAATAAAGCGAGATGAGCGCCGCAACCCCAGAGTCGGTCATGACTGGACCTAATGGTCAGGGGTCCCTTTACCCTTAACCTTTACAATTGACTATTATTTTCTGTAACCTCATCGGCTTTCTTAGGCTCCATGCTTCTGTGCCAAAGTGTGGTTCAGACAATAGAGCGTCATTTTGAGTTATGCTTCCCCCACCCTGCCAAAAGATAATAAGAAACGGCCTTCTCCAGTAAAAGGTAAAGGACCCCTGGACAGTTAAATCCAGTCAAAGGTGACTATAGGGTTGTGGCGCTCCTCTCGCTTTCAGGCCGAGGGAGCCGGCATTCGTCCACAGACAGCTTTCTGGGTCATGTGGCCAGTGGGACTAAACTGCTTCTGGTGCAGCGGGACACTGTGACAGATGACAGAGCACACAGAAATGCCGTATACCTTCCTGCTGCCCGCCGCAGAACTACCTATTTATCTACTTGCGCTGGTATGCTTTTGAACTGCTAGATTGGCGCTAGGGCAGAGCAACAGGAGCTCACCCCGTCACAGGGATTCGAACCGCCGACGTTCTGATCAGCAAGCCCAAGAGGCTCAATGGTTTAGACCACAGCACCACCCACATCCCTCCCGCCTTGTCCAGTATTGTCTGACTGGCAGTGGCTCTCCTGAAGTCTCCCCCCACCCCTCATAGAGATGCTAGGGAATTTAGGGTGGTCTAAATTCTTTGTTAAAAGGGATGCGGGTGGCGCTGTGGGTTAAACCACAGAGCCTAGGACTTGCCGATCGGAAGGTTGGCAGTTCGAATCCCCGCGACGGGGTGAGCTTCCGTTGCTCGGTCCCTGCTCCTGCCAACCTAGCAGTTCGAAAGCACGTCACGTGCAAGTAGAGAAATAGGTACCGCTCCGGCAGGAAAGTAAATGGCGTTTCCGTGCGCTGCTCTGGTTCGCCAGAAGCGGCTTAGTCATGCTGGCCACATAACCCGGAAGCTGTACGCTGGCTCCCTCGGCCTATAGAGCGAGTTGAGCACCGCAACACCAGAGTTGGCCACGACTGGACCTAATGGACAGGGGTCCCTTTACCTTTTAAATTATTTGTTCTGGCAAAATACAGGACGCAGCGGCATGGGGCCTCAGGGGGGCTTCCCCCCCCACCACCACCATCAAATCTGGTGCTGAAGTGACTTCAAAGCAATCCCTTGCAATCTATTGCATCCCAACAGAATGGCCCCTCTGGAATTTGTTGCACACACATGCATGCACACACATACACATGAATTTGTAAATCTGTCTGTGCTTGGCTACCCAGAGCTTAAATGCATGACCTTTCAACAAAACCTTTCATACACATGCATTTGGAATGGATCCCTAACTTGAGAGAGAGAGAGAAGAGCAGTGGCGTAGCGTGGGTTGCCAGCACCCGGGGCAAGGCAAGTAATTTGCGCCCCCCCCCCCGCTGCACTGTCCCTCCCCCAGATAGTCCCTTGCTCTCTCTCCGCTCCGCACCGCACCGCACGCCTGGCACCCTCCCCTCCACAGTGGGCGGCGACCCGGCGGCTTGGATCGGATTCGCACAGCCAGCACTGCAGTGAGAGAGAGTGAGTGAGCCAGGTAGGGGCAGAGAGCTGCGAGTGCAAGCGCCCCCCCCCCAATGTTGCGCCCGGTGCGGCCGGCCCCCCCCCTGCACCCCCCACGCTACACCACTGGAGAAGAGACCTGAAATACGGGACAAAATTGTATCAATACAGGATGTAGCATTTTACATCGAAGTATGGGACAATCCTGTACAGTGGTGCCTCGGGTTACAGACGCTTCAGGTTACCGGCGCTTCAGGTTACAGACGCCGCTAACCCAGAAATAGTACCTTGGGTTAAGAACTTTGCTTCAGGATGAGAACAGAAATCGCGCAGCGGCGGTGTGGCGGCAGCGGGAGGCCCCATTAGCTAAAATGGTGCTTCAGGTTAAGAACAGTTTCAGGTTAAGAACAGACCTCCAGAACGAATTGATTTCTGAACCAGAGGTAAAGTAAAGGTAAAGGTACCCCTGCCCGTACGGGCCAGTCTTGACAGACTCTAGGGTTGTGCGCCCATCTCACTCAAGAGGCCAGGGGCCAGCGCTGTCTGGAGACACTTCCGGGTCATGTGGCCAGCGTGACATCGCTGCTCTGGCGAGCCAGAGCCGCACACTGAAACGCCGTTTACCTTCCCGCTACTATTTATCTACTTGCCCCTGGGGGTGCTTTCAAACTGCTAGGTTGGCCGGCGCTGGGACCGAGCAACGGGAGCGCACCCCGCCGCGGGGATTCGAACCGCCGACCTTTCGATCGGCAAGCCCTAGGCGCTGAGGCTTTTACCCACAGCGCCACTCGCGTCCCTGAACCAGAGGTACCACTGTATTATACAGGACAGGTTGCAGCCCTCCTGGGGATTGCACCTGCGATCTTGCGGTTGCAAGACAGGCACTCTGCCACTGAGCTATGGCCCTCCAGCCACCATTCATACTGCTCCCAAACAAGGACACTTGCAGTTTCTCTCACTCTCTCCAGTCTCTATTAAAGGCCCTTAGCTATCTATGCATGAGTCCCTAGTGACACTTAGTGGCCACATGGTGCATTGCAACCTCTAGAATCAGAATTACAGTGGTACCTCCGTATACGAACGGGATCCATTCCGGACCCCCGTTCGCATCCAGAAGCAAACGTAAGTAGCGACGGCACGTCTGCGCACACGCGCGTTGCTTTTTGCCACTTCTGCGCACGTGCGTGACATCATTTTGAGCATTTGCACATGCGCAAGCGGCGAAACCTGGAAGTAACACCCTCCGTTATTTCCGGGTTGCTGTGGAGCGCAACTCGAATGCACTCAACCCGAAGCACATTCAACCCGAGGTATGACTGTATAGAGTTGGAAGGGACCCTAAGAGCCATCTAGACCAACCCCCTGCAATGCAGGAATCTCAAGTAAAGCATCCATGTCAAATGGCCATCCAATCTCTGCTTAAAAACCTCCACATAGGGAGAGTCCACAACCTCCTAAAGGAATCTGTTCTACTGTCAAATAGCTCTTACTGTCAGAAAGCTCTTCCTGATGTTGAGTTAGAATCTCCTTTCCTCTAACTTGAAGCCGTTGGTTTGAGTTCTCCCCTCCAGAGCAGGAGAAAACAAGCTTGCTCCATCTTCCATGGTACAGCCCTTGAGATATTTTAAGATGGCTCTCATATCTCCTCTCAGTATCTTCTTTTCCTGGTTAAACAGAACCAGCTCCAAACCCTTTATCACCTTGGTTGCCCTCCTCTGCACACATTCCAACTTGTCAGTATCCTGGCAATTTATTGCTGCTATTATTATTATTATTATTATTATTACAGAACAACTTGGCCACAATAAGGAAATTTTGTCCACGGTATGACTATTTTCCACCTTCCCATTTCAACTCTCTGGCACCTTATCTGCATAACCTAGCAATTCTCCCATCCAAGTACTAACCAGGCCTGACCCTGCTTAGCTTCTGAGATCAGACGAGATCGGGCGTGTTCAGGGTAGTATGGCCGTAGACATAACCTAGCAATTCTAAAATATAGACGCGCTTTTACTCTCGCAAGATTGAATGTCTTGCCCTCGGCTGCACTTGAGGGACAGATTCCAACAGATTCCACACAAAAAACCACTTATGTTCCTGTGGAGGTGACAGTACTGAATCGGTGGCACATGCCCTTCTGGCTTGCACTCTTTATAAAGACTTGAGAAATAAGATTATCACCCCTCTTTTATTGTCCATTCCGGGTAGCCCAACCACTGCCACCGTGTCCTTTCTCTTGGCAGATCAAGATGAGCAGGTGGCAGCAAAGGTTGCAAGGTTTTTAGTTGGGGCAATTAGAATAAGATCCAACATTTGACTATCGACTCAAAACCCCGAAATGTGTTTAATATAATTGACTTTTTATTTCTGTTCTTTGTATATTGTATTGTTGTTTTATTGCTATGGCCGATGGCTGACACAAATAAAGATTCATTCATTCATTCATTCATTCATTCATTCATTATTACAGTTGTACCTTGGAAGTCGAACGGAATCCATTCCAGAAGTCCATTTGACTTCCAAAACATTTGGAAACCCAAACACAGCTTTTGATTGGCTGCAGGAATGTCCTGCAGCCAATTGGAAGCCTCGGGAGCCCTGTCAGACGTTCGGCTTCCAAAAATAGTTCGCAAACCGGAACGGTCACACGGTTTGCGGCATTTGGGAGCCAAAATGTTTGAGAACTAAGCTGTTCAAAAACCAAGGTATGACTGTATTATTATTATTATTATTATTATTATTATTATTATTATTATTATACCCCACCCATCTGGCTGAGTTTCTCCAGCCACTCAAGGCTGCTTACAGCATATATAAAACATAAAAAAAATATAAAACATAAAAACTTCCCAATACTGGGCTGCCTTCAGATGTCTTCTAAAAGTTATGTAGTTCTTTATCTCCTTGACATCTGAAAGGAGGGCATTCCTCAGGGAGGGTGCCACTACCAAGAAGGCCTTCTGCCAGGTTCCCTGTAACTTCGCTTGAAGATAAGGAAAAGTAAGATTTGGAACTTTTAAAGAGAAAAGCTCACAAACATCCTTTTATTTTTGCAGTGGGAAGAGAGGGAAATTGGGGGGGTTAAAGGGGGAGAAGAATGATAGATTTATAGAGGAAATGTATCATCACACATCAACGTGGTGCAGGATTTTAAAATAAAATAAAAGAGATACTTTCATGGCACGAAAGGCTCTGAATGGTCTTTGGAGGGCAGATTTGGCAAAGATAGAGACGGGAGATGCTAGACTTCTCAATACGAGCTATTTTATCTCGGCACCACATTCCATTCTCGAGGATAAGAGCCTGGAAATAAACATCAAGACCGCAGAAATCAAGGAAGTGGAAACTGGTGTCCTGAATTCACCCAAGCATCTAGCCCTCTTGGTTAAGTAAGGGACCTCTGGGAAGAAGGCCCTCTGCCTGGTTCCCTGTAGCTTCACGTCTTGCAGTCCTGCCTGGCTCACTTTTATGAGCCGGGATGGGCAAGGATCAAGGAGACAGGTGATCGGTTTCACTGGTCCAAGCCGCTTGCCCACAACCTCGGAGGTAACAGGTTGAAACTGATCCCATACAACTTGACTAGACAGAGCTCTGGTACTCTCCCAGCCCAGCCTGGCTACCACGCTGGAGACTACCTCTTTCCAAATCTGAGTGACCTTATCTGCAAAAAAACAAAACAAAAAACTTTGCAAAATCATTGCAGGAGATCTTGGGGTCCTCACCAGGCCCCGATGGTAAAGGTGGTTCTGTTAGAATACAAACCACCTGAGAAGAGTCGCCTGTTGCTGTTTCCAACAGATACAATAATCTAGGCAGTGAAGAAGGTCGTCTTCACTGTCGCTATCGCCACTTGGTAGATTCAACCTTGAGCACTAACTTGTGTTTGGTCCAATTTGGAGTGAGTTTTCCACCACCGGTGCTCTAGCTGTCTCAGCAATTGTTTCATCACCCTGCAGATTTCTCATCTCCAGAGCAAAACGCTTAGGGACTCCTTCTGAGCCAGTCTATTAGAAGATTCAACCAATTCATGGAGGAGAAGACTATCAATGGCTATGATCCAAGATGGCTGAGGGTTGCCCCCTGTCACCACGAGGCCATCTGGGGTCCACGCAATTGGAGAGGGCGCTTTGGAGCCACACAGTTGATAGCTCTGGTTAGTTCCACATTCCAGCTTTCTCCCTACCAGTCTCCAGTTCAGTGGCCTCCTAGTCACCAGCACCAGTCTAAGAGCAAGGAACCTGGCCCAGCTACTCAGCCAGTGACACAAAACCCTCTAGCTCAGTCTCCTGGGATTTCTCAGCCTTTTCCTTGAGATGCCAGAAACTGAGCCTGGGACCATCTGCATGCCAAGCATATGATCCCAAGCTATAGCCCTACTCTTAAGACGTAGGAATCTGCCTCATAGAATCATAGAGTTGGAAGAGACCACAAGGGTCATCGAGTCCAACCCCCTGCCAAGCAGGAAACACCATCAGAGCACTCTTGACATATGGTTGTCAAGCCTCTGCTTAAAGACCTCCAAAGAAGGAGACTCCACCACACTCCTTGGCAGCAAATTCCACTGTCGAACAGCTCTTACTGTCAGGAAGTTCTTCCTAATGTTTAGGTGGAATCTTCTTTCTTGCAGTTTGGATCCATTGCTCCGTGTCCGCTTCTCTGGAGCAGCAGAAAACAACCTTTCTCCCTCCTCTATGTGACATCCTTTTATATATTTGAACATGGCTATCATATCACCCCTTAACCTCCTCTTCTCCAGGCTAAACATGCCCAGCTCCCTTAGCCGTTCCTCATAAGGCATTGTTTCCAGGCCTTTGACCATTTTGGTTGCCCTCCTCTGGACACGTTCCAGTTTGTCAGTGTCCTTCTTGAACTGTGGTGCCCAGAACTGGACACAGTACTCCAGATGAGGTCTGACCAGAGCAGAATACAGTGGCACTATAACTTCCCTTGATCTAGATGCTATACTCCTATTGATGCAGCCCAGAATTGCATTGGCTTTTTTAGCTGCCGCGTCACACTGTTGGCTCATGTCAAGTTTGTGGTCAACCAAGACTCCTAGATCCTTTTCACATGTACTGCTCTCAAGCCAGGTGTCACCCATCTTGTATTTGTGCCTCTCATATTTTTTTTGCCCAAGTGCAATACTTTACATTTCTCCCTGTTAAAATTCATCTTGTTTGTTTTGGCCCAGTTCTCTAATCTGTCAAGGTCGTTTTGAAGTGTGATCCTGTCCTCTGGGGTGTTAGCCACCCCTCCCAGTTTGGTGTCATCTGCAAATTTGATCAGGATGCCCTTGAGTCCATCATCCAAGTCGTTGATAAAGATGTTGAATAAGACTGGGCCCAAGACAGAACCCTGTGGCACCCCACTAGTCACTCTTCTCCAGGATGAAGAGGAACCATTGATGAGCACCCTTTGGGTCCGGTCAGTCAGCCAGTTACAAATCCACTGAGTGGTAGCATCACTCCTAGTGAGCCAGACTCTTTGTCTATCCAGCTCAGACCACCAACTGGCAGTGGCTCTCCAGAGCTTCAGGAAGGACTCATTCCAGCCCATAATAGATGTCATTGGGGATCGAACCTGGGACCTTCTGCATGCAGAGCAGGTGCCCTACCACTGAGCTATGGGCCTTCCCCCTAAGCACCCCCTCTCTTTCTAAGC
Source organism: Podarcis tiliguerta (assembly GCF_965153285.1). Taxonomy (NCBI): domain Eukaryota; kingdom Metazoa; phylum Chordata; class Lepidosauria; order Squamata; family Lacertidae; genus Podarcis; species Podarcis tiliguerta. Next base: position 12,688,190 of record NC_139541.1, read on the forward strand.
CTTTCAAGTACGCTTTCTTTTCAAGGGAGTCGTCTCAATGTAAGATGCTCTCTTCTGGCACCCCTGGGATTCCGCCATGTTGGCATTCTCTTTGGAAAGCATAAAAATCACTTGAAGTCACCTGAATCTGCTCTTTCTGCTTCTTGCTACAACTGTGAAGCTTTCTCTCGAGCTTGTCAGTCATGGAGAGCCCTGGGGGGAGGGGGAGGAGAGATGTACCTCTCAGAAGGGGCTGAGATTTTCTGCTTCCTTTTGGTGTACCAAGTTATCTCATGGCTCGGGGGCTTTTTATGTTCTGTTCTATTTATCTTTGTGGTTCTCCCCCCCTCCCCTTGCAGGAAAAATATATATACCAAGACACAACTTCCTCTCTTGGCTTGACAATGCTCTCTTCTACAAAGGGATTTTTTCTGCAAACAAGGGTGCCCTGTTGGAGGAACAGCTTTGAAGGTCTGTCCTAACATCTCTCCATCATGTGTCCCATCAGTGTTGGAAGACTCCACCATGACTAAAACCCTACAATAACGGGTCTATCTCAGCAAGTAGGCTCGGTCACATGTTTTGCCGTAAGGGAAGAGAGACAGGAGGAGATGGGGGCTCAGCTGTTATGTATCTCTGAGGGTTTTATTTTTTTCTGATCCCTTCTTCTTAACACTTCTTTTTTTATGTGGGGCTGCTGGTGGTTCAGCCTCAATTGCTCAAACCAGGTTAAAGGGCTCGGAGGAGAAACACCACACGAGTGTCTAGCTAGACAAGCTGGTCATGGAAATGCCAGGGACATCAGATGCTGCCTTATTCTATCTAGCTCAGCACAGTCTACCCTGGCTGGCAGCAGCACTCCAGGCTTTCAGGCAGGGGTCTCTCCCAGCCCTGCTGGGTGACACTGCCAGGGATTGAGCCCGGGGACTTTTGCATGCACAGAAAATGAGACACAGGATAGCGAAAAGTTGTTCTCCCTCTCTCACAACGTTAGAATGTGTGAGCACCCAAGAAAGCCGTCAGGACAGAAAAAAGAAAGTCCTTCTTCACAAGTGGATAATTAAACTATGGAACTCACTCCTGCAGGAGGCAGTGATGCCTACCAACTTGGATGGATTAGACCAGGGGTCAGCAAACGTTTTCAGCAGGGGGCCGGTCCACTGTCCCTCAGACCTTGTGGAGGGCCGGACTATATTTTTTGGGGGGGAATGAACAAATTCCTATGCCCCACAAATAACCCAGAGATGCATTTTCAATAAAAGCACACATTCTACTCGTGTAAAAACACGCTGATTCCCAGACTGTCCATGGGCTGGATTTAGAAGGCAATTGGGCCAGATCCGGCCCCCAGGCCTTAGTTTGCCTACCCATGGATTAGACAAATTTATGGAAGGATAAGGCTACCAAATGGCTGCTATCCATGATGGCTATGCTCTACCTCTACGACTCAGCAGCACTTCCAAATACCAGTTGCTGGAAACCACAGGAGGGGGTATTGATAATGCGCTTGGATCCTGAATGTGGGGCACTCACAGGTATCTGAATGGCTGATGAAAGAACAGGATGCTGGACTGGATCCTGCCATTGGCCTGATCCTGCAAGTTTTTCCTATGTTCAGCATGCACTCTGCTTGCTGAAAAACTGTGACTCTTCCCCTAAAACATAGGCAGCTGCCTTGTACTAATTCAGGCCCTTGGACCATCAAACTTAGTATGGTCTACAGTACACTAGTAAAGGTAAAGGAACCCCTGACCAGCCGTGACCAACTCTAGGGTTGCAGCACTCATCTCGCTTTACTGGCCGAGGGAGCCGGCGTACAGCTTCCAGGTCATGTGGCCAGCATGCGGAGAACCAGAGCAGCGCATGGAAACGCCGTTTACCTTCCCGCCAGAGCGGTACCTATTTATCTACTTGCACTTTGACATGCTTTCGAACTGCTAGGTTGGCAGGAGCAGGGACCGAGCAACGGGAGCTCACCCCGTCGTGGGGATTCGAACCGCCGACCTTCTGATCGGCAAGCCCTAGGCTCTGTGGTTTAATCCACAGTGCCACCCGCATACTACGGGCCCCCTGTTTTTCAAAAGCCATGGAAAATTTTGATATCTCTATAGTGGTTTTTGTTATGTGAATGGTTCAACAGACCCCCTGGGTGGGTTACATGGACCCCCTAGGGAACTGCTGGTTTACACTGACTGTACATGCGAAAAGGATCTAGGAGGCTTCGTAGATCACAAGCTGTACATGAGTCAACAGCGTGATGCAGCAGCAAAAAAAGGCTAATGATTTTCTAGACTGTATTAACAGAAGTGCGTAGACTCCAGGTCAAGTGAAGTAATAATACCTCTCTTTTCTGCCTTCGTCAGACCACACCTGGAATACTGTGTCCAGTTCTAGGCACCACAATTTAAGAAGGATGTTGATAAGCTGGAATGTGTGCAGAGGAGGGCAACCAAGATGATCAAGGGTCTGGAACCCAAGCCTTATGAGCAGCAGTTGAGGGGATTGGGTGTGCTTCACCTGGGGGGCGGGGGGAAGAAGACTGAGAGGAGAGAGGAGAGCCATCTTCAAATTTCTAATGGGCTGTTACACAGATTCTGTGTAACTTCACAATGGCTTCAAGTTGCAAGAAAGGAGAGTCCGATTAAACATCTGGAAGTACTTTCTGACAATAAGAGCTGTCAGACAGTAGAATGGTGTGATGACCTGGGATTTGGACTCGGATGCTGAACCTGAAGGATCATAGAATCATAGAATCATAGAGTTGGAAGAGACCACAAGGGCCATCGAGTCCAACCCCCTGCCAAGCAGGAAACACCATCAGAGCACTCCTGACATATGGTTGTCAAGCCTCTGCTTAAAGACCTCCAAAGAAGGAGTCTCCACCACACTCCTTGGCAGCAAATTCCACTGTCAAACAGCTCTTACTGTCAGGAAGTTCTTCCTAATGTTTAGGTGGAATCTTCTTTCTTGTAGTTTGGATCCATTGCTCCGTGTCCGCTTCTCTGGAGCAGCAGAAAACAACCTTTCTCCCTCCTCTATGTGACATCCTTTTATATATTTGAACATGGCTATCATATCACCCCTTAACCTCCTCTTCTCCAGGCTAAACATGCCCAGCTCCCTTAGCCGTTCCTCATAAGGCATCGTTTCCAGGCCTTTGACCATTTTGGTTGCCCTCCTCTGGACACGTTCCAGTTTGTCAGTGTCCTTCTTGAACTGTGGTGCCCAGAACTGGACACTGTTGCCCAGAACTGGACACAGTTGCCCAGATCCCAGCCTGCACAGGATTCCCCGCCTCCAGAACCAGCTGAGCCGGGGCTGGGGCTTGAGCGAGAAGGGTCCTCACCTGTGCTGGGTCCTCAGTTGCAGGCACCAGCTGAGTCTGCTCTGGCTCCTGAGGTGATGGAGGACCCATTGCCTGCAGGTGCTCCACTCTCAGCCCCGTCAGAGGAAGCTGAGGTTGCCTCTGGGTCCGGTAACCCTCCAGCCTCTCCTGAACTACAGAGGCTCAGGGCAGAAAGGCGGAGGGAACTAAATTCCCACAGGAGGAGTGCTCGCCTCCAGGCCAGGAGAGGCGAGTCACCAGAGGATGGGGAGATCTGCCCCTATGCCTCGGGGCAGATAAAAGGCGGCCAGTCCCAAATTGTGGGAACAACATTGTTGGTTTCTAGTTCCTGCCTGACCCCTGTCCTGCTTTTCTGCCAGAGCTCCTGACCCTCCCTGGCTCCCTGCTTGCATGCCTGTTCCTGACTTCACCCGACTCCCTGCCCTGCACCCAGCTTCAGCTACTACGGACTGCCTCCACGTTGCACTTTTGACCACGGACTGGACTTGGACCTCGCCTCTCGGGTAACCCACGGGACCAGCACAAATGGACTCCATCAGAAAAGGTGCTTGGACTTTCACTTGTTGGAGGTTTTTAAGCAGAGGTTGGATGGTCATTTGTCATAGATTCTTTACTTGAGATTCTGGCATTGCAGGGCCTTGGACTAGGTGACCCTTGGGATCCCTTCCAACAGTACAATTCTACAATTCTCTGATTCTATAAGAGCCCTACAGCTGGATCAAGACAATGGCCCATGTAGCCTCCTATTCTCACAGTGGCCAACCAGATGCCTCCAATGGGATGTCCACAAGCAACAGCACTCTCTGCACTTGTGATTCCCATATTAAACCCTGGGGAGGCAGTCTAAATCTCGGGGGGGGGCGCTCACAAGTGATCTCCTAATATGTGTTTGTAGTTCTCTTTCCAGATCAAATCAATATTATTTTGATCTGTTGTCACACGCCCCCTAAAAGGCATGGGGCCCACATGCCAGTGCCTACTCTGCCTATTTCAGCCTTTCTCAACCTGTGGGTCCCCAGATGTTGTTGAACTACAACTCCCATCAGCCCTAGCTAGCAAGGCCAGAGCTCAGGGGTGGTGGGAGTTGTAGTCCAACAACATCTGGGGACCCACAGGTTGAGAACCATTTTGGCACTGGTCATTCCCAGCAATTTGTATTCAGAAGCCTACTGGCTCCAGCAGCGGAGGTAGAGTATAAGCATAATGGGTAGAATTCAGTAGTGTTGCATTGGACGGTCTTGGGTGAAAACATTCAACTCAAAGTTGGAAGAGGGAGGAGGTTGAAAGATAGAGTTGAAACGGCTACCAGAAGGCAATGTAATGGCCACCAACCAGGAGGTGATCATTACTTGAAGGACAAGGCTGTCAATGGCTACTAGCCACAGCAGCTGGGTTCCACTTCCACCAATTTGTAGGTTCCTCTTTCAAAGTCCTTCAGGACATTAGCCTTTTTTGCTGCTGGATCACACTGTTGACTCATGTTCAGCTCGTGGTCTACTAAGACCCCTAGATCCTTTTCGCATGTACTGCTGCCAAGCCAGGTGTCCCCCCAATCTTATATTTGTGCAGCTGGTTATTCCTAAGTGTAGACGCTTACATTTACAGTTCTCCAATCTGTTTAGGTCATTTTGTATCTTGATTCTGCCTTCTGCAGCCTTAGCTAACCCTCCCAATTTGGTGTCATCTGCTAATCCGATGAGCATCGCCTTGATTCCTATCACGGCCTAGGACCCTCATACCTACGGGACCACCTCTCCCGGTATGCCCCGCGGAGGACCTTAAGGCCCATAAGTAGCAACACCCTAGAGGTCCCGGGCCCTAAGGAAGTCAGATTAGCCTCAACCAGAGCCAGGGCCTTTTCAACACTGGCTCCTGCCTGGTGGAATGCTCTGTCTCATGAGACCAGGCCCTGCGGGATCTGATTTCTTTCTGCAGGGCCTGTAAGACAGAGTTCTTCCGCCTGGCCTTTGGCTTGGAATCAACATGATCCCCTCCCCCTCTTTCCTTTTTCCTTTCTCCTTCTATGATGGAACTCCTATTTGGGGACTTCCCTGGCTTTTTCCTGGCCCACGTAGGACCAGTCTGGATAGTTGGCCTTGGTGAAGATTTGACGTTTTCATTCCCAAAAAGTTTTTGATTTGAGTTACTACTGAAATGAGGCTGCATTTTAATGTTGTATTTTAATCTTGCTTTTAAGTTGTATTTTAATCAATTGATTTTATACCTGGTGTTAGCCACCCTGAGCCCAGTCTTGGCTGGGGAGGGCGGGGTATAAATAAAATTTATCACTATTATTATTATTATTATTATTATTATTATTATTATTATTATTTATTAATTACTACACCAGTTGCCGGTATAGTCATACCTTGGGATAAATATGCTTCAGGTTCAGCGCGTTCGGGTTGCTCTCCGCAGCTACCCGGAAGTAACGGAGTGCATTATTTCCGGGTTTCGCCACTCGCGCATGCGCAGACGGTCAAAATGACATCATGCGCAGAAGTGGCAAAATGCGACCCGCACACACGCAGATACGCTGTCGCGTCTTACGTTATGTTCAGGATGCGAACGGGGCTCCGGAACGGATCCTGTTCGCATCCCGAGGTACCACTGTATTCACAAATGGAGGAGATTGTTACTCTTGCATTCAGGTCCTCCTTGCTGGCTGGGGCATCTGTCTGTCTACTGGCGAGACTGGGATGCTGGGCCAGTAGGGGCAACCGGCAGGCTCTGCCTCTGCTCTTATGTTCATAAGTCACACGCTGACATTCTTTCCGACCCCACCTTTCCTTTGGCTGAGTTACAACAGCAGGGTCTGAAAATAAAGCCGTGCTCTCGCCTGGCACAAACGCAGGCTTGTTCCCCGTTCTTGGACTGGGGCTATGGAAGATTTGCGAGGACGGCTGTCAGCACTTATCAATTGGCCTTCAGCTGAAGACTGGAAGTTTCAAGCTCCCTCTTGTTAATGGGGTGGGCGGGTCGTCAGTTCTCTTCCGTGCTCCTCTGCCACTCAATGGGTCAGACCAGAGCTCCAGACAATGGGCATTTGTTGGATGGGCAGCATGGTGATTAGCAACGGAGGCTTCCTAGAGGGTGATGTGGCTTATTTAAAGGGATCCCGGCGGCAAGGGAGCAGGGAAGAGAGGATAGGACCAGCTCTTTCAGTCTCCGCACACCGGGCTGGTCCCAACCAGTTTATCCGCCCCTCTCCAGATTCTCCTGACTCAATGGCTTTTGAAGTTGTGGTAACTTTATCTCTCCCTCCCCATCACAAGTCCACCCCTCCTGCCTCCAAAAGATTGTCCTGTTGTTTTATAAAGTCTGGCAGGGAAGTTTCTCTCCATCTCTCGTAACACTAGGGCTCATTGACATCCCGTGAAGTTGAATGTCAGAATATTCGGGGCAGATAAAAGAAAAGACTTCCTCACTCAGAGCAGAGCTAAACTCTGGATCTCACTTCCATAGGAGACAGTGATGGCCACCAACTCAGATGGCTCTGGAGAAATTCACAGAGGAGAGGACTATTGGTGGCTACTAGCCACCATGGATGGTCAGAGGCAGCAATACTTCTGAATACCAGTGGCTGGAAACTACAGGAGGGGTGAAATGTTCTTAAGTCCTCCTTGCAGGTTTCCAATTGGCACATCTGGGCAGTGGCGTAGCGTGGGGGGTGCAGGGGGGCCGGCCGCACCGGGCGCAACATCTGGGGGGGGGCACGCTCACACTCGCAGCTCTCTGCCCCTACCTGGCTCACTCACTCTCTTAGGGGGTAAGGGTTTCTTTAAGTAATCTAGTGGAAGAGACTCGAGTGCAAAAATCCACAGGTTAGAGGGCGCAAATTACTTGCCTTGCCCCAGGTGCTGACAACCCACGCTACGCCACTGCATCTGGGTGGCCATTGTGAGAACAGGATGTTGGACTAGATGGGCCACTGGCCCATGGTTGGTTTCGTGGGAGCCAATTGAAACTAAATCCTTCGAAGACAGAGGTCCTCTGGCTGGGTCAGGATGGTATGGGGATGAGGGCCCAACTCCCTTCTCTTGCCCAATTAGTGCCATTGCCTTCCTTTAAGATTTTGAGTATAATCCTTGACGCCTCCCTTTCCATGGAGGCGCAGGTTACAATAACAGCCAAGGCAACATTTTTCCACCTTCGCCGCATCAAGCAGTTGGTCCCTTACCTTTCCCACCCTGACCTGGCCACAGTGATCCATGTGATGGTCACCTCCAGGCTTGACTATTGTAATTCGCTCTACGCGGGGCTGCCCTTGAAGCTGTCCCAGAAATTCCAGCGGGTGCAGAATGCTGCAGCAAGGCTCCTCACGGGGTCTCTGCCATGGGAGCATATTCACCCAGTGCTTTTCCAGGTGCATTGGCTCCCGGTGGAGTACAGGGTCAGATTTAAGGTGCTGGTTTTGACTTTTAAAGCCCTTCACGGCCTAGGACCCTCATACCTACGGGATCGCCTCTCCTGGTATGCCCCACGGAGGACCTTAAGGCCCATATATAGCAACACCCTAGAGGTCCCGGGCCATAAGGAAGTTAGATTAGCCTCAACCAGAGCCAGGGCCTTCTCAACACTGACTCCAGCCTGGTGGAACACTCTGTCTCTTGAGACCAGGGCCCTGCGGGATCTGATCTCTTTCCGCAGGGCCTGCAAGACAGAGTTGTTCCACCTGGCCTTTGGCCCAGAATCAGTTTGATTCCCTCCCCCTTTTTCTTTTTCCTTTCTCCTCCTATGGTGAGATTGCTCCCTAATTGTTTTAATATTGTATCTTAATCTTTTAAATTGTATTTTAATCAACTTGTTTTTATCACTGGTTGTTAGCCGCCCTGAGCACGGTCTTGGCTGGGGAGGGTGGGGTATAAATAAAAAATTATTATTATTTATTATTATATTATTATTATTATTAAGTTTTTATGTTTTATGTAACTGAGCCAAGGCTTTTTGAAACTGAGGCACCATGGCGGGGAAAGGGCCATGGATCGGTGGTAGAGCACATGCTCTGAATGCAGTGTCCCATGTTTGATCCCCAGTGTCCTCAGGTAATAATAATAATAATAATAATAATAATAATAATAATAATTTATTATTTGTACCCTGCCCATCTGGCTGGGTTTCCCCAGCCACTCTGGGCAGCTTCCAACAAAGATGAAAAATACACTAAAATGTCACATATTAAAAACTTCCCTGAACAGGGCTGCCTTCAGATGTCTTCTAAATGTCAGGTAGTTGTTTATCGCTTTGACATCTGATAGGAGGGCGTTCCACAGGGCGGGTGCCACTAACAAGAAGGCCCTCTGCCTGGTTCCCTGTAACTTGGCCTCTCGCAGTGAGGGAACCGCCAGAAGGCCCTCGGAGCTGGACCTCAGTGTCTGGGCAGAACGATGGGGGTGGAGACGCTATTTCAGATATACTGGACCGAGGCCGTTTAGGGCTTTAAAGGTCAGCACCAACACTTTGAATTGTGCTCGGAAACGTACTGGGAGGTAGGACTCGAGAAGCCTGAAATCCCCAGGTAGGGTGAGCAGATGCCAGCCAAGGTAAACTGCATTTGCTTGCTGGATTAATAAGAACATCGGAAGAGTCAGCAATCTGTCCTCAGCCAGCCCTACTTGCAGTCAGAGGTTGGCTCTGGCTCCACCTATGGCTGGATTCCCCTACCTTCTCCCCCACCAGTCCATACAAGCACTGGAGGCACCTGGCATCAATCTAGTGGTCTCTCTAGTCCAGCATCCTGCTCTCATAGTGGCCAACCAGGTGACCATGATGGGCAGCCGGCAAGCAGGACCTGAGCTCAGCAAAAGCTCTCTACCCACCTGTGGGGGGGGGGGTGTAATTAGTTTTCAATTACAATCCAATAATAGCCTCATTATAACAATATCAATTTATAATACAATTATGAATACCAATCATTCAAATACCAAATCATGTCTCAACTAGGGCCAGGGCCTTTTCAGTACTGGCTCCGACTTGGTGAAACACTCTGTCACAAGAGACTAGGGCCCTGCGGGACTTGACATCTTTCCGCAGGGCCTGCAAGACAGAGCTGTTCCGCCTGGCCTTTGGTTTGGACTCAGTCTGACCCTCATGTTTCCCTCCCTTTATGGTTTTGATTTATGGGCTACTATTAAAATGAGGCTGCATTTTAAATTGTATTTTAACCCGTATTTTAATTAACTGGTTCCCCCCCCCCCATTATGTTTTATTGTAATTTTATTGGGGTTAGCCGCCCTGAGCCTGGTTCTGGCCAGGGAGGGTGGGGTATAAATAAAAAATTATTATTATTATTATTATTATTATTATTATTATTATTATTATTTATTATTTTGATAAAGTGCCCCCTATGTGCATGCTAGATTTGATGGCTTAATTATTTGCTTTATTTCTGCTTTCCAAATCTTACTAATTTCCATTACATTCCGATCATAATAATAATCCCTTATACAACAACTGCAACTTCTATTCGTGTTGACACATTAAATGATTTATAAATCTACAAGTGAGGAACTCAAACTATATCCTTGTTCTTCCTGTGTTTTTTCTGTGTTTATTCTGTCCATGGTGTTTCTTCCTGTCTTTGTAAGGTGTTATGTCTTTCTTTCCGCCGGTTGTTGCTGTTATCCGTCATGTCTTGGACGGAGCTGATATCCCATTATTGTTCCAGAAATTTCTCCATCGCTCCATCCCGTGCTTCATTGTTTTGCAACTTTAACAGCAGCTGCAAAAGTCACTCTGTCCCAATAAATAGCCTGTTTTCACCTTTTCCTCTCAGCCTGGGAAGAAGAACGGTTTGTTGAACTGCAGATGACTCAACAAGGAGCCTTATCAGTTCCTTGGCAGTCCACAGACTCCTTTCATCCTTCCTTCCATCTGAAGATATATGAGCAATTATACTTCCAATTCAATTCCAAATCCTCTTAGCATTATTCAGTTCACTCCGTAAATAACAAAGGATGGGAAAGAGTCAGCTCTAACTTTCCATGGTAAACCTTTTACAAAATAGAGCTTCCCTCCCTTTTTCCGTTTTTTTACCCACTCAGTTCCGTTTGATGCTATATTCCATATTTATAATCCAATTTCTTCCATCCTCGCTTGTACAAATATAATTTGAACTAACATTCAGAGGAGGGTTGCCGAATCATAAATGTAGAGAAGAAAACTTTAAATAAAGAAACCATAGCCCCCCCCCCCACCGTCTTTTGCACCAAATGAAGTCTTATCTCAAGTTCAAACCTTAAAGTCCTTGCAGTTGGTTTCATTCCACAGTTTGTGATCACATCGCTTCTAGCACGTACCTGTACTTTAGTCCAATTAAACTCTAATTTAACAGGAGAACCTCTGCTTCTTAATGCTTCTTAATGGTGGCATTAGATGGTTTTCAGCAGACAAAGTACTTTTGCACTCAGCGCCTCTCTGCCTCCCTCATTCCATACCAGAGCGAGAGCCAAGTACCGAGACAAACTGAGTGTGAAGCCCATTCCCCCCTGTACCCTCAATCATTCTTGTTTTTCCTTCACCAACGATCTCCCGCTGTCGTGGGGAGCTGCCTCCATCGAGGCAGAGCAGAACTGGAAGCCCCACCTGTGGTTTCTAGCAACTGGTATCTAAAGGGATATTAGATCTTTTGTTGGTGAAGGGGTAAAGAATTCCCCAGTAGTTCATAAACCATCTCTTAGGATCAGAACATCAGAGCAAAGGACCATTGAGTCTAGCATCCCCTTCTCACAGAGACCAGCCAGATACCCATTATGCGAAGAAGACAAAGCAGTACCTGAATGCACCTAGAATTCTCCCCCCTTGTGATTCCTAGCAACTGGCATACAGAAGCATATTGCCTCCAACCGTGGAAGCAGAACACAGCTAGGGTTGCCACCTTTGTTCTGCCAAAATACAGGACAGGGTGGTGCAGTTGGGGGGATGTGGGTTTTTTCCCCATCTGGTGCTGAAGTGCCTTCAAAGCAATCCATTATAATCTATTGCAACCCAACACGATGGCTCCTCTGGAATTTGGCACACATGCATGCATGCACACACATAAATATAATTTGTAAATCTCTCTGTGCCTAGAGCTTAAATACATGACTTTTCCCACACCTTTTCAAGCACATGCATTTGGAAAGGATCCCTAACTTGAGAGAGAGAGAGAGAGAGAGAGAGAGAGAGAGAGAGAGAGAGACCTGAAATGTGTGGGAATGTTTATATAATTTAGCAGAGTTTAAACAATCTCCTGTTTGAGTTTATGCAGCGACAAGCGGGTTGCTAACTCGTTTGAGTCCTATCAATATAATTATACCTTCCTGGTTGATAATCCCTTTCTGTCCCTCTTAAAGAGTACACACATGAATCTGAATCATATTAGCATAAAGTACTTTACTATCGGAACGCAGGTGGCGCTGTGGGTTAAACCACAGAGCCTAGGGCTTGCCAATCAGAAGGTTGGTGGTTTGAATCCCCGCAACGGGGTGAGCTCCCGTTGCTCAGTTCCTGCTCCTGCCAACCTAGCAGTTCAAAAGCACATCAAAGTGCAAGTAGATAAATAGGTACTGCTCCGGTGGGAAGGTAACGGCGTTTCCGTGCGCTGCTCTGGTTCGCCAGAAGTGGCTTAGTCATGCTGGCCACATGACCCGGAAGCTGTATGCCAGCTCCCTCGGCCAATAAAGCGAGATGAGCGCCGCAACCCCAGAGTCGGTCATGACTGGACCTAATGGTCAGGGGTCCCTTTACCTTTACCTTTACCTTTACTATCAGATTCATTCAGGTTTACAGAGTTGTTCGTGAAGGCAGGCTTAGGTTACATAACAGATAAACTACCGTATATACTAGATAGTAGTGAGTCATGAGAAGTCTGCATCTGAGCAGTTACCAGTTAACACTCCTTGCAGCAACCAACCAAGCAACTAACTGACAAAACTGCCTGCCACATAGAGGCAGTTAGTCCTCTCTCAGAATGTTGGACTTGACTGATAGAGAGAGAGAGACCTGAAATGCAGGACAAAACTGTATCAATACAGGAGATAGCATAAAATACAGGACAATGGCATATTTTATTCTGTATTACAGGAATGTCCAACCAGTAGATCGTGATCTACTGGAAGATCCCAGGCTGATCCTGGTAGATCACGGGATCCTTATTGTGTACAAAAAGTTACGGGGGGGGGGGACTTTAAAAAATCACAGTCCCTTGGGAGTTGGGCATGCCTGCTGTATTATATAGGACAGGGGACAACCCTCAGCCATCTTGGCTCATAGCTATTGATAGTCTTCTCCTCCATGAATTGGTTGAATCTTCTAATAGTCTGCCTCAGAAGGAGTCCCTAAGCATTTTGCTCTGCAGATGCGAAATCCATTTCCCAAGTGATGAGGAGTTCTCAGATTTGGAATGAAATCATTGGGCTCTCTTTTCTTTGGATATTGCAACACTCCCTCATGACAGTGATTTACTTTTATTCTTAACAAACACTTGCATCTCCCCCACCCCTGTTTTAGCTACGAGTGAGTTGAATGGCTTTTTACATACCATGATTGACACTTCAAGGTTCCTCACCCAATGGAGGGAGCAAATGTTTGTTGGAAGCAATTCTAATGTGCTGTTTCACCTCATATAGACAGATTAGCAAGCCGTTCCCCCTAATATAATGCATTTCATGTAATTTCCTCCTCATGGGGTCATATCATGGAGAACCGGTTCACAAAAGCTGTAGAACTACAAATTTTGATTTGATTTTTTGTTTTGATTTGCGTACGCTTGTGTGTCCAGGCCCCGTGACCCACGGCCCACTAGTGGATAAATAAAACACAAGGAACAAGCAGATTTTGGTTTATGGCAGTGATGGCCAAACCTGGCCCTCCAGCTGTTTTGGGACTACAACTCCCATCATCCCTAGCTAACAGGACCAGTGGTCAGGGATGATGGGAACTGTAGTCCCAAAACTGCTGAAGGGCCAAGTTTGGCCATCACTGGTTTATGGGTTCAAATACAGTGGCACCTCGCAAGACGAATGCCTCGCAAGACGAAAAACTCGCAAGACGAAAGAGTTTTTTGTTTTTTAGTTGCTTCGCAAGACAAATTTCCCTATGGGCTTGCTTCGCAAGACGAAAACGTCTTGCGCCTTTTTCTTAAAACCGTCAATGCATTCCTATGGGAAACCGTCAATGCATTTCCTGTGGGAAACCGTGCTTCGCAAGACGAAAAATTCACAAGATGACAAAACTCGCAGAATGAATTAATTTCGTCTTGCAAGGCACCACTGTAGGCCACAACTTTATTGGTTATAGGTGTGAGCGGTTTGGCTTAGGCATTGGGTGAAGCCAGACTATATCTCGACTCCGGCTGTTTCCTGGGAGTCCAACTAAGGGTAAACCACAGATAAGGGGAGCCCTAAGACTTACATCAAGTAGAAGTACCCTGAGTGGTCGTGGCATGGCCCTACCCCACATCCAGGCATCAGACAGAATCCACACCCACAGATCCCTTTAACAGGATACCCTTAAGGAGGAGGAGCAGGCGGAGGCCACAAACTACCCTCCGTCTAAACCAGGGGTCAGCAACCTGTGGCCCATGGGCCACAAGCGGCCCATAGGGGTCATTTAAACGGCCCATGAGCTGCCCCCAAACCGAACCATCCACTCAGCGAGTCGCCATGTGCTGCAGCACAGCGCAGAGCAGCGACTCGCTTCTGCAGCACCGGAAATCGTCTCTGTGCAGACGCGATCCAGTCCACGGAGCGATCTCCATGAACCAGCCCAGCCAAAGTAAACCTTGCTAACCCCTGATCTAAACACAAAGGCTTACTCCATGCCTAACCTCACAAAGTTGTGGTGATTGCTACGAGATAGGCGGAATTGGTGGAGCCAGTTTGCCAAGCGGAAAAAAAATCCTGCCCAGTCCGAACAATATGGCACCTGACGATTAGTCCATAGGAAGGTGGTAACATGTCAAAGCAGAAAAATGAGGATGGAGTGGGTGGGAGATCTGGCAAAGGGTGCGAGAGGACGGCCTCCCCACGACGCTGGAGTTTATATTCCTCGTGGACACGCCCCCGTTGGCGCTGAATGGTTGGCAAGGCCAACCATTGGTTGGCGCAAGGAGGCAACAGCAGGGAGCGTGCCAGTCATGGAGGACCTGAGGCCTGGTTTATAACATTGTTTGTTTGTTTCCACCCTTCACTCTAAGGTTCCAGGATAGGTTACAACATTAAAACAACATTTGAAACAGTTTAAAATAACTTAAAACCACAAAAATGAGGTGGGTCTTCAAAACATGCACCTTGTGTCAAAAACTAGGGTTAAGAAGTGTGTCTTGAACATTCATAAATCATAGAGTTGGAAGAGACCCTGAGGGTCATCTAGTCCAACCCCCTGCAACTCAGGAATATGCAGCTGTATAAGCCCGAGAAAACAGAAAAGGTTTATATCAGGCATTTAAATGTTGGCACAGAAGACAATGCTGGCACAATTTGGGGGCCGAACCTATAACCTTGGCGCTATCAGCACCACAATCTAACCAACTCAGCTATCCAGGCTGATGGAATTCCAAGCTACATAGTGAAGGTCTAGGATGTACTTCTGTAAGGGCCACCACAGAGAAGGCCCTCTCCCCCTGCACCGCCACATCCCTGCCCCATTGAGCCTGTGAGGGTGGAGGAACCACCAAGAGTGCCCCTTCTGTAGGGAAGGGGACAGCCTTTCAGGTATTTGGGGGCCTGAGTCATTTAGGGCTTTCAACATTAATGTGAGCCCTTTGAATTGGGCCCAGAAACAAACTGGCAACCATAAAAACTATAAAAACATATGAAAAATCAGAACTCAGCTAATTATTGTGGGGAAATGAGTTCTTTGTCGCCTGCATAAGCCCGACAGAATAGAAAAGTTTTCAGCAGGCATTTAAATGTTGGCACAGAAGACACACCTGCTGAATCTCTAGCGGCAGACTGTTCCACAGGACTGAGCTGATGACAGATAAAGGCTTGGTTTCTTGTTGCTGTCAAACAAGCCTCACCAACTTTGGGAACATCCAGCGATGCTCCTGCAGAGGATCTCGGTGACAGATAGCGTGAAAGAAGGAGGACTCACAGGGGAGCCCCTGATTTCCCAATCCTGAGCAAGCAGCTCCGTATGTAGCCTCAAAATGATGCATAGCTTCAAAAGAGCCAGACTACATTCGCTGCAGCTTTCTTTATACGTATGTATATGTATTCTAACACATGCTAACGTGCTTAGTATGTTACAATATTTGACTTGCATGGTTGCTGGTTTTGTTTTGTTTCGTCTTCCGTGACCACATAACAAAAAGACTGATTTGCATTGCTAACCAGTATGCGGATGATACCCAGCTCTACCTCTCTTTCAAATCAGAACCAGTGAAGGCGGTGACGGTCCTGTGTGAGTGTCTGGAGGCAGTTGGAGGGTGGATGGCAGCTAACAGATTGAGGTTGACTCCTGACAAGACAGAAGTACTGTTCTTGGGAGACAGGAGGCGGGTGGGTGTGGAGGACTTCCTGGTCCTGAATGGGGTAACTGTGCCCCTGAAGGACCAGGTGCGCAGCCTGGGAGTCATTTTGGACTCACAGCTATCCATGGAGGCACAGGTTAACTCCGTGTCCAGGGCAGCTGTGTACCAGCTCCATCTGGTACGTAGGCTGAGACCCTATCTGCCCGCGGACTGCCTCGCCAGAGTGGTGCATGCTCTGGTTATTTCCCGCTTGGACTACTGCAATGCACTACAACTAATCCAGAATGCAGCAGCCAGACTGGTGACTGGGAGTGGCCGCCGAGACCATATAACACCGGTCTTGAAAGACCTACATTGGCTCCCAGTACGTTTCTGAGCACAATTCAAAGTGTTGGTGCTGACCTTTAAAGCCCTAAACGGCCTCAGTCCAGTATACCTGAAGGAGCATCTCCACCCCCATCGTTCTACCTGGACACTGAGGTCCAGCGCCGAGGGCCTTCTGGCGGTTCCCTCACTGCGAGAAGCCAAGTTACAGGGAACCAGGCAGAGGGCCTTCTCGGTAGTGGCACCCGCCCTGTGGAACGCCCTCCCACCAGATGTCAAAGAGAACAACAACTACCAGACTTTTAGAAGACATCTGAAGGCAGCCCTGTTTCGGGAAGCTTTTAATGTTTGATGTATCACAGTATTTTAATATTCTTTTGGAAGCCGCCCAGAGTGGCTGGGGAAACCCAGCCAGATGGGCGGGGTATAAATAATAAATTATTATTATTATTATTATTATTATTATTATTATTATTATTAACCCTCCATGAATTTCTCCAATCCTCTTTTAAAGCCTTGTTATTGATCATCACTTTCTCCTGTGGGAGGGAGTTCCACAGTTTAACTATACACTGCACGAAGAAGGACTTTTATTTTATCCATCCTGAATCTTCCAACGTTCGGCTTCATGGGACGTTCACAAGTTCTGGCATTATGAGAGGGGGAGAATAATTTTTCTCTATCCGCTTTTTTCGGGACGTACATGATTTTATAAGCTGTGCGTGTGCGTGCCTGTGTGTGTTGAGGGGCAGAACAACAGTATCATAGCTTGGCAGCTGATAGAAGCACATATTGAGCTTATGTGGCTGGCATGGCTCTGTTTGGGATGCCCATGTGATGGGAGGGAATTCATGATTCAGCTTTCGTAGGCAGGTCAAGTGAGAAGAGAGGGTATAATTCGATTATCATCTTGTGACCGTCGTCTGAAGTGGAGTCCAAGGGGTGGGAGGAAGAGAAGGGCAAGCTGAGACTCCGATTTATTATTCCAAGCCCATCACATCAAATTCTGAGAACATTTGTGACCTCAGCATGGAACTTATACAACCAACCAATGTTCCAACCTAAGCCATTTTATTGCCTATGAGGTCTTGCCCAGATAGGAAGTCATACTTATGGAGGTTAGGACAAAGGGCTTATCTGCTGGAGAGTACCTCCAAGAGCCTTCTGAAGTTCTCCTCATCTAAATGCTTCATGTGATTTTGGAGCAAAACTAATGGGCTAGGTTTTCTGGACCATTGTTCTTTTAAAGAGAGCCAGTGTGGTGTAGTGGTTAAGAGCGGTAGACTCCTAATCTGGTGAACCGGGTTCGCGTCTCCGCTCCTCCACATGCAGCTGCTGGGTGACCTTGGGCCAGTCACACTTCTGTGAAGTCTCTCAGCCCCACTCACCTCACAGAGTGTATGTTGTGGGGGAGGAAGGGAAAGGAGAATGTTAGCTGCTTTGAGACTCCTTAAAGGGAGTGAAAGGCGGGATATCAAATCCAAACTGTTCTTCTTCTTCTTCTTAAAGGTCCCAAATTCACAGTTGGGCAGTACTTTTATTAGGACACAACAAAATGATCCAACATATGGAGTTGGAAAGCCACAGCTTAGAGAAGCCTAGGCTAATCAAAGCCAGTGGGACATACAAACTTAAGAACAAAAGAAGAGCCTTTCTGGATCAGATCAATGGCCCATCTAGTCCACCATCCTTTTCTCGCAGTGACCCACCAGGTGTCCCAAGGCAAAGTCCCAATACAGAACCTGAATCCAACAGTGCTCCTGCCTGTGATGGTGGAAGTATCTGTTGGTATTTTGGTAACTTGGTTAAAGAACAAAAGGAGAATTCCAGGATTGCCTATATCCAGGTTCAGGGCAGGTACTCATTGCTGAGGGAGCCTTAAAATCACAAAACATGAAGGAAAGCAAAGTGTGGAAATGCAGGCTGTTAGGCCTTTAAAGTATCTCCTCCTAAGTTACCCACTTCCCTTAGTATAGAAAGAGACCACACAGTAGGTAAGTTAAAAATAGTTTACTTACAAACCAGAGGTACCACCTTCTCTGGAGGACTGAGGGAGCCAGATGCGACGTCCCAATGTTGCATAGCATCCCAACATCACTTGGGGGGGCCCTCTGAACATTGAGGGGGCCTGGTCCCCTAAAAGAAAAAGATGGGGGGTTCACAGTGCCTTCGTCCCCAGAAACCGGCACCCTTCTTACAAACTCTTCAGAGTTTGGATTCATGTGCTTTCCCATACAGCAACAAGAAAAGAAAAGCAATATAACATAGTTTCATAAAGCGGTAAATGTTTCTAAATTATTTGTACAGAAACACAAAGTTGGCTTGCAAGACAAAGATGTCTAAGCACAGACATCATTACTGTTTGGGTTCACATGGTGGGAGGGTGAAAGAACAAAAGTTTGGTAGCCCTTCCTCCCAAGGTGAGGGGGTGTGGCCTAGCTAAGCCTGGCAGGATAGCTTACTCTATGGTCTTAACCCTTTCGTGTATTAACCAGAGTTAAGCATGTTGGTTATATAAGGCAAATAAGGATGTTTCTCTCACCACGGTCCACACTCAAATTGTGCCTCTCTGCCATGAACACAAATCTTGCATTTGGGATCCCCAAATTGACAGGCTTGACAGCAACCAGGAAGGCCTGTCCTGCCACACACAAGACCTCAGAGGCATCCCTGTTCACTGCCCCACTTGGAAGCACCTCTCTATAAGTTTTTCTTTCTCTGGATCAATGGGTTCTTTAATGATGGGGAAGCAATCCGATTCAGTTCACATTTAAAGGCCAGTCTACCTAAATTCACACTTCCCAAAAGAAAATGAAAGAAAAACATATTGGATGTGTGTGGTTAGACACAAAATGGCTGTTCTGTGGGGCATGGGCAGACTCAAAATGGCTGCTACATGGGCATGATAGGGTTGCCATATTTCAAAAAGTAACAACCAGGACACCCCACTCAAAAAGTTGTTGAGCTTTTCTTGATTTAGAGAAGAATGAATGAATGAATCTTTATTTGCATCAGCCATAGCAATAAAACGGTACGATATACAAAGAAGAAAAATTAAAAGGTCAATTATATAAAATACATTTTAGGGTTTTGAGTCGATAGTCAAATGTTGGATCTTATTCTAATTGCCCCACCTAAAAACCTTGCAACCTTTGTTGTCACCTGCTCATCTTGATCTGTCAAGAGAAAGGACACTGTGGAAGTGGCTGGATGACCCGGAATGGACAATAAAAGAGGGGTGACAATCTCATTCCTCAAGTCTTTATAAACAGTGCAAGCCAGAAGGGCATGCGCCACAGATTTGGTACTGCCATCTCCACAGGAACTTAAGTGTTTTTCATGTGGAATCTGTTGGAATCGTCCCTCAAGTACAGCCGAGGGCAAGACATTCAATCTTGCGAGAGTAAAAGCATGACTATATTTTAGAATTGCTAGGTTATGCAGATAAGGTGCCAGAGAGTCAAAATGGGTAGGTTGAAAATAGTCATACCATGGGCAAAATTTCCTTATTGTGACCAAGTTGCTCTGACACTCGATATCATTTAGGCACTGACAAATTACACTGTTTGCTTTACTAAAACCCAAAGTGAGTAGCTGTTGTGGACTACTGCAAAGCACTGTATGTTGGAGCTACCTTTGAAGATGACCCAGAAACTACAACTAATCCAGAATGCGGCAGCTAAACTGGTGACTGGGAGCAGCCGCCGAGACCATATAACACTGGTCTTGAAAGACCTACACTGGCTCCCAGTACATTTCTAAGCACAATTCACAGTGTTGGTGCTGACCTTGAAAGCCCTAAACAGCCTCGGTCCAGTATACCTGAAGGAGCGTCTCCACCCCCATTGTCCTACCTGGACACTGAGGTCCAGTGCCGAGGGCCTTCTGGCAGTTCCCTCACTGCGAGAAGCCAAGTTACAGGGAACCAGGCAGAGGGCCTTCTTGGTAGCGGCACCTGCCCTGTGGAATGCCCTGTCACCAGATGTCAAAGAGAAAAACAACTACCAAACCTTCAGAAGACAATTGAAGGCAGCCCTGTTTAGGGAAGCTTTTAATATTTAATAGATTATTGTATTTTCATATTATGTTGAAAGCCACCCAGAGTGGCTGGGGAAACCCAGCCAGATGGGCAGGGTATAAATAATAAATTATTATTACTACTATATTATTATTGTGGTGATCAACCTGTTACCGGGAAAATCCGAGGGCTCCCTTGGACAAAAACAAAGACACCAATCAGGATAACTTGGAGCAAAACAGCAGCCTGTAGGCTTGGCCTTTATTGAACTGTTGCAACAGGGTGTTCCCCTCACTTGCAGGAGAGAGGAAAGACACAGAAAATGGTGTGCAAGACCTTATAAAAACTTTTGAAATTCCCATCCTCTAGGTCAAGCCCACCCCCAGGAACATCATGCATACATTACAGAAAGGAGGGGTTGAGGGAGGAGTTGTGGTGGTAACCTGAGTGTCCTGTCACCTGGCTGGTTCCCTTCTACCCCTCCCCATGAGTCATTTTCTGAAGACAAAAGGCAGTTTCCTGCCCCCTGAGGGAAGATCTGATCATTGTCCTTTGTTCCAGTCCATGCTGAATCCACTCCCATATGCAAGTTCTTTGTGATCTTGATTGTCTTCTGTCTGGGATCATCAGGGTTTGCATAGCAACTGGGCAGGGCTCCTGTGAAGGGATTATGGCTGGCCTGTATCAAACCTTCTCCATTTTTGTAGTCCTTCCTTCATGGAGTAAAATAAAAGTGGAACAGTGCAAATCCGATGTATGGTTGATTTTCTATGAATTTATAACAGAAGTGTAGCGTATGTAGTGTGTGAGTGTGTGTGAAGTTTGTACAAACTGAATGATGGGGGGGGGGGGGGGTTCCTGCTACAAACCACAAGAGTGAAGTATTTGATAGACAATTTTAGCCCAGGCACTCTTCTGACAATCTTGCATCGTTAGGGATATTAGGCTGGCGGGATTTCGGTTTAGGCAAAGCCAATAGTTAAGTGTTCTACGCCAAATCCGTAATTGTACTGAGGGAAGATTAGCCTCTAGGCACAATGATGAGTTTGGGACAGAGGGTGGATGGGAGGGTGATCTGGCTGCGATATCGATCACACAACTGATTGCCAGGGGTGATTTGGCTGATCTGGCTGGCTAGGCGAGTGTCCCCTTCCTTCCTCACCGCTCAGTTTGCGTCCCTCCTGAAGCTGCACGCTTGGTGGAAGAGGACAACCATCCTATCGGAGTGTACCGTTCTTCAATCAAGGGATTTTGAGAAGACATGAGGAGGAGTCAACATGATGGAAGTTTATAAAACCACGAACAATAAAGAGTAAGTGAAGCGGCAGTCTGAAATTTCCCTGCTAAGCCACTCTGGGGCCAAAACCAAACAAACCCTGGAAGATTTGTAGTATGAAAAGTTTCTGTATTTTGGCAGGGCATTACAATGCATGCATTTGATTAGGAATGATGTTGTTGTTTAGTCGTTTAGTCGTGTTCGACTCTTCGTGACCGCATGGACCAGAGCACGCCAGGCACTCCTGTCTTCCACTGCCTCCCGCAGCTTGGTCAAACTCATGCTGGTAGCTTCAAGAACACTGTCCAACCATCCCGTCCTCTGTCGTCCCCTTCTCCTTTGTGCCCTCCATCTTTCCCAACATCAGGGTCTTTTCTAGGGACTCTTCTCTTCTCGTGAGATGGCCAAAGCACTGGAGCCTCAGCTTCAGGATCTGTCCTTCCAGTGAGCACTCAGGGCTGATTTCCTTCAGAATGGATAGGTTTGATCTTCTTGCAGTCCATGGGACTCTCAAGAGTCTCCTCCAACACCATAATTCAAAAGCATCAATTCTTCGGCGATCAGCCTTCTTTATGTTTTAAAAAGAAAGAAAGAAAGAAAGAAAGAAAGAAAGAAAGAAAGAAAGAAAGAAAGAAAGAAAAAAAAGACAAATGGAATGGTCTCTGTTTCTCTAATTCAATAATGCTTGCTTTTCTAGAGTTACCACTACAATAAACGGAGCATGGAAATAAGAAGGAAAGGGTTGCTTTTCACCTGGAAACTGTTTTTCCTAGGATCATTTATTTACTATTAATTTTACTTCTTAACATTTATATAATGCTCGGTTGTAGGAAAAAAACCTCCAAGCAGTTTACAGAAAACAGTAAAATCATCACTTTAAAAAACAACCCTACAATCATAATTTAAAAACATACAAAAAATTAAAAGCACAATAAAATAAACTAAAGCAAATCAAACCTCATACAAACTATCTAAACATCTAGGTGTTGTTGTTGTTGTTGTTGTTGTTTAGTCATTTAGTCGTGTCCATCTCTTTGTGACGCCATGGACCAGAGCATGCCAGGCACTTCTGTCTTCCACTGCCTCCCACAGTTTGGTCAAACTCATGCTGGTAGCTTCGAGAACACTGTCCAACCATCTCATCCTCTGTCGTCCCCTTCTCCTTGTGTCCTCCATATTTCCCAACCTCAGGGTCTTTTCCAGGGAGTCTTCTCTTCTCATGAGGTGGCCAAAGTATTGGTGTCTCAGCTTCAGGATCTGTCCTTCCAGTGAGGACTCAGGGCTGATTTCCTTCAGAATGGATAGGTTTGATCTTCTTGCAGTCCATGGGACTCTCAAGAGTCTCCTCCAGCACCATAATTCAAAAGCATCAATTCTTTGGCGATCGGCCTTCTTTATGGTCCAGCTCTCACTTCCATACATCACTACTGGGAAAACCATGGCTTTAATCATACGGACCTTTGTTGGCAAGGTGATGTCTCTGCTTTTTAAGATGCTGTCTAGGTTTGTCATTGCTTTTCTCCCAAGAAGCAGGCGTCTTTTAATTTTGTGGCTGCTGTCACCATCTGCAGTGATCATGGAGCCCAATAAAGTAAAATCTCTCACTGCCTCCATTTCTTCCCCTTCTATTTGCCAGGAGGTGATGGGACCAGTGGCCATGATCTTCATTTTTTTGATGTTGAGCTTCAAACCATATTTTGCGCTCTCCTCTTTCACCCTCAATAAAAGGTTCTGCCTTGCCGTGGCGAAGGGGCTTGAATAACTCAGAGAAGCTATGAACTATGCCGAGCAGGGCACCCAAGATGAACAGGTCATAGTGGAGAGTTTTGACCAAATGTGATCCACCTGAAGGAGGAACCACACATACACTAAGTAGAATAGAAGCATTGCATTGTACTGTTCCACTTTTATTTTACACCATGAAGGAAGGACTATCAAAAGGGGGAGACTTGACACAAGGCAACCATAATCCCCCAAGCCTGCAGCGAGCCCTACCCAGTTGGCATGCCAACCTTGATGGTCCTAGACAGAAGTGGATTCAGTATGAACTGAAACAAAGGACAGTGACCAGCCCTTCCCTCTGGGGGCAGGAAACAGTGAACTCCTCTTTGTCCTCAGGAATGTAATCATGGGGAGGGGGAAAGGAGGAACTGGACAGGTGACAAGACACTCAGGTTACCACCACAACTCCTCCTTGAACCCCTCCTCTTTGTGATGTGTCAATGATGTAGTCATGATGTAGTTATGATGTAGTCTTAGGGGTATAGCACGGGGAATTAGTAGCTAATAAAAGTTGGGGTCTCCTCTTGTTCAGGGCTTCCATCTTGTTCCACCTTGTGGGAGGTGGGAGTCCTGTCGCGACAGTCTTCAATAAAGACCAAGCCTATTGGCTGCTGTTTTGCTCTGGTATTCCTGGCTGGTGTCCTTGGTTTTTTTGTCCAAGGGAGCCCTCAGATTTCTCCATTAACAGTCTGGCGACCGCTCTCAGACACTCTTGGTTCTCCTGTGAAGGTGAGTGGGGAGATAGAGGGGATCATGCGCCATTGGGCAACCTTAGACCAGGGATCCTTTTCCTCTCCCTGCCTTCCCTTTGCAGGCGGTAATCAACTGTCACCAAAAGGCTCAGCCAGGAGGAGCAAAGGCAAGGTCAAGCCGGCCAACTAAGGATCCCGGGGTCCACGAGGGACGTTCCTAGGACGTGAGTATGGTTCGAAATTAGTGCACTGGGAGAGGAGTGGAAGGATAAAGTCTCCACGACAGCCGAACCTTTCCTTCTCTCCCTCCCCGACCCACTCCCTCAGAGGGTGGCCAGAGGGGGTCGTGGGAAATCTCCCTTTCTCTCTCCTTGACCCATTCCTTCGGAGCGTGGCCAGAAGGGTCGCAGGAAGTCTCTCTCTCTCTCTCTCATTCGCCAGTGTGGTGTTGTGGTTAAGAGCGGTAGACTCCTAATCTGGGGAACCGGGTTCGCGTCTCCGCTCCTCCACGTGCAGCTGCTGGGTGACCTTGGGCCAGTCACACTTCTTTGAAGTCTCTCAGCCCCACTCACCTCACAGAGTGTTTGTTGTGGGGGAGGAAGGGAAAGGAGAATGTTAGCCGCTTTGAGACTCCTTAAAGGGAGTGAAAGGCGGGATATCAAATCCAAACTCTTCTTCTCATTCTCTCTCTCTTTCTCTCTCCGGGACCCACTCCCTCGGAGGGTGGCCAGAGGGGGGTCAAAGGGACATAACTTTCTCCTACGCTCTTCTTTCCACCTCCTATCAAACAAATGAAGCTGCACCTCTGGCACAATGACCCTTGTTGGGGATGACTCGTGTACGTGAGAACGCAAGGTCGTTTGTTCCCTTTCAAACCTTTGTCTTCTCGGGTCCCAATCTGGCATTGCACTGCGCAAGCGTCCAGTAGGGAATCCCGAAAATAGTTCTAAGGTCAGGCAGGAGGCTGTCGTGGACGGTAGATCGGGAAGTTCGCGGAAGAAGACGGGGCCCCACACTCGGATTAGTTTTGTGAGCAGCGCTGAGTAAATTCCAGATCCGTGGTTTTTCCGGGTTAAGAGACCTGTGGTTTCCAGGCTAGTTGCCTGTGGTTTTAGTTGTACGCAGGGATTGCCTTTAGATTTCTACTAGCCTTCTCCGGTCCGATCCGTCGCAGTTTGCCCAGAAAGGGCCGCGAGGGGGGCACCTGACTGTTAGACTGAATATTGATAGGACATTCTTTTCTCTTCCCCTCCCTCTTTGTCCCTCTCTTGTATCTGTTTGTCTATCTTCTTGTATAGTTTGTCATTGAACAACCCCCCACTGGTATAAAAGGGAAATGGGAGCTCAACCCTCCAAACACAATAGCTGGACTCCTCCTGACAATCAGGCTTCCATGAAGCTTTTTTTTTTTTTTTTTTTTTTTGCCTCAGAGAGGACTCCGAAGGGGTTGGCAGTATATGAAAACCTATCTAGATCAAAGTTGATGGACCTTTGTGAGGGCTTGTGTGTGGCTTAGGCCCACCACCTGGAACCCAGGGCACAGTGGCCACCTCAGAGATCCTTCAACAAAATCAGGGTGCAAATCCTTAGGGAGAGCTGAGCACATCAAATTTGTGTTGTTATACTATAACCTAAAGCCAGAACATGAAACCGTAAACTTAATGGTGCTCAGAAGGCAGTAGATATAATAATAACCCAGCCTGAGAGCCCACGCATTAGAGATCTTAGTTTATCTATAAATGAATAAGAGATGTACTCAAAGGTATAAATATTTAAAGGGTTTGCGTTTACATTGGCTTCAGCATCCACAGACTACCGTATTTTTCGCTCTATAGGACGCACCGGACCATAGGACGCACTGGACCATAGGAGGGGGAGAACAGGAAAAAAGAAATTCTCCCCCTCTCTGCTCAGCGCCCCTTCAGCGAAGTGGCAGGAGAAACGGAGCCCCTTCCATTTCTCCTCCCGCTTCGCTGAAGGGGCGCTGTGCAGCTCTCCCTCTCTGGTGACAGGTGACAAGACACTCAGCTTACCTGAGTGTAGCATGGGGAATTAGTAGCTAATAAAAGTTGGGGTCTTCTTTTGTTCAGGGCTTCCATCTTGTTCCACCTTGTGGCAGGTGGGAGTCCTGTTGCAACAGTGTTCAATAAAGACCTAGCCTACTGGCTGCTGTTTTGCTCTGGTATTCCTGGCTGGTGTCCTTAGGTTTTTTTGTCCAAGGGAGCCCTCAGATTTCTCCGTTAACATTGTTAACGCCTTTATTTACTAAGAGCAACACCTTGACCTCAGCCCTTTAGCAGATTAGCAACCAGTGCAGATCTCTGAACCCAGGAGCCACATAGCCAGACAAGACCTCACTCCGGTCAGCAATCGCGCTGCAGCATTCTGCACTGACTGCAGCTTCCAGGTCAGTCGCAAGTTATAAATCATGGGTAGGCAAACTAAGGCCTGGGGGCTGGATGCCGCCCAATCGCCTTCTAAATCCGGCCTGTGGATGGTCCGGGAACCAGAGTGTTTTTACATGAGTAGAATGTATCCTTTTATTTAAAATCTGGGTTGTTACAGAAATTACGGGGGAAGGGGCACATCTTTAAAGTTAAATGTTAAAAATATTATGCCTGAATGTATCCTTTCAACTTGACAGCTCAGGGAAGTTACCTAGCTTTAAGAATAATATAAAATCAACTCCTTTGCCAGTTTCCTCCATTCCAAAGCTATTTTCCCCTTGAAAAAGGACTCCAGGAAGTTCCCAGAGATGACAATTGCTGGGCTCATTGTTAGCCAAGGGAAGCCAAATCTCATCACCTGACTTGCCTCAGGCTCCAGACATGCAAAATAAGTTCTATTGTAGTTTTGGGTGGTGGGTGTTGTTGTTGTTTAGTTGTTTAGTCATGTCCGACTCTTCATGACCCCATGGACCAGAGCACGCCAGGCACTTCTGTCTTCCACTGCCTCCCGCAGTTTGGTCAAACTCATGCTGGTAGCTTCAAGAACACTATCCAACCATCTCGCCCTCTGTCGTCCCCTTCTCCTTGTGCCCTCCATCTTTCCCAACATCAGGGTCTTTTCCAGGGAGTCTTCTCTTCTCATGAGGTGGCCAAAGTATTGGTGTCTCAGCTTCAGGATCTGTCCTTCCAGTGAGCACTCAGGTCTGATTTCCTTAAGAATGGATAGGTTGGATCTTCTTGCAGTCCATGGGACTCTCAAGAGTCTCCTCCAGACCATAATTCAAAAGCATCAATTCTTCTGGGTGGTGGATACTTAGGACATATTTGTCTATGCTAAACTTATACCTGAGTCTTGCCCTGCTATGTCTGCTTATGCTAATCTTGTACCAAGGGCTTGTCTGGACATGTTTGCCAAGGTTAACCCCTCCCCTTTTGTGACATGTCAGTGATGTAGCAATGATGCTGTACAAACTGTATTCTGGGATATGGTGGGAAAGTTTTAAAAGTCTTTGTCACCCCATCCTTGGGGTTCAAATTTCCTCTTTGAACCTACTGCACAATAAACTTTGGTCTACAGCTATTTGCTGTTGGTGGCTGGAATCCTTCATTTATTCCACAGGGACCCGCGGGCTCTGCCCAATGAGCTGGGTGACTGAGCACCCTCACACCAAGATTTTTCCGTAACAGGGTTATTTGTGGGGCCTGCCTGGTCTTTTTACATGGGGTCTGAGAGACAGTGGACCAGCCCCCTGCTGAAAAAGTTTGCTGACCCCTGTTATAAATGAACATGATTTTATTTCTGAAAGCCATAGTACATCCATCAGCCACTAGAGGGTGATAAAGAACCGTGCGTGTTGTTTTTGGACAGAGGAAATGTTCATGTTAGAGGGGAAGGGAGATTTCCCCCCCTCCCCTGAGTTTTCTTAAAGTTGATAACAGACAGCACTGGCAACTGTTCCTCTGCCTTCGAGGGTAGCTAGATTTGCAGACATCAGAAGGCAACTGGGCTCATCTGCACACCTTAAAAATGCACACCATCAGCTGATCCAAATTAATCTGATTTTGGGGGGCTTGTGTGAAACACTGTACCCCCAAATCCACTGGGGGAGAAGCATTTTTTCTCTGCCCATTTCAAGTTCAGCTGAGGTTTATCAAATTTCCAACGCTCATCTCTCCAAGTTCCATTAACGAGCAAGTAAAATCACTCACAAGATTGCCAACGCTTATTAAAAAGCAATTTAACAATGTAGTATTTACTTATGTTTATTTCTCAAAGTCTTTCTATGCCGGCATATCATAAAATATCAGGATGGTATTTAAGGGTATTTTTTAAAAAAAACAACTTAAAAACCAAAGAATTGTCTCCAATGCTAGACTACGCAGAGTGGACCCATTTAAAGTAATGGCCTTGGCTAAGTTTGTTCCATACATTTCAATGGGATTTTCTGAGCAGGACTAGTGTTGGATTAGCCCTACTCAGAGTAGACCCATTAAACAAAAGGGCCTATGTTAGTCAAGCCCATCAAATTCAATGCGTTCAAAGTACAGTTGGATGCAGCCCAATACAAACAATCTATTGAGGTGACCACAGGAACCTTGGTTGGCCATTCCAGAAATGATGTTGACCAGGCATGTAGTGGCCTGGTGTTCATTTCTGCAGTAGGACCCCTGTCTCCAATGTCCTAGAACTGACCAATCAGCCTGAATTGATCTCACCGTCTGGGTGTGTCAAAGATGCGCCCAGTAACAAGGCAATGTGGGGTGGGTGCTCAGGAAAAACAGTGGGGTAGGGTGTTTTATTGGTTTGTTTGTTTGATTGATTATCATATTTATATCCCACCTCTTTTCTCCCCAGAGCTCAAGGTGGCCTGCATTGTTTCCCCCCTCCTCATTTAATCCCCACAACCCTTTGAGACAGATTAGGCTGAGAGACAGTGAGGTCACCCCAGTGAGAGTTTCATGGCTGAGTGGGAGAATCTGAACTCTGATCTCTCCCATAGAATCATAGAATTGTAGAGTTGGAAGGGACCCCCAGGGTCATCTAGTCCAACCCCCCGCAATGCAGGAATCTCAACTAAAGCATCGGGGACAGATGGCCATCCAAACTCTGCTTAAAAACCTCCAAGGAAGGAGAGTGAGTCCACCACCTCCAGAGGGAGACTCTTCCAACACCTCTTACCATCAGGTCCTAGTCTGACCCGCTAACCGCTATCTGAGGTGGGTGCTTTGCTCTCCTGAATGATAGGGCCGGCTCCCTACATTGTAGTGAGCCATGGCTGGAACAGCAAAGAGTTCCATCTGGTACGCAAGCTGAGACCCTACCTGCCCGCGGACTGTCTCGCCAGAGTGGTACATGCTCTAGTTATCTCCCGCTTGGACTACTGCAATGCGCTCTACGTGGGGCTACCTCATCTGTGACTGGGGGCGGCCGCCGAGACCACATAACACCAGTCTTGAAAGACCTACATTGGCTCCCTGTACGTTTCCAAGTACAATTCAAAGTGTTGGTTTTGACCTTTAAAGCCCTAAATGGCCTCGGCCCAGTATACCTGAAGGAGCATCTCCACCCCCATCGTTCTACCCGGACGCTGAGGTCCAGCACCGAGGGCCTTCTGGCGGTTCCCTCATTGCGAGAAGCAAAGCTACAGGGAACCAAGCAGAGGGCCTTCTCGGTAGTGGCGCCCGCCCTGTGGAACGCCCTCCCATCAGATGTCAAAGAGATAAACTACTACCTGACATTCAGAAGACATCTTAAGGTAGCCCTGTTCAGGGAAGTTTTTTATGTATGACATATTAGTGTATTTTTGGTCTTTGTGGAAGCCGCCCAGAGTGGCTGGGGAAACCCAGCCAGATGGGCAGGGTACAAATAATAAATTATTATATTATTATTATTATTATTATTATTATTATTATTGGCTTGGCAGAGGGAGGACTGGATCATCCAAATGGCAAGTGGCTCTCACTTCTGAAGCAAGTGGTTCTTGCTTCCGAGGCCAGCTTTTCCCTCTCACTTCCAACAGATCATCAGCTTTTCCCTCTAGCTTCTAACAGATCAGCAACCTTGCCTCTTTCCCAGCCGTCCTCAAGGAGGGGGAGCATTTTGAGTGGGGGGGCGGGTTATTCTGTACCCCCATCTCTCCGTCTCTCCCATGTTGGCCAGAGCCTCAAGGGAAGGGCTACTCCATAAAAACGTCCCTCACGGCCCTCTTGAAACACCCACACCTGCTCCTGCCTGTCGTCTGCATGTCGTTGAGTTATCGCCCCAGATGTATGAACAAGGTTTGGAGAGCTGGGCTGAAGGCCAACATTTAATCTGGGATTCTGTCAGCTCGTCAGAGACAGGGGTGGCCCATGATTCAAAAATAAGGAGTGGGGTTGGCTGGGGAAAGATACAGAGGGAAGATCTGATACTTTATGATCAGAAAGTTCTAACCCTTAACTGAACATATTTATCTTTCCCGGCCCTTTCTCAGAAGGTCATCTAAGTGTCTAGGAGAGGGAGGTCCTCCTCAACATTCAAAGACATGATGGTTGGGGGGGGCAATGCGTTTGTGGCCTAGAACTGTGTGAACACAACAACAACTGGGTTTCAAACCCTGAGGGGAAAAGGAAGCAAGACCCTGCTTCTTTCTCTCACTACCATCAACTCACCCCATTCACCATTTCACAATAGCTGTCAAGCGTCCCTTATTTGGCAGGACAGTCCCTTATCCCAGCACCATGTCCCGCTGCTGTCCCTTATTAATGATGTCCCTTAAATTTCCCTGGTTTCAAAGGAAGCAGCTCCTCTCCCTCCCTCCCTGCCGGCCAGGGAAGAGGGAGGCTCCAACTGTGTTGCTTGGCTGCGTTGCTCACCCAATAAGGAGTCTAAGAACGACTGGGGGGTGGAGCTTGCATGCCTTGTGCCGATCAAATCGGACGTGTTGCCTGGGGACTCGCCTTTGCTCAGCACTTCCCAGCAGAGAGGTGACGGTAGTTTTCCTTGCTGCGTCCCCTTTGCCCGGTTGCTGCGCTGTGGGAACCACCACTTGAGGCTTCGTTTGGCTGCTGGTTGACTAAAATCCCTGATTTTGGCTCCTGATCCCTTATTTTCGAGGCTGCTGGTCCCTTATTTTCAAATCTGTAAGTTGACAGCTATGCATTTCACCAGGCAAATTGGAAGATTCAGGAAACTCCTTCAAGCGGCCCATTGTTTGTTGGGATACTGCCAGGGAGACAAAGTCCATCATGACTCCACGTCGTCTCCGGACGTCCATTGATCTCTCGTAGACACGCAGTATCAGCAATTAGCGACAGAAGCTCCAGAAATAGCTTCCCACATTCCAGAGCCGATGCACGCTCTATCAGCAGATAAAGCACACAGCGAAAGATGCACTCAGGAGAGCATTATTTACAAGTTTATTTCTGCGTTGATCAGAACAAAGAAAAACATGACTGCCTGCTTCAATGTCTCCGGCAGAGAGAGAGAGAGAAACGAAAGCAAAGACACAACAGAAACATCCTGTGAAAACAGGAAATACGCAGACTCTGTGACTCAAAGCCTGCTTCCTTTTAAGGTGGAACGGAAATATCCTAACATCGTTAAACCGTGGAACTCACTCCTGCAGGAGCCGGGAGTGACCGACAACTTGATTGACTTTGAACTAGAATTAGACAAATTGACAGAGGAGGAGAATGCTATCAATGACTACTAGCCACAATGGCTATGCTCCTCCTCCACAACTGGAAGCAGCAATTGAAATTAACCAGCGCCCCAAAGTTAGGTCCGTTAATTTCAAGGGGTCTGCTCTGAGTAGGCCTTAGCTGGGAGCCAATCCAGAAAGCAGAGGCTTCCTTTCTGGGGGCTCTTCATTGCTAAGAATTTCGTCCTTTCAGTCTAAAAAATAAACACAGAAAACTAGCCCCCTGTCTCTCTATCATAGAACTGTAGAGTTGAAAGGGACTGCAAAGGTTATTCTAGACCATGGGTAGGCAAACTAAGGCCCGGGGGCCAGATCTGGCCCAATCGCCTTCTAAATCCGGCCTGCGGACGGTCAGGGAATCAGCGTGTTTTTGTTAGGATATTTCCGTTCCACCTTAAAAGGGAGCAGGATGTTTGTGTCACAGCCTGCGCATTTCCTGTTTCACAGGATGTTTCTGTTGTGTCTTTGCTTTCGTTTCTCTCTCTGCTGGAACATTGAAGCAGGCAGTCATGTTTTTCTTTGTTCTGACCAACGCTGAATAAACTTGTAAATATGCTCTCCTGCGTGCATCTTTCGCTGTGTGCATTATCTGCTGATAGAGCGTGCACAGCTCTGGAATGTGGCAAGCTATTTCTGGAGCTCGTGTCGCTAATTGCTGATACTGCGTGTCTGTGGGAGATCGATGGACGTCTGGAGACGACGTGGAGTCATGATGGACTTTGTGTCCCTGGCAGTATCCCAACAGTTTTTACATGAGTGGAATGTGTGCTTTTATTTAAAATGCATCTCTGGGTTATTTGTGGGGCATAGGAATTCGTTCATTTCCCCCCCCCAAAAAAAAAAATAGTCCGCCCCCCCCATAAGGTCTGAGGGACAGTGGCCCAGCCCCCTGCTGAAAAAGTTTGCTGACCCCTGTTCTAGACCAAGCCCTTGCAATGCAGGAATCTTTTGCCCAATGTGGGGCTCGAACGCAGGACTCGGATGTTAAGAGCATCCTGCTCTACCAACTGAGCTATCCCTCTCTCTCTCTCTCTCTCTCTCTCTCTCTCTCTTTCTCTCTGTGTCAATTTTCCACATGCCCTGAAGTCTCACTCTGAACAAGGGGAGAAGACCCAGCCATGGTTATGACCCAACTTTCTGGCTTTTTAAGGGTCTTCTCAAACAGGTGTTTCTTTCCCTGGAGCAGGAAATGAATAACTTCCCATGCCATGAGAGCAGAGCACTAGACTCTTCTGATCACACTTCAAAACGACCTTGACAGATTAGAGAACTGGGCAAAAACAAACAAGATGAATTTTAACAGGGAGAAATGTAAAGTATTGCACTTGGGCAAAAAAAAAATGAGAGGCACAAATACAAGATGGGTGACACCTGGCTTGAGAGCAGTACATGTGAAAAGGATCTAGGAGTCTTGGTTGACCACAAACTTGACATGAGCCAACAGTGTGACGCAGCAGCTAAAAAAGCCAATGCAATTCTGGGCTGCATCAATAGGAGTATAACATCTAGATCAAGGGAAGTAATAGTGCCACTGTATTCTGCTCTGGTCAGACCTCACCTGGAGTACTGTGTCCAGTTCTGGGCACCACAGTTCAAGAAGAACACTGACAAACTGGAACGTGTCCAGAGGAGGGCAACCAAAATGGTCAAAGTTCTGGAAACGATGCCTTATGAGGAATGGCTAAGGGAGCTGGGCATGTTTAGCCTGGAGAAGAGGAGGTTAAGGGGTGATATGATAGCCATGTTCAAATATATAAAAGGATGTCACATAGAGGAGGGAGAAAGGTTGTTTTCTGCTGCTCCAGAGAAGCGGACACGGAGCAATGGATCCAAACTACAAGAAAGAAGATTCCACCTAAACATTAGGAAGAACTTCCTGACAGTAAGAGCTGTTCGACAGTGGAATTTGCTGCCAAGGAGTGTGGTGGAGTCTCCTTCTTTGGAGGTCTTTAAGCAGAGGCTTGACAACCATATGTCAGGAGTGCTCTGATGGTGTTTCCTGCTTGGCAGAGGGTTGGACTCGATGGCCCTTGTGGTCTCTTCCAACTCTATGATTCTATGATTCCTCCCTGTTTGATCCACATTCCACTGAGTCCATTCTAGCAAACAGAAAACGTTGGGCTTGTCTGCTCTTTCTGGATATCCCATATTAACTACCTCACAGGGTTGTTCTGGGGGTTAAATGAGAGGGAGAACTAAGAGCCTTGAGCTCCTTGGAGGAAGGATGGTGGGAAATAAATTTAACAAATGAATAGGATCATTCTTCGTTGCTGTCCAGAAGAGGAGCCAGAATGATTTGGACCCTTATGACTTATCTTGCTTTCTATCCTTGTTTCACACAGTTTGTGTCTGAATTAATAATAATAATAATAATAATAATAATAATAATAATAAATAAAATAAAATAAAATAAAATAAAATAAAATAAAATAAAATAAAATAATAATTATTTATACCCCGCCCTCTCCGACCAGAGCCGGGCTCAGGGCAGCTAACACCAATAAAATCACAGTAAAAACATAATAGGGGGGAAAGAAAAGAAGAAGAAAAACGGGTTAAAATGCAATTTAAAATGCAGCCTCATTTTAAAAGTACAGTGGTACCTCAGGTTAAGTACTTACTGTATTTTTCGCTCTATAAGACGCACCAGACCACAAGACGCACCTAGTTTTTGGAGGAGGAAAACAAGAAAAAAAATATTCTGAATCTCAGAAGCCAGAACAGCAAGAGGGATCGCTGTGCAGTGAAAGCAGCAATCCCTCTTGCTGTTGTGGCTTCTGGGATAGCTGTGAAGCCTGAATTCGCTCCATAAGACGCACACACATTTCCCCTTACTTTTTAGGAGGGAAAAAGTGAGTCTTATAGAGCAAAAAATACGGTAATTCATTCCGGAGGTCCGTTCTTAACCTGAAACTGTTCTTAACCTGAAGCACCACTTTAGCTAATAGGGCCTCCCGCTGCTGCCACGCCGCCGGAGCCCGATTTCTGTTCTCATCCTGAAACAAAGTTCTTAACCTGAAGCACTATTTCTGGGTTAGCAGAGTCTGTAACCTGAAGTGTATGGAACCCGAGGTACCATTGTAGCTGATAAATCACAACCATAAGGGGAGGGCAACATAAGGGTCAGACTGAAACTCCCTTGGAAGGATCTGGGATCTGATAAGAACATAAAAAAGGGTCTATTGGATCAGGCTAATGGCCCATCTAGTCCAACATCCTGTTCGCACAGTGGCCAACCAGATGCCCAATGGGAAGCCTAAAAGCAGGACCTGAGCACAACATCAACTCTCCTCTTGTGGTTTCCATCAACTGTGGAGGCAGAACATAGCCATCCTGGCTACAGGCTGTTGATAGCCTTCTCTTCCAAGAATTTGTCTAATCCTCTTATAAAGCCATCCAAGTTGTCAGTTATCACTGCCTCCTGCAGGAGTGAGTTCCATAGTTTAATTAAGGGCTGTGTGAAGAAGGTCTTCCTTTTATCTGTCCTAAATCCTCCCCCATTCAGTTTAATTGGACATCCCTGAGGTTGAGCGTTAGGAGAGAGGGAGAAAAACTTGATCCACTTTCGCCATGCAATGTATTATTTTATAAACTACTTCTTTCTTTCTTTTTACTTTCTTTTTTACTACAGAATGTATTTTATTAAACAGCACAAGTTGGGGGGGAAAGATGCATCAGTGTTGGGATAAAGGTAAAGGGACCCCTGACCATTAAGTCCAGTCGTGGACGACTCTGGGGTTGCGGCACTCATCTCGCTCTATAGGCCGAGGGAGCCGGCATACAGCTTCCGGGTCATGTGGCCAGCATGACTAAGCCGCTTCTGGCAAACCAGAGCAGCACACGGAAATGCCGTTTACCTTCCCGCCGGAGTGGTACCTATTGATCTACTTGCACTTCATGCTTTCAAACTGCTAGGTTGGCAGGAGCAGGGACCAAGCAACGGGAGCTCACCCCATCGGGGGGATTCGAACTGCCGACTTTCTGATCGGCAAGTCCTAGGCTCTGTGGTTTAACCCACAGTGCCACCCACGTCCCATGTTTATTTTCTGTTAATAAAAGTCCATTCAAAAAAAGTTGATTTTCTTCTTTTTTTAAAAAAGGATCTTCTAACAGCTTTTCTGCCTCCATGGGCAGCACAGAAAGAGAATAATTTATTACAGGAATGCAGAGGTGGTGCTGGGGGCATTCGTGGGCGAGAGGGCTGAACGCCCAGCTCCAGTTGTGTGGAAGAAAAGGCAGGGTGGCTGCTGGGCCCCCAGTTGCCACAGAAAACTGCTGACCGAGAGGAGGGAAAATAAAAGAGGCATGCAGGACTGTAGGTCCCGGGAGTGCCTTTGAGGCAGGAGGTGGTGAGAGGGTGAGTTGACTCCCAGAATGAGCTGCCAAGACTTTTAACCGATTATTTTATAAACTTCTATCATGTCTTCTTACTCACCTAAAAGTCCTTACTCTAAAAGTGCTGAATACTGCAGCCTTTCATCGCAGGTGTGAGGCAACATCCCCTTGATAATTTTGGTCGCCCTTTTCTTAACCTTTTCCAGCTCTGCAATATCCTTTTTGATTACCATAACTGTGCCGGGATACATATCTCAGAAAATACTTAGGTAAAATTGAAAACCTGCTTCGGTCTCTCTCTAAATTTGCTTGCGGATTTGGCCTTTAGGTGGCAGCACCTGCCTTAATGTTTCCATATGAATAAAACTGGTCAAAATTAACACTAGACACTTCGCCCTGATCTTACAGGTTGATCCCTCACCTGCAACCTGGGACCCGGAAATTGTTTTTTGCTCATTTCTTCTCTAGGAAGGTCAGTCGCAAAGGAGGAGGAGGGTGGAGATCCTGCTCATTTAAATAACTAGAAACTGAGTGAGGAACATTCAAGTAAATAAACAAACCTGTATATCACTTTTTACCTGGCCAAAGTTCACTCACCCCAACGGAACTTAAACCCAGAAGCAGAATTTTTAAAAAAGTAAAAGGAATAGCGCACCATCAGATGAGAACATAGGAAGCTGTTTTATATTGAGTCAGAGCAATGACCCAGATAGCTGAATATTGTCTACAATGGCAGGAAACATCTCTCCAGGGTTTCAGGGAGGGCACCAGAGTTGGATTTAGGGCAGTACAGGCAGTTGCCCTGCACAGGGCATCAAGCCGAGGAGGCACAAAATTGAAAAGATCCATAATTGAGAAGATCCATTTGGGGGCACCAACTTTGCACCTTGCTCAGGGCGCCATATTACCAAAGGTTACCAAAGTCTGCCCCTGAAGGGTCTTTGCCAGCCCTTCTTGGAAATGCCATTGGGGGTTGAACCCTTGACTTTTCAGTATGTGCTCTACCTCTGAGCTGTTCCCCTGGCCTTCAAGTTCTTGCCAGCTCAACTTGGATCATGTTTTCTTCTTCCCTCCCCATCCCTTTTTCCTTTTGTGCTGGGTACTTTTTAAGATCATAAGCAACTCTACTCACAGATTGTAAAACTGCTCTGGGAGCCAGCAGACTCGATGCTCTGAATAAGTAAATAAATTTATAGATCTCTGGTTCTGTGGAGGCTTGCCCGCTGTGCTCTAGAGCCAGCTTAGCTGACCTTCAATTAAGAAAGAAAAGGGGGGGAGTAATTTGGGGACATCTCAACTGAAACCTCATAATTTCAAAAGATTCCTTCCCTCTCCCCCTCCAATCTTCTGCCCACCCCCAACCCGCCGCACCCCCTTTTCAAAAGGTGGGATGATCTAGGAAAGGTGTGGCAGCAAAAGAGGAGGATATTGTAGTAAATCTCCCACTGTATAATTATCTAGGAAAGAGGAGGCCAGAGGAATCTCCAAACAGCAGGAGGTTTCAAAGGGGAAACTAAAGAGGGGTGGGAGAAAGAGACAACTTCTCTGTGTGTTTTAATCTCTCTTTCTAAAATAGTACACAGCAGGAAAGAAAGAGAAGAAGGGTGATCCTCTAAGCAGCTCTCTTAGAAAAAGGATCTCCTGTTCAGGAAATAACACAAGACTGAGGAAAAAAAAGCCTGAGAGTTGTTGGGTGGTGAGTGTGTTGTTGTTTTTTCTTCCAATTATTTTCTGGATAAGACTCAGAAGTCAGAAAACTCCAAAAGAGCTTTGGTGTGACGCAGAGACAGGGAACTTGTGACAAGGGGTAAGTCAGGTTCACTGTGTTGTATCCAATGTTGCAGAATTCAAACGGATCCCCGAGGATCATTTAGTCCAACCCTCCTGCAACGCAGGAATAAGTAGACCCAATGAAATTAATGTACGTACATTCATGTTGGCAAGTTGGCAAGGAGAAAGGCACCTGACATATCATAGATTGTGCCAGGAGATGTCCAGTTCATTTTGCGGAGATATCTGTCACTCTTGCTGGCGATAAATGCCTCCATTCAAAAAAGAAAGGGGGGGGAGAGACACTCTGCCTCCTTGTCACACCGTAGGGCAAGATATCGCAGCCAAATGTAAAGAAGGGGCTATTCATAATTTCTGTGTGAGAGAGCGTATGAACTTAAGCAAGTTCACAAAAGGAGAGCCTGCCTTCTCTTGCAACCATCTGCAACCCCAGAGAAGTGGGGTTGGATTGGATGGGCCTTGGGGTCTCTTCCAACTCCACAATTCTGAGATTCTAACTCCCTGCCTTTTGCTCATCTCAGGATCTCAGCCCAGTTCACGGTGATTTCCATTCTGCCTGCCCTAAGCAAAGGTGAAGCATTTTCTCTTGCTGTCCTCCCAAAGCGAATAATTCCATGTTCAGAAAAGGTGCACTTCCGATGATCTCCTACTGTGACTCTGTGGGAGACTATCTGTTTTGCACACAGAAGCACCCGGATGCAACCTTCTGCATCTCCAGGTAGGACTGGGGGACACCCTGAGTTCCTGAAGAGTTGCTGCCAGCCGGTGTAGTCGATACTGAACTAGACTGGCCAACGAGCTGACTCAGTACAAGGCAGCTTCCTGTTTCAACCAACCCTTCAAAAACACGAGAACTGGGATGGAATCATAGAATTTCAGAGTTGGAAGAGACCTCAAGGAACATCTAGACCAAACTTCCTGCAACACAGGAATATGCATCTGTCCCAAATCTGCAACCTTGATGTTATCAGCACCATGCTCTAACCAACTGAGCTATCCATTCATACTTTACTTTATGTGTTAAGGCAGCTACACTGCATGCAAAAGTGTTCAATATCCAGCATCTCCAGGTAGGGTTGAGAGAGACTCCCTTTCAGACTAATGCCAGTGTACTGGAAGAAGCAAAGATCAGCAATGTTGAAGCAAAGATATTTCAACATCAACTTCGTTGGACTGGTCATGTTGTGCGGATGCCTGATGATTGTCTTCCAAAGCAACTACTCTATTCCCAACTTAAAAATGGAAAGCGTAATGCTGGTGGTCAACAAAAGAGGTTTAAAGACTGTCTCAAGGCAAATCTTTAAAAAATGTAGTATAAACACAAACAATTGGGAAACACTGGCCTGCGAGCGCTCCAGTTGGAGAACAGCCTTTACCAAAGGTGTCATGGGCTTTGAAGATACGCAAACTCAGGACGCAAGGGAGAAACATGCTAAGAGGAAAGCATGCTTGGCAAATCCACTTCATGATCAACTCCCGCCCGGAAGCCAATGTCCCCACTGTGGAAGGACGTGTGGATCCAGAATGGGCCTCCACAGTCACTTACAGACTCATTGTTAAAACCGTGTTTATGGAAGACAATCTTACTCGGCTATGAGTGATCACCAAAGAAGAAGAGATTGGACCAATGTTCTTACTTAGTATAATTCATCTTCCTATATTTGCCATCAGCCAAGCAGGGTTTTGAACCAGCCCCATAGGATATTATAACACCAGAGACTTTGGGATTTGACTTTGTGTTGGCACCTCCAATCACTCAACTCATGTTCCCTATGATGATATTTCTCTCTCTCTCTCTCTTTAGCCTTTAGAGAATTTAATTCCTTGGCCAACTTCATTTTTTTTTTTTTTTTTTAAGAGCAATTTCCACTTTGCCATTTAGGGCCGCTGCATTTAGTGATAAGTCCGCTGGAACTGTTAACTCCCCAGAGCCTGCCAGCCCAGCTCAAACAGATTGATGCACCTTCCAGAGAATAGGAGAGGTGCTCTCCAGGAGGGTGGGGTGGAATAAGGGGGGAAATTGGCCCAGGGATTATGATAAGGGTGGTGGCAACCGTCTTGGCATTCTCTGCACGTCTTTTAACTTCCCTTCCTCTTACTGAGGGTGCAACAAAGTCCAGAATCTGCCTTCTTCCAAGCCAGATCACTGGTCCATCAAGCTCAGTATTGTTAGCACTGACAAGCAATGTGGCAACTAGACTGGTGACTGGGAGTGGCCGCCAGGACCTTATAACCCTGGTCCTGAAAGACCTACATTGGCTTCTAGTACGTTTCTGAGCACAATTCAAAGTGCTGGTGTTGACCTTTAAAGCCCTTAACGGCCTCGGCCCAGTATACCTGAAGGTGCGTCTCCACCCCATCACCCGGCCTGGACACTGAGGTCCAGCTCTGAGGGGCTTCTGGCAGTTCCCTCAATGCAAGAAGTGAGGTTACAGGGAACCAGGCAGAGGGCCTTCTCAGTAGTGGCGCCTGCCTTGTGGAATGCCCTCCCATCAGATGTCAAGGAAATAAACAACTATCTGACTTTTAGAAAACATCTGAAGGCAGCCCTGTTTAGGGAAGCTTTTAATCCTTGATGTTTTATCATGTTTTTAATATTCTGTTGGGAGCCGCCCAGAGTGGCTGGGGAAGCCCAGCCAGATGGGTGGGGTATAAATATTATTATTATTATTATTATTATTATTATTATTAGCAGCAGAGTTTCAGATGGAAGAGATGGAAGAGACTGAGACCCCATCATCACCCCTGGCCACTGTTGATGCTGGCTGGGACAGAAGGAAGATGGAGGCAGACAACTTCTGGTAAGCTAAGCTGCTCCCCATCCCTTATTTAAAGAGTAAACATCAACTGATAACGTTGAATGGATTGCTGTGTAGCCAAATTGCGACAAATAACCAGGCAGGTCTTTCACAGCAGTACAGAATTCCTATGGCAGGGTTTATATTTATTCCTGACTCCAGTATGGTACAGAGACTGCTCTACAAATCAATAAAGGTAAAGGTAAAGGTACCCCTGCCCGTACGGACCAGTCTTGACAGACTCTAGGGTTGTGCGCCCATCTCACTCAAGAGGCCGGGGGCCAGCGCTGTCCGGAGACACTTCCGGGTCACGTGGCCAGCGTGACATCGCAGCTCTGGCGAGCCAGAGCTGCACACGGAACGCCGTTTACCTTCCCGCTGGTAAGCGGTCCCTATTTATCTACTTGCACCCGGGGATGCTTTCGAACTGCTAGGTTGGCAGGCGCTGGGACCGAGCAACGGGAGCGCACCCCGCCGCGGGGATTCGAACCGCCGAACTTTCGATCGGCAAGCCCTAGGCACTGAGGCTTTTACCCACAGCGCCACTGTGTCCCATACAAATCAATACCTTTGGCCTAATCCAACAGGTTATTCTTGTGTCCTTCTGTTCTTGGAACAGATCAACCTGGATAGCTCAGTCGGTTGGAGTGTGGTGCTGATGATGCCAAGGTTGAAGGTTCAGTCCCTGTATGGGACAGCTTTATATTCCTGCACTGCAGGGGGTTGGACTAGATGATCCTCAGGGTCCCTTACAACTCTATAATTCTATGACTCTATGAAAGGGTAAGGGAAGAGAGAACACATAGGAACATAAGAAGAGCTTGCTGGTTCAGGCCAATGACCCAGCAATGACCCACCTTGTCAAAAGTGGCCAGCAGGACCTGAGCACAAGAGCCTTCCCCCTCCTGCAGTTCCCAGCAACTGCTATTCACAAACATTGCTGCCACCAACTAACAAAACAACAACAAACAGACCTATGGTCACGTAAAGCATACTCAATAAACACATGAGACGTAATCGGCTGGGTTCTTAGATAAATAAGGTGTACTATTCATAGTATCAAATTGTAAATTTCAACAGAAGTAACTCATAAAGTTCAACAAACGAACAAGCCAGAAGACCCAGTGGATCAGATCATTCTATAGTCGGTTCATGCATAAAGTCCATCTGTGTAATGGTGTCTATTCCACCTGTCTGTTCATAAAGTCCAAACCATCCACATGAAAGGTTGTTACAGTTCCACAGAATCCTTTCACAGAGTCTAAGACAAGGACTTCTGGAATATTGGCCTTGTTTTGCAGTCCTGGGCTTCATCAGTAGTTAAAGCTCTAAGTAATACACATAAATATAATATCATGATCTCAGACATTTTACAGCAAAAATAAGATAAAACCATAAATAACTGTACTTACCATATGTGATATTACAGGACAGTGGATCTTATGGCATAGTAGTTGCTGCAATAAGCAGCAACTGTTACAAAGTAGGGTTATATGGACAAGCACCAACTAACAGCCATCAATAGCTCTCTCCGTAAATTTACCTAATCCTCTTTGGAAGCCATCCAAATTGGGATCCATCACTACCTCCTGTGGGAGTGAGTTCCGCAGTCTAACTTGGTTCTGATGAAATTCCTTTGCTTTCTCTATTCCTGAATCTTCCAACATCCAGTGTCACTGGGTGTCCACAAGGGTTATGAGAAAAGAAGAGATACATTTCTTTCTCCGTACTGTGCACAAGTTTATAAATTTGTATCCTGGCACTTCTTACTCACCTTCTCTCTAAACTGGAAAGCCCCAAAGGCTGCAAACTTGCTTCATGGGGGGGGGTCTCTCCATCTACCACTTTTCCGTTTGGGCTTCCCTTTCCTGAGACATCCCCAACTTTATCCATTTTGTGGTGAGGCAACCAAAACCGGACATGGTACAGTGGTACCTCGGGTTACATATGCTTCAGGTTACAGACTCTGCTAACCCAGAAATAGTGCTTCAGGTTAAGAACTTTGCTTCAGGATGAGAACAGAAATCGTGCTCCAGCAGTGGGGCAGCAGCAGGAGGCCCCATTAGCTAAAGTGCTGCTTCAGGTTAAGAACAGTTTCAGGTTAAGTATGGACCTCCGGAACGAATTAAGTACTTTACCCGAGGTACCACTGTATTCCAAATGGGGTTGCGCCATAGATTTGTAGGTTGGCCAGTGGTGGGTTTTCATCCATAGGAGGAAAGGGAAACCAACCCCCTTCATTTCTTGACCCTGGAACTGTAAGGTAAAAGGTAAAGGTAAAAGGACCCCTGACCATTAGGTCCAGTCGTGGCCGACTCTCGGGTTGCGGCGCTCATCTCGCTTTATTGGCCAAGGGAGCCGGCGTACAGCTTCTGGGTCATGTGGCCAGCATGACTAAGCCACTTCTGGCAAACCAGAGCAGTGCACGGAAATGCCATTTACCTTCCCACCAGAGCGGTACCTATTTATCTACTTGCACTTTGACGTGCTTTCGAACTGCTAGGTTGGCAGGATCTGGGTCCGAGCAACGGGAGCTCACCCCGTCGTGGGGATTTGAACCTCCGACCTTCAGATTGGCAAGTCCTAGGCTCTGTGGTTTAACCCATAGCGCCACCCGCGTCCCTGGAACTGTAAGGTAAGTAAGGCCAAATATGACCCAGGGGAATAACGTCAATGGCAGAAGAGTGGTTCATGGAGGGGTTGCGACAGGACTCATCCCTCCTGCCTTGGCACAAAAGCCCAACTCTCCATAAAACGATCTGGCTTCCATCTCCCGAGGAGTTAGATAAAAGAAGAGGTGGAGACGCCTAGGTCTTTGGAATGGGGACGGGTGAAGACTGGGAAGGCAGGTGGGGGGGAGATCAAAAATCCTTTCTTCAGTATCCCAGCTCATAAACTGGGGTGGTGTTTCTCCTTCTTTCTTTTCCACCCACCTTCTGACCTCCTCTGTTTGAGGCAATTAGAAGCTGCCCGGGGAGTGCCAAAGAAAAGAGGAGAGGATCAATTGAGCTGACCCGCCAGTCGCTGGCAGCAGTTGCAAAGGGGCCCCAGTGAACTGTGCAAAATGAAATGAAATTAGGAGGACGTTTAGAGGGGGGAGTCCTGCAGGGCCAGACAAAGGCAGGACCATCCAGTCCAACTCCCTGTTCCCAACAGAGGGCAGCCCAGCATGCCTTGGAAGCCTGTAAACAGCAGCTGCAGCTCATTGGCCCCCTAGTGGTCAGCTGTACAGCTGCTTTTGAACATGGAGGCTCCATTGCCCAAACCATGGTTTCCACATTGCACAAACCACGGTTTCCACATTGCACTAACTACAGCTCCCATATTGCATAACTCATGGTTTTCACATTGCCCAAACCATTGACGACATCCATTTGGCACCATATCCCATATGGACTTGTCTTGACCACTCCAGTGGGCAGTGGTTCTCTAGGTACAGAGACTGGGGAGAAGGCTCATTTCACACACACACACCGGACCTGAGGTCCTGCGTGCAAAGCAAGCACCAGCTTATGGGCCCAAGGTCAGTATTAGGGGCGGAGTGGGTAACAAGGACTAAGCTCCGTTGGGAAGGGGGGCAAATCCCTGCCTCACACATTTTCTTTTAAAAGTACCTTTTGGAAGCCCCTGTAACATCCGTAATGCTGCCTCCATGCCAGCAAGCATAATGTGAATTGAAAACTCTCTCTCTCTTTCTGATCATGTTCCTCTGGAATCGCTTTCTAATAAGCAGAGGCTTAGGCTGCCCTTAATGCAGTTATAATATGATTTGGTCTGGTTGGCGGCC
This sequence comes from Podarcis tiliguerta, assembly GCF_965153285.1. Taxonomy (NCBI): domain Eukaryota; kingdom Metazoa; phylum Chordata; class Lepidosauria; order Squamata; family Lacertidae; genus Podarcis; species Podarcis tiliguerta. The sequence goes on from NC_139541.1 coordinate 12,732,402, forward strand.
ATGAGAGTTAAATTGTGTTGTGATGGGAGAAGTATCCACAGGGCCAGAGTCTTCCATGTGGCACCTTGGCTATGATGACTGGCTCACGCTCAAGATGAGTCACAGTTGGTTTTTTGGTGTGTGTTGGTTTTTTGTTCTCTGCCCAACAAACAACACAAGTTAGACTGTGATCCATTGGCATGCACCACAACTCAGCAGAGGGGTAGCATGTCCCCAGTCACCTGCTCCTGTGTGTGGGAAGGTGCCATAGCCTTGGAATGCAGAAGGTACCAAATTCAATCTTCAATGGCATCACCGCATAGGGCAAGGAGAGACCTCCTGCCTGAAACCCTGGAGAGCCATTGCTGGTCAGTGTAGACCAGGGTTTACCAAACTTGGGTCTCCAACTATTTTTGGACTACAACTCCCATCATCCCTAGCTAACAGGACCAGTGGTCAGGGATGGTGGGAATTGTAGTCCAAAAATGGCTGGAGACGCAAGTCTTAAGGTTATCAATGCATGGACCATGCATGATTCTTACCAATACATGGGTCTTGTCCCACCCAGCTCAAATATTATCCAGTATTGACTGGCAAGCGTTTCAGGCCTACCTGGAGATACCTTTCCTGATCCCAAAGATCTGGAGATGGGATGGGCTAAGCATCTGATTCCATCCCACTGGAATGCCAGTCTTTTCATGTTCTTATCCCATTCCGATCACACGGACACATACATTGTTTGCTTATTTGTAATGGTTTGGAAGATGTGAAGATGATGGTTTAAAAAATACAATAAAAGCAAGACGTTTCCTTGGAGTAAAGTGTCTTTTTAAGACCCAGGTGAGCAAAACATTGTTATGAATGAGGGAAAGGCAGGGGGCTACAAGAGAGAAGTATGGGGAGGGGGGGAGAATTTCCTTTGCCATCATACTTTTATCTCTTTCAGCCACCCCAATAGAGAATTAAACGAATTTCATTTCCGTGATGAAGGAATTAATGGCCAACAAAAAAATATATATTGAAGAATTGAGTTCAGGTAGGAGACCAGAATCCGAAAGAGGACAGGAAGCCTTGATATTCAAATAGGGAGAAAGAGAAGTTATTATGTAACCATAAAAGGGTCCTATTTTACAAGTTAAGACTATGAAATGCATAAATGTAGACCGAGAGAACCCTCTGGGGAAGTGGGATTGTGTTTTTAATTCACCTAGACAAATAGGCAAGCAGGCTTCCATTCAATTCTCGCACACCTTTTCAACATGGGAGGCCCAGGTGTACTGAGCTGGGGGGTGGGAAAGAGGTTACACACACACACACACACACACACACACACACACACACACACAATCTCAGTTCCCTGAACAGAGGAGCTTTAGGAACAGTGCAATGGACTTCTTCAGAACTTGTTAGGCTTTCTTGCATTGGATCCCACCTGTCAGAAATATTTTAGCTAGGATTCCATTGCTAATTGACCCTTGGGGGTCCCTTCAAATTCTATGGGCAGGTTTGTCGAATTTATCTATTTGTACCCTCTTCCAACCACACCAAGAAGATGAAGAAAGGCACCATCCTGGCATCCTAGGAGGGTGGACCAGGCGTCCAACAGATCAAGGGATCTGCAGGGCAGGAACCAGTGACGACAACCCTCTAACCACTATGCCACACCGACTCCATGACAGCCCACATCTGATCAATGTGATGATGATAGACTAAGCTCCATTTGGGAAGAGGGGCAAGTCTCTGCCTCACACATTTTGGAACCTTTTGTACCTTTTGGAACCAGGAACCAGGTTGTAACACCAGGAATGCAAGCATAATATGAATTGAAAATTGGTGCAGAATTTCACTGCCAGGTTGCTCACCGGGGCAAGACGGTTTGAGCATATTGCACCAACTGCACTGGTTACCAAATAGTTTCTCAGCTCAATTTGAAGTGCTGGTCTAACATTTATATATATATATATATATATATATATATATATATATATATATATTAATAATAATAATTTATTATTTATACCCCGCCCATCTGGCTGGGTTTCCCCAGCTACTCTGGGCTGCTTCCAACAGAATATTAAAATGCAATCATCTATTAAACATTAAAAGCTTCCCTAAACAGGGCTGCCTTCAGATGTCTTCTTAAAGTCTGGTGGTTGTTTTCCCCTTTGACATCTGGTGGGAGGGCGGGTGCCACTACCAAGAAGGCCCTCTGTTTTGACCTATTAAGCCTGAAACTGCTCAGGACCACAATACCTCAAGGACTCGCCCCTCCCCATATGAACCGCCCTGGACTCTGTGATCATCATCTGAGGCCCCATCTTTGTGTGCCTCCTTCATAAGAGCTCTGGAGGGCGGCAACATGAGAACAGGCCTTTTCTGCAGTACCGTTCCCTGTTGGTGGAACGCTCTCCCCATGGTTGTTTGCCTGGCACCTTCATTACATATGGCACCAAGCGAAAACATTCCTCTTCAGCTAGGCCTTTGGTTGATTAATATTCTACACCCTTTAAAATGTGTAGGTGGGAGGGAGGGCTATTGTTTTCTTTTGTTTTGTTTTCGTTTCAACTATTTTGTGCTTTAATCCTGTATTTTTATCTTGTGAACTGCCCTGAGATCTTCAGATTAAGGGCAGTATATAAATTTAATAAGTAAAATAATAAATGAAATGTGGTTTCCCTCTTAAAGGTAAAGGGACCCCTGATCATTAGGTCCAGTCGCAGGCGACTCAGGGGTTGTGACGCTCATCTTGCTTTATTTGCAGAGGGAGCCGGTGTACAGCTTCCGGGTCATGTGGCCAGCATGACTACGCCTCTTCTGGCGAAAACAGAGCAGCGCATGGAAACGCCTTTTACCTTCCCGCTGGAGTGGTACCTATTTCTCTACTTGCACGTGACGTGCTTTTGAAATGCTAGATTGGCAGGAGCAGGGACCGAGCAACGGGAGCTTACCCCGTTGCGGGGATTCGAACCACCGACCTTCTGATAGGCAAGCCTAGGCTCTTTGGTTTAACCCACAGCGCCACCCGTGTGCTGGTTTCCCTCTTAAAGGTAAAGGGACCCCTGACCATTAGGCCCAGTCGTGACCGACTCTGGGGTTGCGGCGCTCATCTTGCTTTATTGGCCAAGGGAGCCTGCATTTTGTCCACAGACAGCTTCCAGGTCATGTGGCCAGCATGACTAAGCCACTTCTGGCAAACCAAAGCAGCACACACAAATGCCATTTACCTTCCCGCTGGAGTGGTACCTATTTATCTACTTGCACTTGATGTGATTTGGAACTGCTAGGTTGGCAGGAGCAGGGACCGAGCAACGGGAGCTCACCCCGTCTCAGGGATTCGAACCGCCAACCTTCTGATAGGCAAGGCCTAGGCTCTGTGGTTTAACCCACAGCGCCACCCGTGTACCAGTTTCCCTCTTAGATCCTGATAAAAAAAATGTGGAGACAAGGCTGCAAAGGTAATATCTGCCTGACTTGAGGAAAAGGCTGTTCCTCGTGTCTAATCTGCTTTTGATGGGGAGCTGCTTCCCAGATCCTTAGAGATGGGGGCAGATGTCCCCATCTGTCTTGACTGTGCCCAAAGCCCCTTAGAAGTTCAAAGCCCATAAGAGATTCAAGGGGCATCTTCTTACAGCGGTCTGTGTTTGTTTTGAACGCCTTTAATGAAAACAATGCTTTTGCTCATTCCAGAGATGTTATGCTCCGATAAGGTAATTGCACAAGGGGACAAGCTTACATCCTATTACGGCTGCGCTCGGGATTTGGTGCCACAATTGAGAGTCCCATGGGCTCACTGGAGCTACACCCGTCACCTCCTACAGCAGACAGGCGAACTGGGAATGAGTTGGTGCATTGCTTTTGGGGGTGTATTCTGCAACACATTGCTGAGGCAATAGTAAGGTAAAGGTAAAGGGACCCCTGACCATTAGGTCCAGTTGTGACCGACTCTGGGATTTATTGGCCGAGGGAGCCGGCGTACAGCTTCCGGGTCATGTGGCCAGCATGACTAAGCTGCTTCTGGCGAACCAGAGCAGCACACGGAAACGCCATTTACCTTCCCGCTGGAGCAGTACCTATTTATTTACTTGCACTTTGATGTGCTTTCGAACTGCTAGGTTGGCAGGAGCAGGGACCGAGCAACGGGAGCTCACCCCGTTGTGGGGATTCGAACCCCCGACCTTCTGATCAGCAAGTCCTAGGCTCTGGTTTAACCCACAGCACCACCTGCATCCCGAGCAATAGTAGAGGTGGGCTTATACCAGACTGTCCTTGCAATGCTTCTGAATGCCAGTTTGCTAGAAATATCAGGAGGAGAGTATTGTTCCTGTGCTCGGTTTCTGCTTGCCAGAGATCTGATTGCCACTGTAAGAACAGGATGCTGGACATGATGGGAATCAGAAGTGGGGTGAATTATGCTGTTATGCATAATTGGTATCTGGGTGGCCACTGCAAATAGGTAGGACAGAATGTACCACTTCAGACTATAGGTCCAGGTTCCAGGTTTTCCACAGATGTGGGGGCCTGGGCGCAACTCTTTGTAAAAAGCCTTTTTTCCCAGATGTGCTAGATCTCTACATTCAGGGTGTTCTGACTCTTCCACCTCCTCCATCTTTTAGCCATGGAGCATTAAAAATGGCTCTGCCATTTGTATCGGTAGATCTGATCAGACATGTGTGATGCTCAATTGCCAGTAAGTGATACACCCCCAGTCTTCGGTCTGATTCCCATGACAAACCATAACGTTTTGAGTAATTTTAATGGTCATTTTAGAAGTCAGAGGAGCACTGCTCTGAGGGGTTGGTTTGGGGGTTGGTTTTTTCCCTAGAGCAGGAGAAATAATGTCATTTGCTGAAGCACCAGGTTAACTGATGGATGCTATAGTGAGTGAAAGAGGTGATAATGAATCTTACAGAGTCTGTGACCTATTGGCCCGAAGCAATTGTGGAGAACTACAACTTACAACAGCCCCAGCAAACATAACCAATGGCCAGAAATGAGGGGAGTTGTAGTTCAGCAACATCTGGAGGGATAAAGGTTCCCAGCACCTGGCTTAGAGAACAGTCAGAGAACAGGGTAAAATAACCAGCATGGTGAACAGGTTCATTAACGTCAATGGGTCTACTCTGAGTACAACTTAGATGCTACCCAAGCATTTCCCTCTTTCATTGGAAATACCTAGGTACCCAAAGGCCATTTATCCATAAAAGACAAACTATTATTTAAATTCAGTGGCCTGGCTAAGAAATATGCGTCTCTCCCAGTATATTGCAGTATATTGGTACCCAACTCAGTCATACTAGGGGTAGACCCACTGAAAATCAATGGACCTGAGCAAACCATGTCCATTGATTTCAGTGAGTCTACTCTGAAATCAATGGACTACTTTTGGCTTCACATTCTGTGTTAAAATTGAACATGCTTGTCTTTCTAGCACTCCAGAGATCAGGATCCCAGGCCCCTGGAAATGAAACATCAATTCCTACATTTAGGCTGCACAAATATAAGACGGTGAAGGAATCTAGTCAACAAGCTGGACATGAGTCGACACTGTGATGCATCAGCAAAGAAAGCTAACACTATTCTAGGCTGCATCAACAGAAATCTAGAAGAAGAGGAAGAAGAGTTTGGATTTGATATCCCGCCTTTCACTCCCTTTAAGGAGTCTCAAAGCGGCTAACATTCTCCTTTCCCTTCCTCCCCCACAACAAACACTCTGTGAGGTGAGTGGGGCTGAGAGACTGTGACTGGCCCAAGGTCACCCAGCAGCTGCATGTGGAGGAGCGGAGACGCGAACCCGGTTCCCCAGATTACAAGACTACCGCTCTTAACCACTACACCACACTGGCTCTCAGTGCCCAGATCAAGGGAAGTCTCTCACCTGGAGTTCTGTGTTCAGTTCTGGGCACCACAATTGAAGGAGGATATTGACAAGCTAGAACGTGTGCTGAGGAGTCCGACCAAGATGATCAAGGGTCTGGAAACCAAGCCTGATGAGGAACAGTTGAGAGAATTGGAGTCTCAGCAAGAGAAGAGAAAACAGAGAGGGGAGATGATAGCCATCTTCAACTATGTAAAGGGCTGTCACATGGAGGATGAAGCAAGCTTGTTTTCTCCTGCTCTGGAGGGTAGGACCAGAAGCAATGGCTTCAAGTTACAAGGAGATTCCAGCTAAACAGTAAGAGCTGTTCAACAGTGGGAAAGATTCCCTTGGAAAGCCATGGATTCTCCTTCCTTGGAGGTTTTTAAGTAGAGGTTGGGTTGTCATCTGACATGTATGCTATAGTCGAGATGCCTGCATTTCAGGGGGTTGGACTAGATGACCCTCAAGGTCCTTTCCAACTCTGCAATTCTACGATTCTAGATTGTCTATTCTGTGGGAACATGATAATTCAAACCACATATGAGGCAGCTTGATTTGGGGAGAAAAATAGAGAAAGTGGAGGAGAGAGGCTATGAAGACTGACCACTTCATTTGCCTAGTGCTCCCCTCCACTTAAAAAAAAAAAATCTCCTAGCAGTAAAGTTTATTTAAAGAGGACTAATCAGCTATCTTTATCACCCAGAAACATGCCATAAGGATTAAGAAAGCAGGGAGACAGTGATGGAAAGAAGAGAATCTGATTGAGGAAGCAAGAGAAGATAGGAAGTAGAGGAGTGAATTGTACCTTGCACTCCTGTGCAGGTTTAAAGGTAAAGGTACCCCTGCCCGTACGGGCCAGTCTTGCCAGACTCTAGGGTTGTGCGCTCATCTCACTCTATAGGCCGGGAGCCAGCGCTGTCCGCAGACACTTCCAGGTCACGTGGCCAGCGTGACGAAGCTGCTCTGGCAAGCCAGAGCCGCACACGGAAACACCGTTTACCTTCCCGCTAGTAAGCGGTCCCTATTTATCTACTTGCACCCAGGGGTGCTTTCGAACTGCTAGGTTGGCAGGCGCTGGGACCGAGCAACGGGAGCGCACCCCGCCGTGGGGATTCGAACCGCCGACCATGCGATCAGCAAGTTCTAGGCGCTGAGGTTTAACCCACAGCGCCACCTGCATCCCTTCCTGTGCAGGTTTACTCGGAAGTAATTCCCACTCAAATAAATGTGCAATGGAGCTTACTATTTATAAAACCACCCTCCTATGCATATTTAACCAGAATTAAAGTTCCATTGAATGCAACAGGGATTACTCTCGAGTAAGTGTGGACAGGATCCCAGCCCGATCCGATGTAGGCTGACCCAGAAGTAAGTTCCACTCCCTTATCCCCAGTAAGTGTGAATAGGATTGCAACCAGTGGCAGTCCAATCCCATGCAAATTTCACCTAGACATAAATCTCCCTTGAATTCAATAGAGCTCACACCTATTGAGCTCCATTTCTTGCCATTATTTTAATGTCATAGATATATAGATATATAGATATATAGATATATATTGGAGGGCTGCCTTTCACTGAAGCTTGCTTTACTAAAATCTATTCCTTGGTTCACCCCAGTGAAAGAATTGCTGGGGTCAGGGGATATAGAATATGGAATCTTAAAGATTTTTTTAACCTCCTGACTTCAAGCAGAATGGCATTGATCTGGTGACAATCCTACGCAGCGCATTTTCCTGGGAGTAAGCACTAGTCAACTCAATGGGGCTTTCTTTCGAATGGGGGGGGGGCGACAGAAAATTCCCCCAAAGGGAATTTATTCAGAGTAGATCCCTTATCCTTAATGATCACGACTAAGATAGCCAGTGTGGTGTAGGTTTAGAGTGTTGTCCTAGCACCTGGGGGACTGGTTCAAATCCGCCCCCACTTGTCCATGAGGCTCCTTTTGGGTCAGTCACTGCCTAACCTACCTCACAGGGTTGTTGTGTCGACTAAATGAGGAGGTGGAGAACCACGTGAGTCTCCTTGAACTCCTTTAAAGAAAAACGCGATATATAAATGCAATGAATACTGATGATAGTAATAATTTGCCGTCATTCTTGTGGCTTTATATAGGACAAACATTCCACAGAACCCCATTGATGTTGCTTGGGTCTTCATCCAATGGTCCTGCTATGGGAGTGTCCTTCGTTAGACTTCTTAAACTGGACACACACACACACCTTTCGCTGTAACGTCCCAGGGCCAGTTAACAGCAGTTTAAAATGACAATATTAATATGACTTTAAAACAATTAACTTCATTTATATCTCACCTTTCTTCCAAGGAGCTGGAAGCAACCTAGATGGTTCTCTCGCTCCATTTTCCGTTTTCCTTTCCATTTCCTCCTCAGAGGAGGGTCAAGTGTTCGTGAGGCCCCGATCCCTTGCGTCACCGATCCCTAGGGGAAACCCCCATTCATTCATTCGTTTCATATATCCTAATTTTTTTCTCTCCAAAGAGTTCAAAGTACGTGCTTCTCCTCCTCTTCCTTTAATCTCCACAACAACCCTGTGAGGTACGTTAGAATGAGAAGCAGTGACTGGCCCAAGGTCGTGGCTTAAGTGGGAGGGTTTTGAACCCTGATCTTTCCCAAATCCTAGTCCGACACCCTAACTACTATGCCACACTGGCTCTCACTGCGGAGACAAAGGCTTCTGGGCTGCAAAGTTCCTACCTGGGTCTCTGTTTCCTTTAAGCCGCCTCTCAGGAGCGTCAGGCGGTTCACCAAACAAGAGGTTGTTTGGTTGTTGCGCAAAAACCTATAATAACTAAAGCCAGAAAAAAGGGGGGGAAATGTTTATTTTTCTTAAAAGAAAAAACTTCTTCACCCCTCTTTGGTTCTCGCCCTGTCTTCCAGATCTCCCATAGCCCTCTCCTCTGGCCAGCTTCAGCTGTGAAATCGCCGTTTCACACACACCCCAGGCTTCTTAATTGTTGGGGAGGGGAAAATATGTATAAAATGAAATTTGTTTGCCACCAGGAGACCCTGGGCACACGCGTGGCTATTCTTTTTCTCTCTCCTCTCTCCCCCTCCCCAATTTGCCACAGAGTTTCCTTAAGCGTGGTGTTTTCTAAATTGCTTATTCTCCTCCCCCTCCCCCCCAAAAAATAATGTTCTCCGATTTCCTAATATAGAATGGGAAGAGGAGTCGATAAAGGAGTCGTTAACCTGTCATCGCAGGAGAAGGCAGCCCCACCTCTCCAAAGGGGTGGCAGTCGCGATGATCAACTCTTCCCACTAGGCATTGCTGTCGAGGCGAGGGGTCCGGTCCTTTCTCTCTGTTGGAGAAGGCAGAGGACTGGGTTCACCTGCGCCTTCATCAGCCTAAAGCTCATTCCTCTCTCCTCCTTATTTAATAGCCAGACTCCCAAAGTAAACATCTGGCGAGGAGAGGAGTATTATTACTACTTACCGTGGTTCAAATTTCCCACTCGTCCACGAAGCTCGTTCGAGATGACCTTGGCACAAATCTCTGCCTCTCTCAGCCGAGCCTACATCATAGGGTTGTTGTGAGCTAAAAGAGGACGGAAGGCATGAAAGAGGGAGAAAGAGAAGCATGTGTGCCTTCTTGAACAAAAAGGAGGGATATAATTGCAGCAATAAGTAAACAAAAATGATAATCATGATTTTGTTAGCCTCGTTAGTAACGCTGTGATGGAATCGTTTTGCAAAATTCTCCATGACTTTTTGCATGTGGCTCAGAAAGCAACTGTTCCAGTACAGTTTCTCTGAAAAGCTGCTGTGATTTACTCCCCTTGGCATGTGCGTGGTCTGGGATCCAAATGGGACCTTCAGCCAGGGATAATTAGTCAGTCAGAAGTTATCCCGTGCCTGAACAGGATGCTGAACTCGATCTGAACCACACAGGTCTGGTCCATCTCTTCAGAAGGCCTTAAAAACAACCAGGAGTCTTGTGGCACCTCAAAGACTTAGTGTTATCGTAAGCTTTTGTGGAATGCCAGCGCGTCCCTGGGAATAAGTGTTATATCCTGAATTACAGGAGTATACTGCATGTGGTTGACCAGCGAGGTCAGGAGGAAACGAAAGGCAGGAATCTACAGAGGGTGATAGCTTCGGTCACAAGCAAGAAAAAACCCAAAACAGGTATTGATAGCACAGTCCTCCTGTCATTAGTAAGTCAATCCACACTTTGATGAGCCACAAAACACTCTCGTTCAGTCCCGATAGAGTCGCTGTTCTCCATGAATTCCGGGTTTTCCCGCGCAAGCTCCTTGTTCCGGGATGGCCTCTATAAAATTGCGCAGTCTTTGCACTTGAGTTCGCCTCCCAGTCAAATCTAGACCCCTTTCTTTCAACGCGAGAGTGAACCCTGTGTTCCTATCCTACCAGTTGAATTTTTTTTTTTCTGGATCGAGCCCCACCGTTGAGTCCGCACGAGATCAGAATATTTTGCATTTATTTATTTATTCATTCTCTATCGAGATCAATATTCCGCGTTTACTCGCGTTTGATGCCTACGCAAAACACCTGTCTGCCCGTTGCCATCCTTACTGCTAGATCGTAGCCATCCTCAAATCCTCAAGGGCTGTCACGTGGAAGATGGAGCAAGCTTGTTTTCCTCCTGCTCCGGAGGGTAGGACTCGAACCCATGGCTTCAAGTTACAAGAAAGGAAATTCCGACTAAACATCAGGAATAACTTTCTGACAGAACAAGTCGTTCGACAGCGGAGTGGACTCCCTAGAGAGGTGGTGGATTCTCGTTCCTTGGAGGTTTTTAAACAGATGTTGATGGGCCATCTGTCATGTATGATATACAGTGGTACCTCGGGTTAAGTACTTAATTCGTTCCGGAGGTCCGTTCTTAACCTGAAACTGTTCTTAACCTGAAGCACCACTTTACCTAATGGGGCCTCCTGCTGCCGCCGCGCTGCCGGAGCACGATTTCTGTTCTCATCCTAAAGCAAAGTTCTTAACCCGAGGTACGATTTCTGGGTTAGCAGAGTCTGTAACCTGAAGCATCTGCAACCTGAAGCGTATGTAACCCGAGGTACCACTGTAGTTGAGAATTCTGCATGGCCTTGGGTTGGACTAGATGACTCTATGATTCTATCTTATTTTTATCGCTCTTATCTCCAGCGATGTCTTCTTTTAAATCCTTCGGGGGGGGGGTGAAATTTAATGTCTCGTTGAGCTTTCGAGAGAGAAGATGAGAAAGGTTATCGAAACTGCATTCCCCTTTAGGTCTGTGGAATATCGCGATTTGTGATTAAATTGGGAATCCTTTGCGTTGATATAGCGCTGGGCTGCGCGTCCCTCTTACCCCAACGAATAAATACCACTGTGATGTTGCATTGGTGAAGCGCAGAGAGAACCATCAGTTTCTTCATCCCACGGATGTGCAAGAGAATTGGGACGGGGGCTATATAAACAGGGGTCTTTTCCCCCCTTCACAATACATCTCAGTGGTTTCCCTCTCGGTAGGAGCCACGAGGCCCCAGCCCACTCCTATTCCCGCGGAATTGTCTACTGGGAGGAAACAGCGGGCTGCATACCTTTGCTGTCGAGAGGAGTGGCGGGGTGTATTTAAAACAATAATAATAATGTAGCTACTGTTTTAAGTGTCAAAGGAGAGGGAAGCGGATCAGTTATGGATGGCATACATTTATATATCTCTATATATTGCGCGCGCACACACTTTCAAAAAGAAATATACCTGTTTATGCAACTTCTCATCCCCCCCCCCCCATCACTTGGCGGTGGTGGAAAAGGAACCTCTCGCTTCTTCCCAGGAAGATTCTGAAAATATATTATCAGTTCGGGGAAGAGCTCCGGTTCCCATCAATCGGCACAGTCAGTTAAAGAGAGGGAAAGCCTGTCTAACGAGTAAGTCGCCCAAGGCGCTGGTCAGATATAAAATCAGGATAAAGGTTTAACACAAGAAGTTGTGTTGGATTGCTCATTTGCTTGAAAATGTGTGTGTGTGGATATATAATTTCAGACCAGCTGGTTCAACGAGCTAAAGGAAAAGGAAAGGTGTTTGGCTTCCATTTAGTGTAGTTTGCAAAAGTTTTTTTTTTTTCCGATTGGGGGGGGTTAAGAAAGAGCGGAGAGAGAGAGAGAGAGAGAGAGAGAGAGAAGGGGGGAACAAAGGACACTTCGGAGCTTTGGCGTCGGTGCCCGCTGGGAAGGAGGGATGGAGTCATCCTCCTTAAAGCTTCAGAGGAAGGGGGGAGACCAGCTGCCTTCACCCCTCCTTCTCCGCCCCTGCCACTGTCCTGGGTTTCAGAGAATTATGATCGCTGTTTAGGAGAGGAGGGACGTCGTAGCCTGGGCTGAATTGACCCAAACAAACCAAATCGACTAGAAAAAGATGATTCACATGTTCTTATTCCTATTGGTATTAATGTCAAAGATCTAGCTATTGTGCTTCGGCTGGGAAAGGGCTATGGGTTAATAATGATAATTATTAAGAAAAAGCTGGAACACGCAACCTTAACTAGTTCTGGGTGAGAGACGGAGAAGGGTTGTTGTTTTTTCATTTCAGAAAATGCTTCTCGGTTGTGGGAAGGGGGAATAAGCCCCGCTGAACTCGGCGGTGCTTCCGATTGAGACGTGTATAGGATGGGGGGGCTGCAATCCTAGGTGCCGTGAAACCCACTAGGACTTACTCCGAGAGAACTTGCGTACGAAAGGGCTGCTATCCTTAGGCGCCGCTTCCCGGGAAAACGTTCCCATCGAGCTCAACAGAGCTTGCTTCCGAGTAAACGTGCATGGAATCTGGCTGCTCCCGGGCTGTTGTTCGCCGGGTAGGTTGCGCAGGAGACGAACCACACACACGCACGCACCAGATTCACTGAAACATGCCCCGGAGTATATATGAATTATAGGATCGGGTTGCGCCTCTTGAACGATCTTAAGCGCTTTCAGGTAACACGAGTGGGGCCTTAATGCCAGATCCACGTGGCTAGGATCCGGGCTGCCTGGCTGCGATTTTCGCGTTCCAAGACCCCATGAAACCAGCAGCCGACAAAAATCGATTCGCCAAGTGGGGAGGGGGGAGAAAGAAAGAAGTGTAGACCTTACACCTGAGTGTCTAACTCTCAAGAAATTATATGGAGTGGGGAAAGAGACTTAAAAGGGGCTGAGCGACCCACTGGCTCGCTTCTAACCATGCTGTTACTCTGAAGTAAATCCTAGTACAATACTGATATGTTTGTTCTTTTCCACAAAAGTCTATTGCCTTCCAAGTTACCAGAGAAGCGATGCTGCGAAGTCTACTCGGAAGCAAGCCCTCTCCTGCTCAGAGGTCCGAGGGGAGCGATCTTCCAGCTGCTTAAAGCTACCGGTAAATGAGGGTCCCTTCCTCGACTCACAGCTGCCCTTAAGTCATTTTCGGGGGGGGGGGGGATACCTGCTAGGTGTGAAGGCAGAAAGACCTCCTTGACTGACTGGAAGAGTTGTGGGTCCCGATGTTGTGAATCGTATCTGCTCCTGCTGTTCTGAAACCTATTGTGGAGACGTTGTCTCTCAAATATATATTATACATATATGATGCAGTCAAGGTGGACGGGTCTCTCTCCCCAAGTTTAAGGCTTGGGTTAAGGTAAGGGGGTTCCCGGTTATCACTCCCTTCTGCTTAGGACAGAATTGATGTCCTTCCTAGACTCCCTTTAGCGGGGAAATGACTGCTTATTTTTGTGTGCAAACCTCTATTCTAATAGGTTGGGGGGCAGAGAAGCGGTCCCTGGAGGAGTTAGGGCGACGGAGTTGAGGGGAGAGTGCTGAGGTCCCCCCCTCTCTCTCCCCTTTTCCTCGCCCCCCCAAAAAACCTCATTTGTCCTGGGAAGTGGCAAAACTACTTTTGACGAAATAGTGGTTTGTTTGTTTTCTTGGAGGGGGGAGAGAAGGGACGTCATTCTTCCGCCTCCCCAGGTAAACTTTAGGAAAGTTTTAAAAAATAATGATCGGAATGCTAGCACTTAAGAATATATAGAGATATATAGGGGAAGATTCCGTTTTCTCTCTTACGGAGACCACCACCACCCACTTTTTAAAAAACAAATCCTCTAGATATACGTCTGGGAGAAGCGGGGGACACACCAGCCCCTTTGCGATTGGCTCCCAAGCCTCGGAGTTAAATCTCCCTTCTCTGCGCTCATGAATAAAAAAAGGAGGTTTTTTAGAAGGGAGAAAGGGGGGAGGAAATCCCCACTCTGCAGCCTATCAGAGTTGCTTCGGTCTCCCTTTCTTGCATTTCCCCCGATGCGCCAAAGTTCAACCCGTCTTCGCAACTTCCAACCCTTCCTATACTAGCAGTCATCAGACACCCCCCCTTCTTCTTCTTCTTCTCCTCCCCCCCCCCCTAAAAAGAAGCAACACACGCACGCAAAATAAGAGTGAGGGAAGAAAGGGGGAAGGAAGGAAGAAGGAGGCAAAGGAGGGGGGGTAGAAAACCTTCCACAAGCCTCCTCTAAAGAAATTCAACCTCTGCTCGCTTTCACTCCACAGTCTTCATCGCGCATTCCTAAAGGACGCAAGCTCAGTTCCAGCTGGTCAATTTCAACCCCCCCCCCCCTTTTTTCATTTTTTTAAAACTCTGGGGGGGCTTTGGGGGAGGCGAGTGGCTGAGGTTTTCCAAGAGGGGACAGACCAGAGGAGGGGTCCTCTCTCCTTCTGTCTCTCTCCACGTTCTCTCTCCCCGCACCCCATTTTTTTGGTAAAAAAAAATATATAGACACTTTTTTTCTTGCAAAGATTTGGACTCCCCTTTTTTCTCCGGCTTTCTCGACTTGAAACCTTCCATCCCAGCGGCCCCCCCTTTCCTCCTTCCCTCCCACCCACCCGTTCATCCCAGCAGCCTCGTCTGGAGTATGGCTGCGCTCCCTGGGACAGTACCAAGGATGATGCGCCCAGCACCCGGACAGAATTATCCCCGCACCGGATTTCCTTTAGAAGGTAAGCAGGCGGCTCGTTTTTCCTTCCCAGGTTAGATACTTGTTTTGTTTTTTAAAAAAGAAGAATTTAATTACAAAATAAAAATGTTAGGGTTTGGTTTTCCTTCTTCGCTTCTTAGCGTGGCCTTCCGATTCGTTTCATTTTTAAACTTTTCGCCATTATTAAACTTTCAGCCCCTGTTCTTAATTTTTTAAAAGGAGGCATTTGTTCAAAAGGAAGTTTCGTTTTTAAAGCGCGCTTGGAAACCGCCCTAAAGCCAGTCTCCTTTTACTGGGGAGGAAGCCCTCTTGCCGGGCTTACTCCTGAGTAAAGACGGCGCTTACAACCGCCTGCCTGCGAGGGTAGG
This sequence comes from Podarcis tiliguerta, assembly GCF_965153285.1. Lineage (NCBI taxonomy): Eukaryota > Metazoa > Chordata > Lepidosauria > Squamata > Lacertidae > Podarcis > Podarcis tiliguerta. Next base: position 12,747,540 of record NC_139541.1, read on the forward strand.
CGCGTTTGGGACAAAGCGGGTCTTTTTCACTCTGCGAGCCAGCCTGCGCGTGATGGAAGGAGTCAGGCGTTTCTCGCTGCCGTTTGGCATTCCTAAGCTTCCCTCCAAATCCTAACGAGACACCAATTTTCCAAACTGTGGTCGTTATATATATATATAATATTGTGGGGTTGTTTCGTTTGCCATTGACTCGTCGCAGACCGTTTTGGAAGGGGCTTTTGAATGAACTTTGCGCAGCTGGCTCCCTTCCTTTACCCCCGGTTTCCGTTTGCATGAAAATGTCTGTTCGTCCTCCACCGCCCCTTACCCCAAAAACCAGAGTCCGGCGATGATATTTTTCGGTTTAAAAACGAGAAGCGAGTGAAAGCGACCCGGCGCGTCTGCGATGGAACGTTGGGCGCGCCAAAGGTTCGGAAAGAACTTGTCACTTTCTCTTGTCAATTACACCCACGTTCTCTCGCCTCTACAACCTCCCCCCCCCCCCCTCTCTCTTTATATTTGGATGAGAGCGAGAAGTAATTAGAAAGCGGCTTTCCGACATCTCTCCCCTAAAAAAAAACCCACACAATTTTCTTCAGTCTCTCCCCCGCCCCACCACAGGTCCCCTGATTGGCGACCAAACCAGAATTAAACAAACTCCGGGTCCCCTTCCCTGCATTTATTAAAGCAAAGCTCGCTCAGCCGAGAGCGTGCTCAAGTGGGCGAGCAGGCAGTGGGTGGGGGGGCGAGCAGGCAGGGGACCCACGCCGGCTGCGCAAAAACCCACACGCCGCGGGGATTTGGAGTGAAGGGCCTCCTTTTCTGCGAGCAAATGAAGTGAAGCGGCGCTGGAAAGGGAAAAAGAGATCAGGGGGATTACCAAAATATTTGCACAACGTGATGGGGAATAATGACGAGGCGGAGCGGGCGGCCGGTCCAGGCGCCTCTCGGAGGCAGGCTGAGCCCACTCGAGGCTGAGCTGTGGCTAATGACAGCGCGCGCCGAGTGACTCCGAATTAGCGGCGCGTGATTCTTGATTAAACCGCCAGGCGAGGACCGGAATCCACTTTCCTCTCTTCGCCAAGAAGTGTGGAAGTCGGGGGTTAGAGGGGGTGAGAGAGAGAAAGAGAAAGAGAGACCATCATATAACACACACACACCCATCCCCGTCTCTTTTTTTCTCTCCCCCACCCCAATTTCCAAATGTGATGGGGAGCCACCATCCTCGAAGCGAGGAAGAAATATTAAAAAGAGAGAGGGAGGGAGGAAAGGGGGGGGGAGAAACCCGAATACTTTTCTTTCTCACACCCCCTCAAAATAAAATTCATGTCTACTTTTCCACTACCAGAAAATTGGGGGATATGTGACTTTAAATACCCGCTTAAAGCAATATTTATATTTAGAAGTTTTCTCCGGGTCTCATTCAAGTGTTGGAGTCCTAAGAAAAAGCGCTTGGGAAGATGGGCGCTTTTCATAACGCAGATTTGGTTACAGCAATACTTTTTAAAAACATATCAGGAAGCGTGCACATGTATAAAATAGACTTTTATTTTAGGTGAGAACTATCTGTATATGTGTATAAAAGCATCATAAAAAGCATATAAAAATATAAAAGCGAGCTTACTCTAGATCCCATTTATGATTTGGTTAATCACTAAATACTGATAATCCCTGATTTATATATACTGAAATGAACTCTTTCTATATATGCATATAAATTCATTTATGTAAAGATGAACAGGTATTCCTTATATGTGTGTGTGTCTCCATACAGTATGTTTGAACAGAAATACGTAACGCAAACACACTTTCCCCAAAAACCTTGGCTGTTTCCAAGCCTAACAGGTCACAGAAAGGGGGGAATGAGGTTTCTATAACGGCGCCGTTCTCCAAGCTGGGTAAGGATGAGGGAGAAAGGACATTTTGTAGTTTATCAAAAGTAGTGGTTTGGGGAGAGGGGGTTAGAAGACGTTGGTGGTTGTTATTTGCAGGGGGCGCGTGTAGGCCGAACTAGAGAAGAAGACGAAAAAGGACAACCTTACACAGATAGAGATCAAGGCAGCTGAGAGGGAAACGCAAACAGATGTCTGCGCGCTCAGCTGGAGAGGCGCCCAGGGAACCATTTATAAAATATATATTGGGGTTAAGGGGAGGAGGAGGGGAGGGGAATTTTGAGAAGTTTTGGCGCAGACCGATCTGTGGGAAAGCGACAAAGCGCCTGGTATTTGCCTCCAACTTACTCAGAGAAGACCCACTGAAAGGGATGGCCCGAAGATAACGCTGTCCATTCCTTTCAATGGTTCCGACGCCCTGTATTTAAAATGAACCCGGGGAGAGGAAAACCCCGGAACCGGGCGCCGCTCTCCTCCTGGGTTCAGTGAAACTCCCGCGGGAGAGAGGTTCGGATCTCCGCCAGAGACATTAAAGGGAGAAACTGGCTCCAACGGAGTCTTGGGGGCCATGTCTACGCGAGAGTAAGCCCCTCAAAAGCCCAATGGGGCTTCCTTTCTGAGGGGTCCTCCGGGCGTGCTTGCTCCCGAGGGAGCTCACGCCTGGCTGAATAAAGCGGGCCTTACTCCCGAGGAGCTGGCGCATAGGATGCTGTTGCGCGGGTGGTTTGGCGCGCAGCGCGTTCCTAAGGAGGAGTGGTTCCTCTTTGTTCCGCGCTGCTTATTCTTGGAGCAAGCGCGTGTAAGGCAGTAGCTGGCAGTTAAGTATGTTTTCAGGGGGAGTGTGAGGAAAAACCCGCCCCAGCACACGGCCTTGCCAGTTACACTGAAAGTTCTCAAACCTATCTTTGTAAGCTGTCTCTGACGCATACACAGAGTGCCGACCATTTGGGCCTCGACTCGGTTTAGACCTCGTAGCTGAAGCAGGAAAGTATATTCTGATCAGCACCGCGATCCCAAAGCCCTGACTTTGGTGTGGTTCTTAGGAGGGGTTGGGAAAAAGAAAGAGGCGTGTTTCACGTGCCCGCGTGTCGTTTGAACATAAAACAGCCCTTTGGCTTTTAAAAGCGAGAAATTTTGGAAAGGAGGGATGTTACCACGGGACAGAGATATTTAAGGAAGGCTCACCTTCATAACGTTTCATTGTAACCAGAATTTATTCCTGCTTATCTGGACCTGGGTTCAAGGGGAGCTTTATTCATTCAGAATCCGCATCGAAAAAGACCATAGAACTTTTTGTGGGGGGTGAAATTTTCTAAGATTGAGGGGGGACACCCCCCAAAATAGTCCCTTTCCTCCAAGTCTTTAGTTAAGTGGATTGTGGATAAGGCCTCTGAGTGGGTCCTCCGTTGGAGCACTCCAAATCCAGACCAAACGCGCCGGTGATGGGCGCTTCGATGTACAGTAATCCGAATTGCTGTAAAATCCTCCGCTCATTCCCGTCCCCTTAGATATCAGTTCGATAAATAAAAATAGTAGAGACTTACTTCCGGGCAAACATGGTTAGGATCGGGACCCAGAATGTTGTGAATTTTATCTTTCAGTGTCCCACTTTTTAAATAAAATAAAATAAACTTATCAGCCACGATTTGAGTCCGGAACTAAACTTGAACCGGGTTCAGTCAGAAACGACCTCGCCCTCTTTCGTTTTCTCCAGCTCCGCTGTGAATCGGATCGGGACCCTACTTCCGAGTAACTGTAATGAGAATAAGGGAGGGTGTGCGCGTGTGTTGTGTGAGCCTGCACTAAATAAAAACCCGATTCACTTTCTTCCCGATCTCAAGACAGTGATAAATTTGCCGATCCAGATAATAAGTTTGTCTCTAAATTCAAATAGGCGAGATCTAGATTATATAGGTGCTTCCTTATACATCCAGCAAGTTATCTATAACTACGGGGAATATGTGGATAAAACGAAGTGAGTAAAAATGTAGGTATTGCCCGCTCCGCATCACAAAGGGGAGACTGCGGTGGATCTGGTCCCGAGATCCACTTATGCTGTGAGCCAATAAACGGGTTCGGTCGGGACTTACTCCGCGATACGGGTCTGGTTCGAAATCTGGTTAAATTCAGGCGGGGTAGGTAGAGGATGACAGCCTTACCTCGGTTAAAGTGTGATAAGGGCTTTACCCCGAGGGAACCCGCAGGTAAAAGTCACCTTTGCCTTCTCTCTCCCGCTCCCTCTCTTCTCCTTTACCTCGCAGTCTCTACCCCGCTGGGCCAAGGCCGGGTCAACCAGCTGGGCGGCGTCTTCATCAACGGGAGACCCCTCCCCAACCACATCCGCCACAAGATCGTGGAAATGGCCCACCACGGGATCCGGCCCTGCGTCATCTCCCGCCAGCTCCGTGTCTCCCACGGCTGCGTCTCCAAAATCCTCTGCAGGTACCAGGAGACGGGCTCCATCCGCCCAGGAGCCATCGGTGGAAGTAAACCCAGGGTGAGTGAGTGGGAGTCCCCGGGGTGGCTACCTCGGGCACGCGCGGGGTGGGGTAGCCTTCACCTCTTCTCCCCTACCTCTTAACTGGGTTTGGGGGGGACCCTTCTCTGGACACGCACCCCGAAAGCGAAGGGAAAACATCTTGTACTCCGTGCGCAGAAGGTTCCGGGTTTCCAGGTAGGGCTGCTGCGAGAAAATCCTACCTGATTTCCATGGCTGCTGCCTGCCAGAGCAAACAATACGGAGCTAGATGGCAGCTTAACTATTTCCCTGAAGCTGCCACCCTAGCCTCGCTTACTTGGGGACTAAAAAAAGCCCCACGGGATCTGAGCAGACACGGTTCAGTTTGCCCGTTATGTCTCACAACCGGGCTTACTTCCCAATAAGAAAAAAGAAAAAGTTGCGCGATATCGTGGCTCTTAGCTATGGTCCGTTGAGGAAAGATTTTCGGACGGGCTTTCTCTCGGGAGACGTGTCCCGGATCGGGGCCCTCCGGCTGCTCTTTTTTTTTCTTTTTTCTTTTTTGCATTCATGGTTATTTATCATGAGATGAGCCTCTGGGCGATGGGTCCCGTCATCTCCGACAGGCAGCTCAAAATAGTAAGCGTTTACTGAGAGAAAAGCGAAATCTGTCAGTTCCTCATTTGATCTCACTTTACAACCATAAATCACAGCAGAGTGGATAAAGGATGATATTTGCAGCTAATTTATAATCGTTCACACTCGGAGTCATTTTTTTAAAAAAATCTTTAAAAAAATATGTATCTTTAGAAGTGAGAGGCTGGGGCGGGGAATCTGTCCGACTCCAGGCACGCTTACTCAGGAGTAAGCTCCACTGAAACCCATGGAACTTTACTTCTGAGTAAGGATCCCAGGGTGGAACTGGACCGGTCCCCTTACTCTCAAGTAAGCCCCCGCGCGAAGCCCCGAGCCCTAGGGGAAATTCCTCGGAAACGAGTCCTACGGCGTACAACGGGGTTTACTCCTAGGTAAATGCGTAGAGAGGTGCAGTAAAATATTGACTTGAAAAAACTGGGCTCTTTGAGGGGTTTGGGAAACCATCAAAAGTTGTAAAATAAGGACCCTCCGGTTAAAGGGGGTGGTGTTTTTTTTTATAGAAGCCTTTAAGGAGAGGGTGCTGAATAGTTTGGATTTAGGAGGCTATCCTGAGGTGGGGGGGGGGCGATTTGGGAAGCCACCAAAGGCTTGATGCAAGCACCCTTAGAATAAATTCTAGACTAAAACGGATCTTATTTATGTATTTTTTTTATTTTAAGAGGGGGTTGTAGCCACTGCTAGTCCTACTCAAAGTAGACCCACTGAAGTTTACAGACCTGGCTGTCTAAGTGTCATGAATTTCCATGGGTCTACTCTGAGTAGGGTTTAGTTGGGAGTCGTTTAAAGAGAACATTTGAATGGCCAGGCGCGTGGGCTGAGGCGAGGGCGCACCTTTACCCGCTCCCCAAAATTTAAATTTAAAAGTGAATCCTTTTTCTTTCTCTTTCCCCTGCCCCACCCACTGCAAACCTCTTCCCCCCACCCCACCTCGGATCTTTTCCCGACGGCGCATTGATCCCAAAAGCAGGTCGCTACTCCCGACGTGGAGAAGAAAATCGAAGAGTATAAACGAGAAAACCCCGGGATGTTTAGCTGGGAGATCCGAGACCGACTGCTGAAGGACGGGCATTGCGACCGAAGCACGGTCCCTTCAGGTGAGAAGGCAGCTTGGAAAAAGCCCAAACGGGGAGAAGGAAGGGTGGGGGAATGAAATCCTGTAATTGGGTGGGGAGGAGGGAGGAACTAATCTAGGGATGCGTTTATCTACAAACAGGCCAGCTTGAGACCAAAATCTTCCCCTCCAGGCTAAGAGGCGGGCAAATAACTCAATGCACGCGCTCAAAAGCACAGACCAGGTTCCGTGCGTTTTGTGACTCCCCAAGAAAGCGTTCTGCAGCACTCTGAAGCTTGCATAGCCTTTGTTCTGCCGTCCTGTTTCAGACTGAGAGGCCCAGGAAGAAATAAATAGGCAAATCCCTGGATGCAGAAATCCAAGATGAAGCTAGAGTTTGATCCCATCTCCAGGTTTACTCTGGATTTTTTTTTTTTTACTTTTTACACAAATTCCTCCCCAACCCCAACCCGTCCTCTTGCAGTTTCAGGTGGTACAGTCCACAAACAACTTCAGCTGTGTGTGATGAGACAGCCCTGAGTCTCAAGCTGAATTTGCAGCTTTGACTTCTGGCTCTGTCTGCCCCATCAGCAGAAGCTGGTCTTTGCAGCAATGTTGCAGGCGGCTTAAGTGGCTTCTGGATCACTGGGGGGCGGGGGTGTCCCTGATCCCCAGTATTTGCAAATCTGGACTTATAACGACACCCTGTAGACTAGCGAGTGAATTGTGCAGAAGGGTTGCTAAACCTAAAAGTGTCCATTGCGAATGTGGGAAGACCTGCGGATGTTATCAGAGCCTTCAGCTGGATCAGGTCGAATCCAGCATCCTCTTCTCACAGCGGCCAGCCTGCTGCCCCATTGGCAAGCCCACAAGCAGAGGACCAGAGCGCTTTCCCTTCCTGTGGGTCCTAGCGACTGGTATTCAGAATGATTGCCGCCTTCAAAGGTGGAGACTGAGAGCATAACCATCATGACTAGTGGCCATTGGTAGCCTCTTTGTCCTCTTTGAATTTGCCCTAACCTCTTTTAAGACCAGTTAGGTTGCTGGCTATCACTGTGTCCTGTGGGAGTGAGTTCCAGAGTTTAACTTTGCACTATGTGAATAATGACTTTCCCCTGCCTGTCCTGAATCTTCAAACATTCGTGAGTTCTAGTGTTAGGAGAGAGGGAGGAAGACCTTTCCGCTTTCTCCATACCATGCATAATTTCAGGTATTAAACGCTGAATGTGGAGACTCAGAAATCTAAAACCTCAATTCTCTTAATTTTGCGTGGCAGCAAATACAGTAAGGGTTATACATTAAATAGATAAAATTGACCCCCAGAGCTACAATTTATTAACAGATAAACTTTAACTTCTTGCTGTGTGTGTGTGTGAGAGAGAGAGAGAGAACTCTGTACCAAAAGGTGGTAGCCCACATATTTTCCCAACAATGGATAGCACTTTATCAAGTTAATTTGGAAGGTGAGTTTGCAAGCTTTCAGATGTCCAGTGGCGTAGCGTGGGGGGTGCAGGGGGGGCCGGGCGCACCGGGCGCAACATCTGGGGGTTAGGGTTAGGGGGCGCAAATCCACGGGTTAGGGGGCGCAAATTACTTGCCTTGCCCCGGGTGCTGACAACCCACGCTACGCCACTGCAGATGTCACAGCATTCTTCAGCAGACTGAAAGCTTACCTGAAACTCAAAACTTTGCACACCTGTCTCTCTGCCTCCCTGATTTTGGGTCACAGAGATGTTGTTGTGTGGCCTTTGTTTTTGGGTCGCAATTATGCATACTTTATTTGTGTTGTTCATTTTTTGAGAAACAGCCTATGTGACTCAAACAAGTGACATTTCACTTATTTTCAATCTCCCTGGCTTCTCCTGACGGTTTGGAGCAATTTGAGGAGAAAAACAGAGCAAGCCAGACAATCCCATTTTACATATTACCCAATACATTTGATGCAACCTTCTGAGTATCACAGAGCTATGCATCAGTCTGGCAGAGAGTCTGGTATAACCCGAAAGCTGTCATACTACATTCTTAAAACACTAAAGAAAATATTCCTTTCTTGTTGCTATAAATTCAGAACCAACCATACAACCCCTTAGAGTTTTGTCGAGATGAGCCAGAACAGAAAAACTACATCTCTTCTTGTCCCTGACCCCATCAATTCAGATACCTAGTAATATTTTCCAGATTTTTGTCTGATAGGAAGAGAGGGTGCCATCCAGATGATTCAAACTACAGTTCCCAGCAGCTCTAGCCAGCATGACCAGTGATCAGGGGTGATGGGAGATGTAGTTCAAGATATCCGGAGGGTGTAAGAAGTCCTGATCTGCACAGCAAAATAGAAAAAGGTCTTGGAGTGGACAGTGCCACTGCCCCTTTGTCTCCTGGGAGGAGAGTCCATTTTGCACACAAGAGGATTCCAAAACTGATACAAGCACACCCACACCCAGTTTGTAATGGTACAGTCCCTTTGTGCCACCTCATTCTGTGCTTTCCAGGTTAATACCCAGTGCCAAGCCTTACCCAGAGTTGACCCATTGAAATTCATGCATTTTATTTATTTCATAAAATTTATATACATTTGATAGTGGAAAAGGAAAAAAACCCTTTTTAAAAAAAAAAATGGACATAGCTAATTTAGGTCCATGAATTTCAATGGATCTACTCTGAGTATTAGGACTTAGCTGGATATAACCTCCATTTGTGGGTGTTTTTTTATCTGGATGCTGAACACTTTAACATCTGAGGGCAGGTTGTTTTAATGTTCCTGTGTTACTCCTCCTATAGTTTAGAGAGGATCTACTGTTGCCATATTTGAAACTTACTTTAATAACTGGCATTAAAAGCAGGATATACAGTAATTAACAAATGCATGATATCATTAGTAAGATCCACCCTGAGATACCTGAGTAAAATTGTATACCAGAATTTCATATAAGGCTCCCCTTCTGGGCACATTTACTTAGAAGCAGGCGGTGTTAAAAGGTAGGGAGATTTAACTTGGCAAGTAATTTTAATGTATCTATCTATCTATCTATCTATCTATCTATTTATGTATGTATGTTTGTATTATTCACCCTTCACCCTAAGGTACCAGGGCAGGTTATAGCATTAAAGTACAATATTAAAAACAATTTGCAGGGCCCAGTTCAGAAAACATCAAATATAACACCAAAGTCATTAAAAACAATATTGTCCTGAGTATGAGTAGACAGTGTTTAGGCCCTGTCAATTTCACTTTTACTCTGCCTTCCGGGTGTCCAGGTATTCATGGTGTGGATGGGTAATTCAGATTAAAATCCTCCTCCTCTTCTTCCTCCTCCTCCTCCCAAACCAGGAAGTTCTGGTGTTTTAATTTGGGGAGAGACATCATTCTATTGGCATGATATAAAGGCCTGTGGGTTTTCTGGTTCTACTAAATTCTTCAATAGGTATAAAGTGAAAAAGTTATATGTCTATACATTTGCAATGAGGGCATAAGGGGGGGGGGAGAGAGAGAGAGAGAGAGAGAGAGAGAGAGAGAGAAAGAAAGAAAGAAGGAAAGAAAGAAAGAAAGAAATCCAGTAGAGGCTGCTCCATGAAGGTAAATGGGGCCTCATCCAGTCTGCCTTCTTACTTACATCCAGTTCAAGGGGAGTGACCCTTCTCCTCCTTAGTCTCAACATTGACCTTGCAGAATTCAGCAACCAGGAGGATGGGAGCACAACCGGAATTAGTTGACTGCCTTTTATTGGCTGTGTCGCCACCTACTGTTGACCTCCCTTCCGCCCCACCAATCTCAATTCCAGCAGACACTGGAATTATTGGAAGTCAGCTGTGTACAATGAGACGAGATGCGTTACACAGTCGCATCACCAAAGACACTTTGACTTTATTTTAATATTTTATCATTTTTGCTGAATTCTTATCCCAACCTTTTCTCCAAGAAGTGCCAGGTCTCTCCCCGCTCCTCATTTAATTCCTAAAACACCCCTGTGAGGTAGCTTAGACTGAGAGGCAGCAACTAGCCTATGGTCACCCAACGAGCTTCATGGCCAAGTCAGGATTTGAATTGGGTCCTCGTCAAACACTCCCAGCACTGCATCTCTCCGGCTTTCATAAGTCAGGCCATGAAGAGTTAGGTAATACACAACTGAGGACAGCTTGGGTCTCCAAATGACCATACTGTTAGGACACAGGGGCCAAGGTAGGTTACCAGGGCCATTGGAAGGCCCGTACTGTGGGCGCCATGAGCAGGCAGTTGAGAAGGAAACTTCAACACTAAAGGGGCCACCACCACAAAGGCCATATTCCCTAAACCTGTTAGCTGAATTGATCTGTCTGATGTTGTGCAAGTATGCAGGGGCCCCCTAGAAGTTCTTACAAATGTCAAGGGTCATATAAGGGAAGGCGGTGCTGTCCCCAAACTGTTTAGGGCAGGCAGGACCACTGTTCCCTTGTGAGTGACCTTCTGGTGGCTGTCGGAGCTAGCGGCAGAGCAACAAATAGGAATTTTAACTTGGTACGGCGGGTTGGTTTCTAAACAAACACACATATTGGCACCCACACCCACACCCCTTATCCTTCATCTAGGCAGGCAAGAGGAATGATCGGAGTTCAAGGACGCATTTCTAGCCAGGCAAAAACACTCAACCAGGGTGGCGAGCAGGGTGTGTGTGACCTGGCAAGAGTCCCAGGGCCAGACAGAGAGGGCTGGATTTGATCTCGGCACCCATGGTTCCCCATGCATTTATATTCTGCCTTCCTCCCCCAAGGACTCCCATGGTCTCCCATGTCCTAGTCTAAACAAAATACAGAAAAATTCCTTCCAGTAGCACCTTAGAGACCAACTAAGTTTGTTATTGGTATGAACTTTCGTGTGCATGCACACTTCTTAAGATCTGAAGAATATCTGAAGAAGTGTTCATGCACACTATAGCTCATACCAATAACAAACTTAGTTGGTCGCTATGGTGCTACTGGAAGGAATTTTTTTATTTTGTTCCAACTCAACTACGGCAGACCAACACGGCTACCTACTTGTACCTATGTCCTAGGCACTCTAATCCAGGCATCCCCAAGCTTCAGTCCTCCAGATGTTTTGGACTACAATTCCCATCATCCCTGACCGCTGGTCTTGTTAGGTAGGGATCATGGGAGTTGTAGGCCAAAACTTCTGGAGGGCCACAGGTTGGGGATTTATTTATTTTTTTAATTTGGGACCAGCAGCCCATCGCAGTCTTTTGGCCTCCACTTATGCCAAGGTATAGGGACGCAGGTGGCGCTGTGAGTTAAATCACAGAGCCTAGGACTTGCTGATCAGAAGGTTGGAGGTTCGAATCCCTGTGACAGGGTGAGCTCCCGTTGCTCGGTCCCTGCTCCTGCCAACCTAGCAGTTCGAAAGCACGTCAAAGTGCAAGTAGATAAATAGGTACCGCTACGGCGGGAAGGTAAACGGTGTTTCCGTGGCTCCTCTGGTTCGCCAGAAGCGGCTTAGTCGTGCTGGCCACATGACCCGGAAGCTGTACGCCAGCTCCCTTGGCCAATAAAGTGAGATGAGCGCCGCAACCCCAGAGTCGTCTGCGACTGGACCTAATGGTCAGGGGTCCCTTTACCCTTTTTTATGCCAATGTACCAACTGAAGCCTCAACACACACACACCCCTCAAAAGGCATTTTGAGGACAGTAGTTTCAGTGTGTTGGTTTGTTAAGGATGGGAGTTGTGTGTGTTTATCCTAAATATAACTGGGGTTGGGGGTTGGGCTGAGTATTTAGAGAGTCGTTGGCCTGTTTGTTGATTTAAGGACTCCTGCGAGAGTTAAGTACATCTAAGATGACACCTGCTAAAACAAGGAGAAGAATCATAGCTCAGTGGTAGAGCATCTGTGTTGTGTCCCAAAAGTCCTGGGTTCAGCCTTTGGCATCTGCAGGCAGAGCTGGGAAAAGACTCCCTCCCGGAAACCCTGGAGAGCAGCTGCCAGTCAGAGTAGACAATACTGAACTAGATGGACCAGCGAGCTCTCCCTCTGCTTAAAGTAGTTTCCTAAGTGAGATACCTCATTGGGCTTTTATTCCTTTCACTTCATATATATTACTACAACTTGTGTTCCGTAAAATTCACACTGTAATACAGTGAAATACAGTATGTAAGAAAAATAAAAGAAGCAATCAAATTTTAAATATTATTACTATTTATTAAACTTGTATACCACCCTATTCCTGCAGGTCTCAGGGTGGTTCACAGGATTAAAACTAAAGATTTATACAATGATTTGGTGTGGGCATGTCCACCTGAACAAGGATTGCTGGCCGCTGATGGTCCATGGACCACTTTTATTTTGTTTTAAGCCCTGGTTTAGAAGAAGTTAGGGACGCGGGTGGCGCTGTGCGTTAAACCACAGAGCCTAGGACTTGCCGGTCAGAAGGTCAGCGGTTCGAATCCCCATGACGGGTTGAGCTCCCGTTGCTCGGTCCCTGCTCCTGCCAACCAAGCAGTTCAAAAGCACGTCAAAGTGCAAGTAGATAAATAGGTACCGCTCCGGCGGGAAGAAACAGGTACCGCACGCGGCGTTTCTGTGTGCTGCTCTGGTTCGCCGGAAGCGGCTTAGTTCTGCTGGCCAGATGACCCAGAAGCTGTAAGCCGGCTCCCTCGGCCAGTGAAGCGAAATGAGTGCCGCAACCCCAGAGTCGGTCACGACTAGACCTAATGGTCAGGGATCCCTTTACCTTTACTTAGAAGAAGTTCCTGTTTGGTGTGGATGCAACAGAGACTTTTGGGCTGTTGGCCAATCTATCTCTTGGCTTAATGTGGATTGCAAACCCCAGTGCTTCCTCTAATTCCCCCTCATCTATTCCACTTTGCCCTCCAACTACTGCTGCCCCAAGCATTTTCTTCCCCAAATCTGGACGTTCCCTGTGCTTTGAAAATCTAAACAGGAGAGCTTCAATCTCCAGATGGACAGGCCTTATGAGTTGGGGCTGGTGATAGGGTGTCATGGGGATGGAGCAGCAATAGATGTTGACCTTCCACCATGGATGGAGAGAATCCTCACCATTCCTGATGGAAGTACCTCTTTTGCCTCCCAGTTTCAACTTTCCAGTTTCAAAGCAGCTTATATTTTCTTCTTCTGTCTTTGACTGTCTGAGGTTTAGTGAGTTCGATTAGCCGGGTGCTCCGAATCAAGTTCGGGAAGAAAGAGGAAGAGGAGGACTGCGATAAGAAGGAGGACGACAGCGAGAAGAAGGCCAAGCACAGCATTGACGGCATTTTGGGCGACAAAGGTAGAGAGAAAGGGAGGGAGGGGGAGAATTACGAACACATACATCCCCTTAAAAATATATATATTTTTGGCCTCTCTCCTGGTTTCCTCCATCCTATTGTATGTTGACATTGTGAAGTGAGTGGGAACTGCAAAAAAAATGTTTCAGCATTGAAGTGTTTCTGTTCCTGGAGTGTGCCAGCCAGCAAGCCACACCTTTCTGGGGCTACTCCATTCCAAGTTAGTTTGTTTATATTCACTGCAAATTCCTCTGAGCCCACCAGTGGCTTCCTCCTTGTGCTTGTGCAGATGGCCTTGTTTTGGTGGCACTCAGAGGATGAGCCTGTTGTTCGTATGTGAAACTTCCCTCCCGGTGCTGTTGAGACTCCACCTCCCAGTATTCAGAAAACAATTCCGGTTTTAACCTTGTCACCCTGATCTGCTAGCTTTCTTTGTGCAGGGAAGGGATGTTCATACTGGTAACTACCACATCTGTAGTCTTGCAGCGACGGTTGCTTTCTATTGGTTCGTTTCAAAAGTTTATTGCGAGTTGTTTGTGTGTTTGCTTTATCTTACTGCGAGCTGCTTTGGAGGCCTATTGTCGGGCAAAGAGGCAGGAAAGGATTTCATAATAAATGGAAAGAATGAAGACAGGCCTCTGCTTCCAGGAGTTTACATTCAGCGAGATGCAAGACTTAGGTGAAGATAAACCCAGAGTTTCTTTCACCAGAGCTAGGGGTGAAGAACTAGCTGGTTTTGGGCTCAAACTCCCATCAGCCCCAGCTAGTATAACCCAGGGGCGCTGGGATAAGGGGAGTGCGGCCTATCAACATCCGGACGACTCTGAGTTAAAAGAAGGCGAAGTTGTGATGGAGGTAGACGGGGCAGTGAAGGCAGGTGACAGAGGTAGCTAGGGACAGTAAAGGCAAGTGATGGGGATGCTGAACCTCTGAGCCTCCAGGTGATTAGACTCCCAACTCCCATCAGCCCCAGATAACATGGCCAAGGACCAAGGATGATGGGAGATGGAGTCCAGCAACATCCAGAGGACTCCAGGTTATCCAGCTCTCTGAGGCTAAAGGATTCTGGTCACAACATCCACATGTTTCAATCACTCTCATGCCCCAGTCGTGGATTGCGACAAAGAATCCTGGGAAACTACAGTTTTTCAAGGGAGCTGGGAATTGTTAGGAGAGACCTCGCAGTGCTATGGTTCCCAGCCCCCTCGGCAAACTACAATTCCCAGGATTATTTGAGGGCAGCTATGACTGGATAGGAACGCTTTAAAAAATATAGGGCATATGTGACCGCAGCTAAACAGTCATGTGAAAGGCTTTGTGGAAAGGGTGTGTTTTAAGGATTGAGTTTTATTTTTATTTTTTTCTACTTCTTCTTTTTTTTTAAAAAAAGGAAATTCTCAGAGGGGTGAAATGAAAACTAAAAAGCCTTTAAAAACATTTAACTATTCAAGTGGGTCCCTTTTTTATATTGTAGAGAGTCCAAGCTGCTTCCTCCCCTGGTTTTGAATATATTCTCAAAGATTTCGATACCTTAGCAGAACACGTTGGACTTTATAAAATCTTTGTAGCTCAAAGGTTTTTAATAAGTGTAAAGTATAACTCTCTCAGGAGAATCTGAGAGGACATGATTTTTAAAATAATAATAATAATAAATAAGGGTCTTCAAGAATAATTTATAATCTTTTTTTTCTGACCAGGTTTTTCAGTACTTTGTGCATTAATAATAATAATAATAATCAGGAACCTGCATAAATTATGCAAATTGACACATTCTGTAATTTTGCATAATTTTACTTTCCTTGTTATGGTTGGGACAGTGACACAAATTGCCATTTCAACCACTGAAAACCTTATTCTGCCGTCTACAGTTTTAAGACCCCGATATTATAGCAGGCATTGCCTTTTTATTTCCAAACCCATAAGGCCTAGAATCTTAAGATTAGTTTTTTAAAAAGCTTCTGCCTCCACTAGTGCATTTTGCATTTTTCTGTGCATGCGCCCGCAATTCTCCATCTAGCTCATCTTTGACTCATTTCTACAGAGCCCCCTGTACGTTAAGGAATAGCTTTGAATTCAAAACACAGTCTTGATCGGGATTGAATAATGTTATTCGGAGCTCTTTTTAGAGGTGGATAAAACAGGATGCAAGTCTGTGGTCCTCTTTTGGCTGGTGTATTGTTAAAATCCTTCATGTGGTCTACCACCTTGACTTTCAGTGACCAGATAATCAAATTGCAGTGTTTCAAGGCAAGAGTCGGGAGCCGTGTTTAATTCTTCAGCATGTAAAACCCTGCTGTGCTTTCTTTTAAAATAAAGTTTCTCTCCGGTACGATGTGATGCTGTTTAAGAGATGCTTTTAGACTGACGGAAGGCGGGAGAAAAATGTGCATATTTTCAGCACCTGAAATCTTAAGGATAACTTTTTCTTCCTTTCTTTTCTTTTTTAAAAAAGAGGAAATGTTATTTGAAATATTATTTATATCATCCGTTAAGTTAGTGAAAGGGGAAGGCGGTATGGAGAATAGGCCCAGAGTGGGTCTTTCTTTCATTTTTCACACTTACTATTAAAAAATATAATCGCCGCAGACGCAGATTGCCCCCCAGAGGGAGTCTCCCTTTCCCTTTTCAAAGCTTGATTGATCTTTTGAAGACAAATCTTGAACTGTTGGGTGGTGTTAATAAAATTAGAGGGCCGCTTGGAAAACACAATAGGGGAGAGAAAGGGGAAGGGGGGGGTCTGGTTGTGGGGTCTTGGAAGTGTTAATGTGCTACCTGTCTGCCTTGGATGGTTTGATTTTCACACATACACCCGTTTTTGTGGTTTTTTGTTTTTGTGCCGGTGTTTTGGAACGGGTGGCGAAAGCGCCATCCGGAACACCAGCATTGGACGTCTTGCCTTGAAAACCGGAGTCACTCCGGATCAGTTACTTATAAGGACTTGAAAGCGGGCTGTGGGGGGGGGGATGAGAGGGGGGTCCTAAATGAATTCGTTAAACAGATCACTTTCTCTTCGGCTTGCTGCTGTTTTCTAAATGGTCCCCTGAAACCGCCTTTGACAGTTTACTGATGGGGGGTATCAGATTCAATTATC